>NW_017732072.1:756225-802155 GCF_001890085.2 Hipposideros armiger | reverse complement strand
AGCATGTCAAATATTAAGCTGTCAAAATATTACCAAGTAGGAGGTGAGAAGCCCAATTTTAACAAAATGTCTTTTGAACACATGCATTCCACATGGGAGGCTCATTTTATTTTAATGTTAAATTAGCGGGTCAAGCCAGAAAGTAAATGAAATTTCTATGTTTTGCTTTTAGAACCTAGAATTTAGATTCTTAAATCAGTGGTCTCTGTGTCTATGTAGTAAAATTATGCTACAATTCAGAATAGAAAATATTATTACACTAAGGTGGGGTGGCGTTTTTTGCTCAATAAAATTATCAACTGCAGCAATCAAAGCCATCAGATAGTTACTCATTTCTGTTTTTCTCTTTGCTCATATAAAAAAAAATCATGCTAGCAGAAGCTGCATATGTAGGCAAGAAGGCAGAGAGGAATTTATTGGCAGCCACATTTTAGGTGATATTGGATAAAAATTCCATTTTAATAAAAAAATAAGGAACTGCAATATCCATATTTTTCCTCACCCCGGTTCTTAGATGCCTGGGTAAAGCCAATATTGATGAAACTATAAATACTGATTTATTCTCTCAGGTTAGAAAAATTGAGGTAATTATCCTGATAAGTCAGATCTAAAGGGAGGGCTTTTCAGAAACAAAACAAAACAAAACAGAACTGGGATTACCTTGTTATAGTTCTCCTATAAACCAAGATTGTAACCAATATTTCCTTTACTTTATGTAGCAGAAAAGCATTGGTGAATGTCACTGTATATGAAATGAGAATTCAATTGGCTCTGGGCTCTTTAATATTTTAATTAATCATGTAAAATGAAAAGTCCTGAATTGCTTAGGCTTAAAAAACAAAAAAATTGGCTAGGAAAGTCACAAATAAGAGCACCAATAGATGGCACTAGACGATAATAAGTCTCTGAGGCGAATCCCAGCTGTTCCTCCTTTTCCTTTCCTCCTTCAATCTCCATAATACATTTGTCAGGGAGCTGGAGGTGGGGAATAGAGAGAGCATTACAGCTGCAGTGGTGGGACACTAATTCCCTTGCCTGTGTTTTCTGGAAGGAATCCTGGAATACATTGGGGGGAGGGGCGGGGAAGTAAGTGATCAATGTACTACAGAGCTTCTGCGCAAGCCACAACATTAACTGTCCCATTTAGTCTGAATCAAAAATAGATAAAGGAAGTTCCATACTGACTTTTATCAGGGGTTTCTGCTGTTTCATTTGCTGCTACTGATAATTGAGGTCTTGTTGTTTAGAGAAAGCTCAATGAATGTATTTGTCATTAAGGTAATTACTACATTTTTTCCCCCACAGACAACCCATAATCACTTAAGAAGTACACATTTTTTTCTATTTTTTTCTCAACAAAGCCGACACAAAGTATTAAAACATGTAGTTTCTTTCTCTAAACTGGAAATGGAGTTTATTCTACAGCAACAGATTTATTTATTTATTTATTTTGTAAACCCTTCAAGGCTGAGCTGTGTCTGCAGAGAACTCGCCTTGCCCTGGCCTGACTAGCCCACTGCCATGAGTCATCTCTAACAGTAGCAGCTTTGAAGTGCATTCCAGCCCTGCTTTTCCCACAGCTCTCCTAATCCTCTTCCACATGACCATGAAGACCACCTTTAAATCCAGCAGAAGAGGTTTCTGACATTTTTTTTTTCAAGGCTATAAAAACTATTTCCAGGTCCAGGAGTGGAGAATGATATGTGGATGTTTGGAGCAAATCAGTAGTTACCCTTTCTCCTTCCATCTAGCTACTAAGAAGGGTCTTAAAAAAAAAAAAGTCTTAGCATTCTGTAAAAATATACCCAAAGAACTATTGCAATTCCAATACTGTATTCTCAAGGGTAAGAAACATTTTAAAAAAATCATTAGCTTTGAAGATAACTTGTTATCAAATCTGGAAACAGGTACTCTATGTTTAAAATGTTTAATGACTCAGAGAAATAGTTTAGAATATTTCAGTTTTATTTTCTCACTGATAGGATTAATTTTTCTCTTATTTTATTTCCTCCTCCTATATCAGGGACCAAAAGCTGAACTGACCTATCTAAATGTAAAATTTGGTCACGCATGGGATGTTAAAGAATTTCTGTTACCAGGAATTATCATGGATCTTATCACAGAAATAAAAAATGTGAGTCAGAAGCATCTTTCTTTCTCTTTTTTCTTTCTTCATTATCTCTCCCTCCCTTCCCATCTCTCCTTTCTTTCTTTTTTCTTCCCTCCCTCGCAGTCTTTCCTTTCCTTCATTTTCCTTTTTATTTCTCTTTTTCTCCCTCTGACCCTCTTTCTCTTTTTCCTTTTCTCATACACAGTCCATAAGAATTTTTGATTTCTTATTTTGTTCTTGAATATTTTGTCATACATTGTTTCTCCTAAATTCCCTAATTGTATCTATTTACTGACTTTTAACAAAGAACAGTGATCTTAAGATATATGTAGAGAAGGAAAGAGAGAAAAATCATTCTGTTTTGAGAGAAGGTCAAGGAAATTAGAATGTTTTCTGTCTGTTTTCCAAGTTGGTCAGTTCAAGAATAAGTATATAAGGATAGAATGTAAAATATCATAATTGAAATGGAATCTCCTTAGCACATTTAATGGAACTAATTATGAATCAATCTATCAGGAAATTGGGTGATACTAAAATATTGACTTGAGCTATTATTATTCCTGCATTAAATTTAGCAGACTGCCTCTGGAATTTCATTGTGCATAGCAACATTACCTGAGGTTTTCTCCATAGATGAATGCAGGGACCAGATTTCCTGTTGAGAATTTTTCTAGTTTAATGACTCTAAAATTTAAAGTATTAAACCTCAATTTTTCATGAATAGAATTATATGGAAGGTAGAGTAGGTAGGGTTTGAACTAATATCTATAGAAAAAGAGAGCTGTTCAAAAGGGGCATAGAGATATTAGACTACTTCTCAAGGAATGACAAAAGAAGAGTATGATAATTCCTTTCCTTGTCTATAATTAAATTTGACACTTTTTGTATTCCAGGTTACTTCAGGAAAATCATGCTTTTTATAGCAGTAGCGGAGGCTTCTTATTATCACTGGGTAACTCGCAAAGACAACTTTTTCCTTGCATTAGATGCTATCACAGATTTCCACTAAAAATGTCTTACATATTAGAAGAGGTTGCTTTTTTTTTTCTATTAAAGGAATTAGAAAGATTCCTGACAAGATTCATAGGCTCAGATCCAGAAAATTTTAAGGACACTCTAATAATAAAATTATATTATCATATCTATCTAGGCTAGTTTTGCCCTTCTCTGTCTATGAAACACATTTTAAAAAATTCATATCTGACTCTGAAATATAAAAACAATAACAAAATTAGAATGAGTTTTAAATTATTTTTTATTGAAATATGGAGAGTTAATTGAAAGGTCATTTCATGAAGGACAGATGAGAGAACATCACAGGAACCCAGGTAAAAAGTATTTGTAATTGGATTTTTTGTTTTGTTTTATTTTTTTGCATTCTAAGCCTAGGTTTATTCAACACAGTCCTTTCACTCTACACAACAAAGTACAAACACATTGTCTAAAATGCTACAAAGTTACAAAAAAACAACAGAAAATTTATAGTACTGACTGTACAATAAAAGCCAAAAAAGCAATGTACACGTTGCCAAGGTAACCTGAAAGACCACCATGAATAACAGCCATGGGGGTAGGGTAGGAGTGGGTCTGTGGTGACCCTGCAGAGCTAATTCTCAACTTGCTCACCAATTTCAGAGGAAGGAGACACTGGGTGCACAAGGACATGTAAAAACAGAACCATGTATGGTAACTAATATGGGGTATTTGACCCTAGAGATCAGAAGGACTCAAGCAGGGGAGCAGGGCCAGGCGATCAGGAATGGCAGCTACATGGAAGGAGGCACGCCCTTTCTGAAGGACCCCACAGGCCACCAGGCTGGCCCCAGGTCATCTGTGGAATGGAAAAATGTGCTCCCAGGCTGGGGCCGCCCTGCCACCGCCCTGCTCATCCCTGCTGGCTTCACCACTGAACTGACCCTCTCAGGGACTGGAAACATGGAGCTTTCTAGCCAGGTAAGTGGGAGGCATCTTTGTAGGCACAACCCCAAACTAACAACACTTCTGCAGCAGAGCTTGGCCTTCAGAGGAAATGTCTCAATGCTGCCTTTGAAGTCTGCCCCTGAGTGAGGATTTCTTTCCTACTGACCTCCTTCGGCTAGAAAAGTGACAGAATTGAGTTGGATGGGATATAGAAGTTGCAGGGGGCAGAGCTTCAGTGGCCTACTTATCCGGAGATTTGAATTGGAGCTGGAGCGACTCCTGTGTCAGCGGTGGCACACTGGGGACCTGCGCCTCCGGAAGCGTGACCTCCTCCTCATCCGTGGGGGTGACCAGAGCCACATGGGAGGCGGTGGAAGCATTCTCCTGGGAGGGCTGAATCGCCTGGGGGGCGGCCTAGGCCAGGGGGCAGCACAGCGGTGGCAGTGATTTCCTGGCCATCAATTTGTCCTCCATCCATGTGCTTCAGGGCCTTCTCAGCTTCATCTGGATTCTCAAACACCACATATGCATAGCCTTTCGACAGATGGGGGTGCATCCTTTCTACAGGCATGTCAATCATTTTAATCTTCCGGTAGGTGGAGAATATTTCCACGATGTGATCCTTGGCCACATTCCTGGTGAGCCTCCCAATGTGCACTTCGGTGGGTTTCGGGGAAGGGCTCGTCGTTTCCTTTCTTTCTCATCTCTTTTGGGTGGTTTGGATTTGGAACGGGAACGCCGCCTGTTGTCGTGTCTGCGCCGAGGACTCGGGAAGCCGGAGGAGCTGCTGGAGCTGGAGCTGGAGCTGGAGTTGGAGCTGGAGCTGAGGGATGTGCTGGAACTTCCAGATTGGCTTGATGCCAACAAGGAGCTGGAGCCACTGCTCGAGCCAGTGCTGGTGCTGGAGCCCGAGCTGGAGGCAGAGCTGGGCCGAGACCTGGTGCTGCTGCTACCACTCAAAGCGCTGCGCCCCTTCCGAGTTTTATCCCTGCCACGCTCCTTCTTGCTTGACTCCTTGGTGGCCCCTTTATCTTTAGGGCGATCCTTGGACTTCTCATCAGAGCGGTCTTTGCGTTTGTTAGAAGGAGCCCTAGTAGTGCTGGACTTTTCTTATTTTCTTTGACTCCTAGCAAGCTCGTTTTTTTCACTCCTGATAAATCCATTCTCCCCTTCTGAGGTGTTCAAAGCAGCAATGGTGGCCTCACTGATCTGAACTCTCACTTCTAACTTGAGTCTGAGAAATGACCCCTAATCGATTGCAATTTATGCCCAAGTATCTTCCTGTCGCCGAGACCCCCTCCCGCTCTCCTCCGCAGCTGAAGCAGGCACCACCTGGATTAAGTTTTTGATTGTAAAGATAAAAACAGTCAAGTTTTTTAAATGATAAAATCTGAGACGTGAAGGAGATGATGACATGATACATGTTACAATTATGCTACATGTTGGGTGTTGAGTTAAGTTTAGGCTTTTAGGTAAAAAAGTTGAGTGAGGTACTGGATATTTGGTTCCATATATTATTAGCCCAGAAGGCTAGACTGGAGTTATAAATTCATAAGACAATATGCTGATGGTAATTTAAGCCACCAGCATTTATGAGGACATTGACTGGAATAATTATGATCAAAGCCATGTGGTAAGAAAAGGAATGGAATTTTGATGTACAATTTACCACAAGAATTGTATGAGCCAAAAACAATGGAGTGAGGATTCAACTGAGAGTCAAACTCAAGGCAGATGACACTAGAACGTGCTTTTATGGAGCTATCCCTGCCACAGATTTATGCTAAAAAAAGTCCTGTATAAATGAATTGAAACAGACGTGTCTCTTGGGAACTGTAACTTTAGAGACCCAGGCTAACTTTGGCATTTATTTCACCTGGCTGAGCATTACACTGGCAAGGAAGAACCTTCTCTGCATTCTGCGGAGCCTGTGGAATCATCAATTTGGGCTCCAAAAGTGTTCAAAGCTGCCCTTTCAATGTTGGTACTCTATTTTGGGTAAGTCAACAAGTGTGGCAAATGGGGACTTTCTGAGGACTTCCCAGATTATTCAGTTAACAGGTCAAGGCAAGAGTAAATGAGATCTTTGGGGCTGGATAAGTATTCACGGGTATATTAGCCAAGATTTTTTCAGTTGCAAATTACTAAACTCAAATCAAGTCAATTTAATCAATACGTAGTACATCCTGGTGTATGTAATTGCCTTTGGCTCTGATATACACCCTGGTTGGACTCTAAGTCTTGAATATTATTAAGGACCAGACTCTCTTTTCATGTCACAGATTTACATGTTTTATTCTTCAGACAGAATAAAATAAGTATTTTTCTGTAATAACTCTATAAGAGAAGTCCCAAGAATGCCTCTGATTGGCCTGGCTTAGATAAGATGTCTATCCTGAACCAATTACTTTAGCTAGGGATTTATATATTGTTTGTACAGGTTTGGTTCATCTGTGTATCCATTTAACCTGGGGAGACTGGTCATCTCCATAGGGAAGAGGGGTTTGTTTTGTAAAGAAAGGAAAACACTTCTCTGTACAGATAGAAAAGAATTCATGTCCATCAAATTGGGAAGCTTAGCCTACCCCCGCCCCTCCCGCTGCCACCATGCTCTGACCTGATTACTTACTACCCTTCTCTTCCACTCCTCTCCAGCCTTCTTGCTGTTCCTTGAATATTTTAAGGTTATTTCAGGTCCAGATCTTTAGAGTGCTGTTACTTTTGCCAGAAAGCTCTTCCCTAGAACTTCTCACATTTGAATTTCTCTCACATTTCAAATCTTTCCATCTATGATCATTATAATAAAAAGAGCCACCTAGTCACTAGTTTTTTTAAAATATGCATTTTATATGGAACAGATAATAAAAGAGTGCTCACTTTATTTAAAAACATGAAAGCGCCGATAAAAATATATGTCACTGCAGCTGTGCTCCCACATCAAACCTTATCAGTAAGAATTAGGCATTTATTCTTCACATCATTTTCCTGGCCTGGCAGAGGAGGACACCCACCTACACCAGAGCCTCAAAGGAAGAAGTGTTTCCTAATGCCAAGAAAGAGAGCCCTGGTGTAAAGGGGCCAGCCAGCAGGCTCCCCCTGTTCCCTACAGAACATGTGAATGGGAAGGGGCTGTGGTGGGCATCTCTGCTGCCTCTGCTCTGGGCACCTCCTAGGCCAGTGATGATGCATGATCAGC
This sequence comes from Hipposideros armiger, assembly GCF_001890085.2. Lineage (NCBI taxonomy): Eukaryota > Metazoa > Chordata > Mammalia > Chiroptera > Hipposideridae > Hipposideros > Hipposideros armiger. Next base: position 794,929 of record NW_017732072.1, on the reverse strand, counting down.
ACCAAAATCGTTATCCTATTATCCTTGGCTCGAGGAGTAACACTATAGCAAATTAATTTATTTAGTAGTCCATTTGTGTACCCCTCTAAAATGCTTAGTTCATAAAACAAGGGCTGTCTCACTCACTTAATTCTTCATCTAGCTCCTATACAGTGTCTGTCACAAGTTGATAAATGTTTATTGAGTTAATGAATATGAATAATTCACCAAAATATTCTTTGTGTTTGTTTGGTTTTTTTTTTACTTCTAAAACTTTGAGACAATTGGCTCAATTCACCATTGCAGTTTACTTGGATCTCCATATTATTGCAATCCCAGTTGTCATCCCGAATACCGGAAACCAATCTACATGGAGATCTGCAGCAATGTTGTTCTTTCTTTCTTTCTTTCTTTCTTTCTTTCTTTCTTTCTTTCTTTCTTTCTTTCTTTCTTTCTTTCTTTCTTTCTTTTTTTCCTATATTCTTAATGTGTTCTTGTAGAGTATTTGTTTTAAAAGTGAACTGTTTTCTCAGCTTTTCCCCAAATAGAAACTCCAGGAAAGTATAAGATGATGTCACAATAGATATTTTATATTCTCTTGTTACAAAAATAATTCCTAGTAGTCCTTCAGAAAGCTGGCAAAACTAGTATTTTGAAACTGACCTTCTCTATATTTCATAATGAAAATGTTACTTAAGTTATTGTACATATTTACATACAGTGAAATATAAGAGACAGCATTATCAGTGCCTCTGTATCTGTTTCTATACCTGTACTTAGTGTTGAGAGATATTCTCTCCATGGGTCTCTCATATTTCTGGACATCCGTGGTTACATTTTCAAGGATATTTCTATAGTAAAGAGCCTTAGACAATAGATCAGGGGGCAGGGTTTGTCTTCCACTGTCTGGAACAGAGGGCAGGGTTTTTTGTCTGCTCAGTGTAATAAGGGTAATGTTTCCCCTTGGGCAAAGATTGGGCAGATTTCCTTGCAGCTCATTATAAAACATTGAGGTTTTATAAATTCAGGATTTTGCTGCTGTGATGGAAATCCACTGAGTGCACAAGATGCATCTGGGCTGCTCTGCATCACCTCTATGGGAACTGGGGTTGAGAGACCATGGTGCAGGCATGAAAGTCATACTGCTTGCTGTTCCATGAGTAAAAAAGTCCTTTGTCTTGGACCTGATAGCCTCACATCTTCTGCCAGCATCCATGAAAATGTGGCAGGCTAAACTTGTTTACTTACACATGAAGTAACATCTCAAACCTGTAATCGTTCTTGACAATTATTTTTAATATCAGCTTTCAGTCGGCTTGCTAATGAAGTGTTGATGGCCTTAACTGAATCCCCCTTGGCATGTTTCATGCCATTCATTTCCTAGCCAAATCTATACATGGCTGTCTAGCTTCAGAGACCTAACTCTTTAATCACTGTTTTTGATTCATAAAATAGGTTAAACATGCTTTATTTCTGCCCAAATATATATGACCTATGACAATATTCTTTTATGAGGACAATGATGGCAGTGGTGGTAGTGAACCTTCTGAAAATGGCAGGGATTTTTAAACGTGTTTTGTCAGAAAATACCTTTCCTATCTTGCAGTGCATTTAAATAGATTACCCCTTTACATTTAACACCATTAAACTCCCCCGCCTCAAAAAAAACTCCAGCATTTTGAATTCTTATACTTTAATCATTTAATGCTCAAGGTTGTATGGATTAAAGTTTCATCCTTCCTTCTCCCTTTCTACTGTTTTGTCAATAGACATTCCAAAGTTCCATTCATAGTGTTTGGTATTATTGTTGTTGGTCATGTTTCTGTTTTTTTCCTACCCAAATGTTCTTATTATACTAAGACAAGTATTTATAATTTAGTATGGAAGTGCTCCTTCCTCTTCATTGTTTTGAATAGGTAAAGAAGGATAGGTATTAATTCTTCTTTAAATGTTTGGTGGAATTCACCTGTGAAGGCACCTGGTCCTGGACTTTTATTTGTTCGAGTATTTTGATTACTGCTTCAATTTCATTGCTCTGTTTGGATTTTGTATTTCTCCCTGGTTCAGTCTTGGAAGGTTATATACTTCTAGAAATTTATCCATTTCTCTTAGATTGTCAAATTTATTGGCATATCATTGTTCTCAGTATTCTTTAGTGATTATTTGTATTTCTTATTGTTGGTTGTAACTTCTCTTTCATTTATGATTTTACTTATTTGGGCGCTCTCTCTTTTTTTCTTGAGAGTTTGGCTAAAGATTTGTCTATTTTATTTATATTTTCAAAGAACCAACTCTTAATTTTAAATTATCTTATTAATTTATACACAGAGCCCTTTGGTTTCTTTATTGGAATTTCTTTATTTATAGATCAATTTTTGAAAACTGAACAACTTTACAATATTATCTTCCAATCCTTGACCATTGTGTGTTTCTCTTTATTTAGGACTAAACTTTAATTTCCCTTAAAAATATCTCTGCTTTTCTAGGTAGAACTCTGCACCTATTTTGTTAAAGTATCTCCAAATATTCTAAGTTTTTGTCAAAACTATAAATTATATTATTGTTATAATTTAATTTTCAACTGGTTGTTGGCAGTATAAAAAGTGCATACACATTTTGAAAGGTTATGTCTTCTTGATTAAATGAAATTTATACCATTTTGAAATTTCTCTCATCTATAAGACTCTACAATACTCTATCTTATAATACATAGTTCATCTGATGTTATATACTCACTTAAGATTTTTTACGATTTGTGTTTGCATTGTATATCACTTGCTATACTTTTACTTTTATAATTAATGCAAGTCTTATAAATAGCATATAGTTGTGATTACCATTTTATAAAGTAGGGCAATCTCTGCCTTTTATTTGGAATTCTCAGTTCATTCAATTTTGATATAGTTGATTCTATACCTACTGTTTCATGAGGTTTTTTTCTACTTATCTTTCTTTTTTCTTCCACTTTTCTCTTTCCTGTCTTCTTTTGATGAGAAAATTGCATTTTTATTACGTTTACTTTAAATAGTCAATTGTATAGTCTAAATTACAAAATAAAAGAAAAAAACCATTTCTATTTAACCACAGATTTCCATTTTTTATGTTCTTTATTCCTTTGGTAAATTGCTTTATTACTTTTAGTTTTCATATAGTATACTTTTCTTCAGCATGAAGAACATCCTTTAACATTTATTGAGATGTAAATCTTTTGGTAAGCATTCTTTCGTCTTTGTTTTTCTAAAAATGTAAATATTTTGCTTTCCTTTGTGAAGGATATTTTCACTGAATATACAGTTCTTCATTGACATTTTTCTTTAACAGTTCATATATATATATGTGTATATATATGTCATTTTTCTTTATATTCTTTTAATATAATATTGTTTTCTATAACTTGTTTTAATTAAACGTATTGGGGTGATATTGGTTAATAAAATTGTATGAGTTTCAAGGGTACAATTTTATAACATATCATCTGTGTATTACATTGTATGTTTACCACCCAAAGTCAAAACTTTTCTGTAGCTTTGATTTTAGGTAATTTAACTGATTGGTTTGTTTTTGACTTTCTGTCTAATTGACATCTAGCTAACTAGATATCTAATTTTTGAAAATATGTGGAAAATTCTAAGCCATTTTCATAATCTCAAAAATATTTTTTGAACATATTTGGAAAATTCTCAGCCATTTTCAAATATCATTTATTTTACTCCACCCACTTCTGAGATCACACACACAGAACAGGACACCACATTTAGAGAAGTGTGGCTCTACCACTTACTACTTATAGCCTTGATCAAGCTATTTGACTATATTTACATTAGTTTCCTCACTTATAAAATGGGTAAAATTAAAAAAAACCTACTTAAACTTACTTAAAATTGCAATTTTATTTAACATGCTTGTATAGTACTTACTATGGCCCAAAGGGTAGTCAAAGTTCTCTATAGGTATTCATTCCAATCTTCATAACAATCTTATAAGGTAAATAGTGCTATTATTAATCCCATTTAATCGCTGACGTAACTTATCCAAGGCTGTCCTGGCAGCACAAGGCAGATGTATGACTGAACTCGGGCATTCTGCTTCAGAAGCCAGGCTCTTGATTACTGTACGATACCGCCTGTTGAATGAGTTAAACATGGGAACCACTGAGAACAATGCCTATCAAATTGACAGTACATTTCAGCTTTCATTATTAAGATGTATATACCGGGGGTGCAAAAAAATGTATACACATTTTAAGAGATGTTATCTATGCTCAAGCAGTAGTTCACCATATTCAGAAGTGTCTGGATGCTGATGGTAACCACTTTGAGCACCTCTTGTAATTGCAGAAGTCAAACACAACTTGTATTCTTCTTTCATTATAGGTATATGTTGAATATTACAATTAATAGGGGATTTTTTCCTCTCTTAAAATGTGTATACATTTTTTGGGCATCCTCTGTATTTTAAATTTATTGTTGGACCCACCATATTTATGTGAAGGCTATCCAAAAACCAGGGAAGATTGGAATGTGTAGTGAAAGAACCTATGTAATCCAGCAAAATATTTCCTCAGTGCCTGTGGGTCGTCAGAAGGCTGAAGGAAGGCAAGCATGACCTGCCTTCACAGATGTGTGTCTTGTCAAAGGCCAGCTGGCTGTGTGGAACTTATCTGATTGATAACCATGGGCAGTCAGTGCACTACTATATTTAGCTGAAAGTTAGTAAAAAAGAATGCAGTCTAGAGTAGGGATTCAAGGGATTAGGACCTCAGCATTAGGATATTTTAAACTAAACCTCAATTCTTCCAGAGCCCAGTGCAAGACAATGAATCAAGTCAGGGGAGGTTATATTTACAAGTTATTTTGCCATTCCTGTTTTTCTTTCAATAATATATTTTATCATTTAAAAAATATTCTTTCAAATAGAAATACATTTAAGTTAAATGGAAACAAATAAACAAGTTTAGTACAAAGTATTTGTGAAAAAGAGAAAACTCTGTTAAGTGGACTTATTCAAGTGAAAGTTGATTATTAAAACTGTTACATTGTCCCCAGCTCTAATGATTTATCTCCCTTTGCCTTGTTTTCCTTTTTCTTATCTAGAGAGGTAGGGTTTTGGCATTTTGGGGATTTGTAATAAACATGTAAACCTTTTGCAACTAACTTGTTTTCACGATGATCTTTCACTTATGTTGAATGTCCTCATAACTTAAGTTATGTGTGTTAAATTTGCTCTTTGTCCTTACAAATGCTTATGTACTTCAGTAATGTTATACTTTTCATAAGGAATGCTTTGTTTTTTGTCTGTGAGCAAAACAAAGCTCAAAATCTATCAATATCAATGTCGGTGGGGTATGATAAGGGGTCTAGCATTTATTTGGGAGTTAAAAATTTTAATTTAAATATTTCACTATATTTGGCTTGTTATATGTCTTCATTTACAGAAATTTCCAGTTCTTTCATTTGTAAAATGAGAGAATTTTGATTAAAATATCTTCAGGTTGTCTTTCAGGAAACTGATTTCACTTCAGGTCTGCCATTCTCTTCCATCTAGATTATCATCAATTTGAGGTTAGATATGTCTTCTGTACCTATTTTAAAAAATCCTCTATATCATGAACCACAACAGATAATTGTTTGAATAATCAATAATTAGCTATTTTAGCATGTAAATATGTTTGGAAAACCTTATGAATAATAAGATAAGAACTTTAGATTCATTTTATGGTTAGTATTCTAGCAATCTATATGCCACTCACCTTATAGATATTAGAGGTTAAAGACTTATCAGAAATATCATGAGCTTAACACATGATGGCCTGTGTGGGGGAAACATTCAGAAGCATTTGATGAACACTTTTTTTATGCTTGTCATATTTCTTTTTCCTGTGTTATAATTTAAAGGAATAAGGATCTTCAAACAATAATCTGCAAAGTAATATACAAACAAAATAAAAGGGCAATTTTCAGAAATTCAAGTCAGATTTTATTTTAGTTTTTTACTTTCTGCCAAAATTTCCAAACTTATGAGTCTAAAAAGTTAGATGATGCTTTTTGGTTAAAAACAAACAAACAAAACCCCACAAATGCCTGTGTTACAATAAAACGCTTCAAAAAGTTTTTCATTCAAATAGCTAAATTCAAAAAATTTGAGTTCCTAAACTTCAATTCATCATCACTCTGGTTTAGTACTCTTCTATCCAACTCCTACCCTTATTTTATTTTATTCATTCATTAATTCATTCATTTTTCAAAATGCACTTATAAACTTATTGTAGAACAATTATTAGCAGATGATATGTGTAAGATTCTGACTGTTTTGGGTCTTTATCAGTATATAAATATGGTGAAGACTGCAGTGAATAGTCTTTGTTGCCAGGTTCTTTATATCTGCCGGAGGGCTGGAGTTAATACAGTTTTTATCTGCTCATTCCTCTCCCAATTCTCCCTCTGGTAACAGGCTGGCCATCCTGACTGAAAAGGTAAATTAATGATTAAGACTAAGCCATTGGTGCAGATGACATGATACAATATATAGAGAACCCTAAAGATTCCACTAAAGAACTATTAGAACTTATAAATAAATTCAGTAAAGTAGCAGGATATAAAATTAATATTCAAAAATCAGTATTTTTATGCACCAATAACAAACTATCTGAAAGGGAAATTAAGAAAACAATACTATTTACAATTGCATAAAAAATATATACCTAGGGGTAAATTTAATCAGTGAGGTCAAACACCTTTACTTGGAAAACTATAAGACATTGGAAAGAAAATAAATTTAAAAAGATACAAAAAAATGGAAGCATATACTGTGCTCATGGATGGAAAGTAATATCATTAAGATGTCCATACTACACAAAGCAATCTACAGATACAATAAAATTCACTCCCTATCAAAATACCAATGGTGTTTTTCACAGAACTAGAACAAATAATCTTAAAATTTATATAAAACCACATAAGATCCCAAATAGCCAAAACAATCTTGAGAAAGAAGAACAAAGTTGGAGGAATCATGCTACATGATATCAAACTATAATACAAGGCTATAGTAATCAAAACAATATGGCACTGGCATAAAAGCAGCTACATAAATCAGTGAAACAGAATAGAGAGCTCAGAAATAAATCCTCAGTTATATGGTCAATTAATCTTGCAAAAGAATGAAAATGATCATATTCTTACACCATATACAAGAATAAACTCAAAATGGATTAAAGACTTAAATGTAAGACATGAAACCATTAAATTCCTAGAAGAAAACTTAGGCAGTAAATTTTTTGATATCACTCTTAGTAAGATTTTTTTGGATATGTCTCCTTAGGTAAGGTAAACAAAAGAAAAAAATAAATAGATGGGACCACATCAAACTAAAGAATTTTTACACAACAAAGGAAACCATTAACAAAATGAAAAGATAACCTAATGAATGAATGGGAGAAGATATTCATCAATCATACATACATAAGGGGTTAGTACCCAAAGTACACAAGAAACTTATACAACTTAACACCAAAACAAAAACTAAACAACAGCAACAACAACAACAACAACAACAACAAAAAAGAAAAATGGGCAGAAGACCTGAATAGACATTTTTCCAAAGATACAAATAAATAATTATCAAAATAAGTTACATTACTCATGAGCGAAGGATTCAAAATACCTTTATTTTAGAAATAACATTTGGAAAAATAAAATTATTTCTCTTTCAAGCTTTAAGAAATCTTATTGCATATAATAAAAATTTAAAACGAATCCCTTTATCAACTGCTTACATAAAAGTTTGTAAAAATTTTATAATTTCCAGCAATTTTGAAATATAGATGAAAACAGAACCATATTTTAAAAGTAATATAATAATTCTGATAATTTTAGTATATGTGGATTAGTAAATGACTGCAATAGGAAGTTTGCATCTGACTTTGCAGCAGGCTTAAGACAATTGAAATTTGTAACAAGACTCATTTTTCTTAGTAATCACATAAAGAGAATTTAATCATTACTTGTAATCTCTATTTAAACATTTTTCTTCATAAGCATAGCATGAATTTTACACACATGAATTTTTGAACTATATAAAAGAAGACAATTTTTCTGAAAATGAACATCTATGAAAGACTTGTGAATAAACAGGCCAAAGGCATGACCCCCAGCACTGTTGTGACTTTGGTTGGTCCCACTGTATCCAATATTATGAATTTGAAAAGTCAAGGAGTAAAAATTCAAGAGGTTGGCCCACAGTAAACACCAGTTGTAGCAGTAGAAATGGTATGCAGATTGAAGCTATAATTAATCATGTTTTAGCCTAAGTATTATGTGCTCATGAACATATAATGCAATGTTAATTGGGCAGTGCTCTGAACCAACAGACTAGAAAATACCATCATAAATCTCGCCAAATATTTTGGCCAAAATTGGTTTCCAGACTTCAAATCTGTGTTGTTTAGGGGCTAGGGATAAAGTTAGTAGCTCCACTACACTTTTTTTCTCTTTTTCTGCCTTATAAAATATTGCTTCTTCTCTGGCTTAACCTGCCCCTAAAATATGCTCAAGATACTTGTCTTTGGTAGCGATCTTTTGGTTGCAAATGGCAGAAACCCAACTCAAAACGGCTGAAGCAAAAGGCAATACAATTAGGTGACTTCACTGGTAGAGACAAGTATGACTGAAACCAACAGCTCAAATGACGTAGTTAGGACCTTATCCCTATTTCTCAACCCTGCTTCTTTCTTTGTGGTAAACATTCCAAGGCTCTGAGTGGTGATTCTCAGAAGCTCCAGATTTATGTCCTCATATTTCTTATACTTTTAGTGAGAATAAAGATATTCCCTTCCCTAGATTTCCACACAAAATTTGTGGAATTGTGTCTCATTGGTTCTGGTTTGTTACATGTCTCTTCTTGCATTAATCATTCTATAATATATGACACAGCTCCCATAGAGGCATATGGACTAAGAGAGGGTAAGGTAAATACCAAATGGCAAACCACAGAGCTGTCAACATAAATAGTGGAAATAGATGTTAAGCAGTGAAAGCCCACAAATGTCCACTAAAATGTTCTTTGCTATTGAGTGTATGGTGGACCTGACATGAAACTTTTAAATGATCTGCACTCTAACACTAATGTTTTTGGAACCAAGAGGCCTATTAATTTCCACATTTGGTCTCTTTGTATTGTGCTTTGGCTTATCTTAGAGTTGTTTGTGAACTTAACTTTCTATATTATTATGAGCATCTTGAAGGAAGGAAGTATACCGTTTTCACCACCACAATCCCTCCAATGTCTAGCATCACTAGAATTCCATATTACTCAATGACTGCTAAACTAATGACTTTTTAAATAAATCTTTATGTTATTATGACAATAGGGGAAAATCACAGATAATATGAAGTTCAAATTACTCAACTTCCACCTTGTTAGCAAGCAATGTTGTGTACTACTTGGATCCGCTTCTCTTTGTTGAAAGATTATAAAAAGATAAACAGTGGCAATGTTCTCCTTGGGGTATTCTAAAGCAACACTATGGGTGTTATAATGCATGTTTTAGGGAAACTAACAGATGATAGATACAAATATCTGAAAATATATCATAAATATAGAGAATGACATTTTTGTAAAGATTGCAATACCTTTTTATTTCCAACTGTGAATAAATTAATGTGCATCACTTCTCTGTTTTCTCTTCTTGCTTCCTAGACCTATGAGCCACCTTGCCTTAACAAAACATGAAAATCTGATTGTTACAAGCTATTTGGGTGAGTTTCTCCTTCAATTTATCCTGTTATTAAGATTGCAGTGATTTAAGGGTTTTTTTTTTTTCCTGTTTGGTTGCTTGCTTGCTTTTTCTTTTTTAGTTAGTTGCAGGTGTGCAAAACAATGTAATAGTTATACATTTCACCCCTCACAAAGTGATATGCCCCTCCCCCAATCTATTGCCCCTCTGATGTCATATATATCTATTACACCTCCATTGCCTCTATTTCCTATACTATATCCATATCCATTGACTATATATACATTAAATTATAGTTGACATATAATATTATTCTGCTTCGGCTTCAAGCGTACAGTGCAGTGGTCAAGCATCTATACCATCCATGGAGCGGTTTTCCTAAGAAGACATGTGCCCATCTGATACCCTACAAAATCTTTACAACATTATTGATTATGTTCCCCAAACTGTCTCTTATCCCTGCGACAATATTGTAGTTACCAATTTTACTTTCTTATCCCTTCCTCTGCTCCCTCATCCCCACCCCGCTCCCAACTAACTAGCAACCATCAGTTTTTCCTCTATATCTCTGAGACTATTTTTGTTTACTTTGCTCATTTATTCAGTTCTTTAGATTCTACATATAAGTGAGATCATATGGCATTTGTCTTTCTCCAACTGACTTATTTCATTCAGCATGATGTTTTCTAGGTTCATCCATATCATTGTAAATGGTGATTTCATTCTTCTTTAGTAGCTGCGTATTACTCTATTGTATAAATGTACCACGGTTTCTTAATCCAGTTGTCTACCAATGGGCATTTCGGTTGTTTCCAAGTCTTGGCTATTGTAAATAGTGCTGCAATAAACATAGGGGTGCATATATTTTTTCAAATTAGCATCTTGCATTTTTCTGGATAGATACCTAAGAGTGGAATTGCTGGGTCATAAGGTAGTTCCATTTTCAGTTTTTTGAAATACCTCCATACTGATTTCCATAGTGGCTGCACCAATCTTCAATTCCACCAACAGTGCACCAGGGTTCCCTTTTCTTCTCAACCTCACCAGCACATGTTGTTCGTTGATTTACTGATGATAGCCATTCTGACTGGAGTGAGGTGGTATCTCATTGTGTTTTTTATTTGCACTTCTCTGAAGATTAGTGAGGTTGAGCATTTTTTCAAATGCCTGTTGGCCATCTGTATGTCCTCCTTAGAGAAATGCCTCTTCATATCCTCTGCCCATTTTTTAATTGGGTTGTTTGTTTTTTTGGTGTTGAGTTGAATGAGTATTTTATAAATTTTGGATATTAACCCCTTATCAGATATCTCGTTGACAAATATCTTCTCCCATTCAGTAGGCTTCCTTTTTGTTTTATTGATGGTTTCCTTTTCTGTGAAAAAAAATTTAAGTTTGATGAAATCTCATATGTTTATGTTTTCTTTTACTTCCCTTGCCCAAGGGGATATACATGTATCAGTAAAAAATATTACTCAGGGTAATGTCTGCAAATTTACTCCCTATATTTTCTTCTAGGAGTTTTATGCTTTCAGGTCTTACATTTAAGTCTTTAATCCATTTTGAATTTGTTCTTGTATATGACATAAGGAAGTGGTCCAGTTTCATTTTTTTGCATGTGTTAATCCAATTTTCCCAGCACCATTTAGTAAATAGTCTATCTTTACCCCAATGTAAGTTCTTGCTTCTGTTGTCATAGATTAAATGACCATATACAAATGGATTTATTTCTGGGCTTTCTATTCTGTTCTATTGGTCTGTGTGTCTGTTTTTATGCCAGTACCATACTGTTTGATTACTGTAAGCTTGTAGTATGATTTGATGTCGGGTAGTGTGATACCATCGACTTTGTTCTTCTTTCTCAGGATTGCTGTGGCTATTTGAGGTCTTTTATAGTTCCATATAAATTTAGGATTATATTTTCTATTTATGTGAAAAATGCCCTAGGTAGTTTGATAGGAATTGCATTGAATCTATATATTGCCTTAGGCAGTATGAACATTTTAACTATATTAATTCTTCCTATCCATGAGCATGGTATGTGCTTCCACTTATTTGTATCTTCTTTAATGTCTCTCTTCAGTGTCTTATAATTTTCTGAGTACAGGTCTTTATCTTCTTTGGTTAAATTTATTCCTAAGTATTTTATAGTTCTTGAAGCAACTGTAAATGGGACTTTCTTAATTTTTCCTTCTGATAGTTTGTTATTAGTGTATACAAATGTAACTGATTTCTGAATATTGATTTTGTATCCTGTTACCTTACTGAAATCATTTATCAGTTCTAACAAATTTTTGGTGGAGTCTTTGGGGTTTTCTATGTATAGTGTCATGTCATCTGCATATAATGACAATTTTACTTTCTTCTTACCAATTTGGATGCCTTTTATTTCTTTTTCTTGTCTGATTGCTGTGGCTAGAACTTCTAGAACTATGTTGAATAAAAGTGGAGAAAGTAGACAGCCTTGTCTTGTTCCTGATCTTAAGAGGAATGGTTTTAGCTTTTCCCCATTGAATATGATGTTAGCTGTGGGTTTAGCATATATGGCCTTTATTATGTTGAGATATGATCCCTCTATCCCACTTTCCTAAGAGTTTTTATCATAAATGGCTACTCAATTTTGTCAAATGCTTTTTCTACATCTATTGATATGACAATATGATTTTTATTTTTCATTTTGTTGATGTGGTGTATCACATTAATTGTTTGTAGATTTTTTTTTTTTAGCTGAGCTATCCTGCTACCTATTGGCAGCTCAGCGGCTGCTCAGCTTGGGCTGGACTCGAACCGCTGTTGCTCAGAGCTCAAACTCTTGAGCGAGCTCTTAACCAACTGAGCCACTCGGCCGGCCCTTGTTTGTAGATATTGAACCAATCTTGCATACCAGGAATGAATCCCACTTGATCATAATGTGTGTTCTTCTTAATGTATTACTGAATTCTGTTTGCTAACATTTTTGTTGAGGATTTTTGCATCTATGTTCATTAGGAATATTGGCATATAGTTTTATTTTTTTGTAATGTCTGTCCGATTTTGGGTTCAGGGTGATAGTGGCCTCATAAAAAATGTTTGGGAGCCTGCCCTCATTCTGGATTTTTTTAGAATAGTTAGAGTAGAATAGGTGATAATTCTTTTTTGAACATTTGGTAAAATTCACTTGTGAAGCCATCTGGTCCAGGGCTTTTGTTTGTTGGGAGCTTGTTGATTACTGACTCAATTTCCTTGGTAGTAATCAGTCTGTTCAGATTTTCCATTTCTTCTTGAGTTAGACTTGGAAGGTTGTATGCTTCTAGAAAAGTATTCATTTCTTCCAGATTGTCCAATTTGTTGGCATATAGTTGCTTATAGTATTCTCTAAATTTTTTTGTATTTCTGTGGTACCTGTTGTGACTTCTCTTTCATTCCTGATTTTATTAATTTGAGTCTTCTCTTTTTCTTTTTTTTTTTTTTTGATGAGTCTGGCTAGAGGTTTGTCGATTTTGTTTATCTTCTCAAAAAACCAGCTCTTGGTTTCATTGATCTTTTGTATTGTTTTTCTGTTTTCTGTTTTGTTTATTTCCACTCTGGTCTTTATTATCTCTTTCCTTGTACTCCCTTTGGGCTTAGTTTGCTTTTCTTTTTCCAGTTCCCTGAGGTGTAAGGATAACCTGTTGACTTGAGATTTTTTGTTTGTTTGTTTCTTTAGGTAGGCCTGCATTGCTATGAACTTTCCTCCTAGGACTGCTTTTGCTGCATCCCAAAGATTTTGGGTCATTGTGTTTTAATTTTCGTGTGTCTCGAGGTATCTTTTGATTTCCTCCTTGATCTCAGTTTTGACCCACTCGCTATTTAGTAAAATGTTATTCAGCCTCCATGTATTTCTGTGTTTTCCAGTTTTGTCTTGTAATTGATTTCTAGTTTCATAGCATTGTGGTCAGAGAAGACACTTGATATGATTTCAATTTTCTTAAATTTATTGAGGCTTGTTTTGTGACTTTTTTTTAAAGATGATTTTTACACTTACTTTCATCACACACATAAATTCTCTCATTAAATTCTCTTATGCAGCTTAAGATTGCTTGTTGATAGAGTTGTTGTTATTTGACATTGTGTTTAACCAATGAAGAATACTGAAGCTAGCTTTAATAATACCTACTGTGCCTATGACTTATTTATTAAAATGTTTATGAAGTGCCTACTGTCCATATACCCTGGGGATACCATCAGAAATATGACATAGCCACTGTGCTGTAGGATCATGAACCTACATTAGAGTAAAAACATGTTTAAATGTAGCACTCATTGTAAGTCTTCTTTATAGCATAATTCCAACTCCATACTCTAAGTGATAAAATGTTCTACCAGGCCTCAGGAGGTGGTAAAACTGTATGGAGGAAGAAGCTTCTTTCAAAGCAGTGAGAGGGAAGAGAGAGAAATAGAGAGAGAGAGAAAGCTTGGCAAAATTGATGATTTGATTATTACTAATTTCCCTGGAGTATTGGTAGAAAATTAATTCCAACAAGAGAATTAAAGAGTGCCAGCAATGTTTGGCATGCATCTATATAGTTTATCATAACCTGGATCATGTCTTTTCTATCCTTCTCACTAGCAATACATCAAGGAACCAAAGGAAGAGAAGAACCACTCTAGATCTCCATGGCTGGGAAATGCTTCTGTGGCTCTTACCTATTGCTGAATTTCTCCCATTGTAGAAGTCAGCAAACTTTCTATCAGTATGTCACAAGGTGGGGAATTATAGAAAATAAAGATGAAATATTCAACTTATCTATCTCAGCATTCTTTCATGTTCCTAAGATTTGTGACAAGGAACAGATATAGAACAAGATAATATTTGCACTGACTTGGCTTCCCCTTCCAGGAGACTGGATATTTGTGGCTTTTATCTTAATTATTGATTACATCTTCTTCTAGATAGAGCACATCCAATTTTCTTTGGAAAACTTTCCATTCTCCATTGGATGTAGTCTCAGTGGGACTTTTAATCAAGGACTCATATCTTTTTCCTGGTAAAAGGGTGGGTGCCTGATCCCTCGTGAAAGGCCAGTCATGCACAACTCCAAGAATATTAAACTGTAAAAAGTAATTAAAGGTCTGAAAATAGTCAAAGCTAATTCATTTTTATGACAGTATCTTGAGAAAAGGAAACTGTTTATTAGTTCCTAGTATTTGTATCTCAGGAAATGTTTTGGCCCTTGTACTTTCAGAAACTTGATGATTCAACATTTTTGGGCCACATATATCAGTCATATATAATATTGTCCAAAGATAGTTTCTGATGATTGCAACCTTTTCGCTCACCCTATTTATTATGCCTTTTCTTCCTTACCTTATATCTTAAGGCTTAGTGCAAATGATGACCTCCATGAAAACTTCTTATCTTTGATTTTCCACAGAAGGATACATTATTTCTAAAACCTCTTGTTTTTGTGTCATTTAAAATATTCTTCTCTTGTGGCCTTCATAACATATACTTGTGGCTACTTGAATATATGGGGTCTGACAATTAAGTTTGCGAACTTGTTGCAACGATGTTGCTAACATTTTTTTGATATCAGACGGATTATTCATTATCAATTTGTACAAACTGGACAAACAGTTAACCAAGTTTACGGTTTGGAAGTGCTGAAAAGGCTGTGTGAAAAAGCTAGATGAAAACAACCTGAATTTTTCGCCAACAATTCATGGCTCTTGCATCATGACAATGCACCAGCTCCCAGGGCAATGTCTGTGGGGGAGTTTTTAGCCAGTGAACAAATAATTATATTGGAACACTCTCCCTGTTTACCTGATCTGGCCCCCAATGACTTCTTTTTTTACCCAAAGATAAAGGAAATATTGAAAGGAAGAAGTGTTGATGATATTCAGGATATCAAGGGTAATATGATAACAGCTCTGATGGCCATTCCAGAAAGAGTTCCAAAATTGCATTGAAGGGTGGACTAGGTGCTAGCATCAGTGCATAGCTTCCCAAGGGGAGCACTTCGAAGGTGACTTTAGTGATATTCAGCAATGAGATATGTAGCACTTTTTTTAGGATGAGTTTGTGAATTTGTCTGACCTCGTATGACTCTTCTAGATGGTGAATTCTTTTCAGAGTAGTTAATGCAAATGTTTAATTTTTGTAACCTCTGTATACCTCATGAGGTGTGCATATAGTAAGACTATACAAGATTCTATTATTTTATTTATTTATTTATTTTTGGCAAAATGAGTATTTTAATAGTGTGACTTTAGTGAGAGGTGGCTATTTTCTCAGACAGTTCCTTAAACTTAAATCAGACACTAATCTGAAATAAACATATCTAACCCTTCTCACCATTATAACTAACATTTCATTTTGCATTTGCAAAGCTGGTTGGGTTATCTGAATAAAGACAATTATGAGGTCTCAAAAATAAGTATGCATTGGCTCAGGAAAGAGTGGAAGATGTTTAGAATATTTAGTTTTCAATGTGGGTAGCTAGTATTTTTCAGAGTTTTACAGATGCCAAAGAATAAACGGTATGAGGCTTCAGCTGGCCTCATTCTATCTTGTGATATCTTATTTATAATTTATACCCTGCCTACTTCCAGAATATGAATTTTGAATTTTCTTAAAATAAAACATATCTAATGGAACTGTACTCAAACTGAAACATAAAATCACAAATCATTAAACTTGGGAAAATAGTTTTTCCAATAAGTTAAGTTTAAATTTCTTGAACCAATAAAAATGAAAATGTGATGGTTTATAAAGTTCCATCTTTTCAAAGAAAGTATGTAGTTATTAATTAATGTATGAATATTTGGCCCTAAATTATTATTTTTTCTTTATAGTTGACAATTTTATTTTAGGTTGCAAAAACAAGAACAAACAAACAAATAATAAAATACTTGAAATAAGCTTGTCAAATGATGAAAATTCATCCTTTTTAGGGAAGTAGAAGGTAGACCATCGTGCTTGACTTATGCTTGCACTCTGCTGGGTTTTGACCCTTCTTTTAGTCATAGGCTGGATCATTTTCCTCATCTTCTTCTTCCCCTTCCTCTTCTGCTTCTTCACCATCATCATCATCATCATCATCATCATCATCATCATCATCATCATCATCATCAATAGCTTCTCCAGAAAAGTAACACTGATCTTGGGATTATATGCTCACATAAAAAGGGACCAATTTCAAAGTCTGTAGCAAGGATAGCTTTAGCATCATCATCATCCAGATCTCTGCTCTCAGGAACTTCAGGAAGGGCTAAAACAATTAAAAAAGAGTCACTGGAAACTGTTTAGGTCACAGTATGAACTGTCCCACATCTCTTGTGTTTCTGCTTCTTTTTAATAGTTTTCAGAGTGACATTCTTCCCCTTTTTTTCCAATCTATCTGGCACCATGTACAAGCCATAATTTCTGGTCCATCAAAAAACAAAGGATCAGAATCATCTGGTTCTAACCTCATCCTATATGTTTGTCAACACTTCACTTGCGAAGTATTCATTGGGTTCAAAGTGAAATTCTAAGACAAAACTCATAAGCTGACTGACCAGCATCTGAGAACTTTACTTTAATACCTTTCAAGTGTTTCAAAAGAGGTTCATCATATTATTGAGCAAGTCAACATTGTTGAAAACAGCCAACCAAAGTTCAGGATTTCCCTTGGGGTCTTCTTTTCTTCATCTTTTTTCTTGTCCTCAATCTTGGCCTTTTCTTTCAGCTCCTCTGAAATTTCATCTTCCTCATCTGGTTTCCATTGATGTTCCTCTTCTGTAGGTTTGTAAATTCCATTAATGATCTCAAATCGCTTGTTAAATAAAGGCTGATAAGGAACAACATACTTTCTTCAAGGTCATGAAATTTCCTTATAGAACTTGGCTTCTATCTGTGCACATTTCACTTGAAGGTTTTTCAGAGCATTCACTCATCTTTTATTATAACTACTCTAGGCAAGCTTTTAATGTATCCTCTTGGTCTGTCTACCAGACTATCAAGTCTTTCTTGGAGGACTGCAAGAATCTGAAGATTTTGCATCATGTGAACAGTCAGTTGACACGATTGATTTTTGTTTCTTCTCCAGTTTCTTCTTCCTCGACTTCTTCAACATCATCCAAATTTTGATCAAGTTCAGACTGTTCTTTGTTGTCAATGTTGTAGGAATGCCAAATATTGGTTGCTAGCACAGGGAGCCGGGCGGCCGGAACTGTGCAGGCAGTGACTCGGGGAATGGGAGGAGCAGGAAGGCCCTAAATTCTTAAAAGATATTCATCACAAGACCACTTAGAAAGAAAGACTGGAGTAATACAGAAGATGTTTTCTTACCTTCTAATTCCACAATTTAACATTCCATGACAATAATAGTGGGCAGAAGAGTACCAAAATTACAAACCTTATTAGTATTTCTTTGATATTTATTTTCAATTCTTTAAAATGAATCATATTCTAAGGTTTATATTCTCTCTTGCTTGTTTTTCTGGGGGGCACAGTTATCTTTACATTACAGAATAAAAGAAATGTATAAATTAGCCAACAGAGACAATAATCCTGTATTAATCATTTTCCTAAGCTGAGAACCAGGTCATAACATTACAGCAACATAATTTAAACAGTGAAATATTACCACAAATATCCATAGTAGGTGTTCCTATCTATCTGTCATCTATCTACCTATCTATCTATCTCACACAATGCATTTATTGAATGAATAAATTAAAAGCAAATTATGATAGAGTCACTACATAAGATTAAATGTTAGTAATTTAAGTAGGAATGTCTCTTTAAACTTGATATACATACATTGGTTTTTGGTCATAGATGCTTTGGGGTGCTCAGCCCACATTCTTTCCCCTGGGCAGTATACTGCACTCATGCCACAGGGGCTGTAAGTATTCTTCGATGAGCTTCTATCTCCAGAGAAATGCCCTTGGCTTGGACATGCTTGGAGGTCACAACACTCCTACTCTCACAAGACCAATGTCGTCAGGCAGGGCAACTCTCCTGGGTAAACTACAGACTATACTCCAGGACTTCCGCTCTTCCTAGTGAATCAGGCCAAGTCCAGACTTTCCGAGAGACCACATCCTTCCTCAGCCTCTTCCATCCCTTGTCCTGTGGAACCCCTCAAGGTGTTTTTCCTTCTGAGTGCATCTTCAATAAACTACCACACATGAGCCCCCATCTCAGGCTCTGCCTCTAGAGAACCTGTTCTAGGGCCATTTGGGATAATATGCTATGTTACGTGTTTTTAAGTTGAGATTCCTACTTAAAGCACAAAGTTTCAGTGCCAGTGCTGCAGTCACCATACTTTTGCAGCACAGGTGGACTGAAAGCAGGCAAATTCCACCAGGCTTGACATCAGATATGGACTACCTGCTGTGTAAAGCTTTCTTCTTACTAAGAATCAAAGGTGCTCATGTGAGTAGTCATCAAAATAATATCTATTTATCACTCTTTTCTGATTGAGCATTTCTTTTCTAATGAAATGCAGGTTGGGTTTTCAATTACAAAACATTAAAAATACTGTACAATTTATGAATAAATGACATATTTTTGCTGAACTCTTAACTAGCACTCACTAAAACTCAGATGCACAGCAAATTAGGAACTATTTAATTGCAAATATCTTTTTATCCAGATTTGGTAAAATACTCTAGCCATGGATATTTAAGCTTAGTCTTAGCCCAGGTAGTCATCATTTTTCTCTCTGTAACACTAATGCTTCTAGGGGAAATATATATACAAAAGATATATTTTTTTCAAATCCCTATTCAAATATTCTAAAATTCTGATTCTTTTTTGTCCTAATAAGTCTGTTGACTTTTTCACTTTTGCACATTGCTTTGCTGCACCCTCTCCCTTGTTCGCACAATCTGGTATCTGCATGCTGTTCTTACTTCACTGCAAGACTTTGTTGGCTCCTCTGTGCAGAACTAACCTTTGTCTGAGCCCTCCCTGCTCCCTTCTAGGGCTGTGTGTAGTATTTGCTTCTCAAAACTGTACACTAGCTGGCCACCTGCTTGAAGTATCCTTGTTTCTTAATGGACTCCACCTTCGAAATATAGTCACTATGTCAGTAACTTCACTGATCCTCTCTAGTCTTCATTAACCACCCCATTTGGTTTGACTGAGAGCCTCAAGGCCAGTATTAACCACCCTACCCATGATAACTCTTCACGTTCTCTGTCCCTTTGGTCTCAGTGATCCCCTTCTGTAGGCAAGGTCTGTTCATTCTGCCTTCTCAAGAGGACTTTTGGAAGAGGTTCAACAGGAAAGCAGAAGCAGTGGTGCGCAGCACGTGAGGGCAATGCTGGTTCTCTGTGTCACCAGTTTTTTAAAAAAAAAAATCTTGGGGAGACTTTGTACCTGGCAGCCATGAGCTCTTTCTCCACAGTTTTTTTCTTATCTCTCTTCCTCATCACTGTACAGAAAAGACAGAAAAAGTAAAATCAAGTTTCATATTTGCACTTCTGATCAGTTACTACAAAATTCCTTTGAAATATGTATTTAGTTAGCAATTATGGCAGTAGTAATAATGATAATGATACTAATAATATTAGAACTAGGCACTAGGCTAATCATAAGGTTACAAGGATATATATATATATATATATATATATATATATATATTCTATATGTATTCCTACGCTCTAAGAGTTCAACTTAAATGAGAACGTTTATATTAAATATTTCTAAAATAATGATGAATATTTTATTGGAATAAGAAGTGCTACATAGAAGAGGATGTTTTAATACTGACAGAGGATCTGGGGATAGCTTCACGGAAAAAGTGACATGAATTGGATCTTCAAGGACAAGAACATTTTTAATCATATATGAGAATGGGGATAGGAAATTCAAAGTAGGGGTTGATATGTTCAAAGGCATTGAAGAAAAAGGAAACATAAATTGGATAAAACTGGGGGACTGGACTGGACTGAGACACAGAAAAACAAAACTGGAAAAGCAGGTTAACTTGTAATTATATGACTCACTAATGGCTTCGGACTTATTCTTGTAGATGAGTGGTAGGCAACTTTTGTGCAAATGGGAAAAGTCAGAAAACATCAAACTATTTACAGACCACATTTTTTTCCCCAATTCAAACTGAAAATAACTTTGAGTCTGATGGGGGTGCTGTGTGTGTGTGTGTGTGTGTGTGTGTGTGTGTGTGTGTATAAATACATATTTTTTACAAGATATGTTCCATATTCTGTTGAATATAAGAATATCAATAAGATAATGTGTATTCTATTTTAATCACTAAAATGTTAATATATGGGCACAATTGTGAAATAACAATATAAAACAGCTTTCCAATGTTTGATACTTTACATTTGTACAATGCTTTAAAGGACACAAAATGTATTCATATGCATTGCTTCACCTTATTTTTAAAACCACTCCAACACAGGTATTGCCATTATCTCTATCCAACAGAAAAAATGGGGGTCAGAGAAGTGAAATATTTTATCCAAAGTCATACAGTGATTTAACTGCAGAATGTACACATGTTAACAGTACAAAGCATTGGGAAATGTGTAAAATGGAGACCATTGCTCTCAACAATTGGAGCTCCTTTTCCTATGGTTTAGAGAGACCAGTAACCTCAAAGCCAATACAAGTCACACTCTAACAATGTCACATCTTCGATGGACATCTGGGAGCAGCATCATTGTCCCTAGCTCCTGGAATGAGAGTGCTCCTGGTCCTCTGTGCCATACTGCACTAAACTGGGTGGATTCCGGCACTGCTATCTCTAGTTGTTTTAAAGTGCAGTATGCTCTTCCCATGATGCAATTCCTCCACCATTCCCCACTTTCCACCACTGCAGCCATGATCACCAGGCCAGATGCTCTCGCCTTGGCATATGATTATTTTTAAGGCTTCCTTTTGAGTGTAAGGCATTTGCTGTGAAAACTCCCTATTCTCCTGCCTTGGACCAGCTATTAAGAGAGGCAGGATGGAGGCAGACTGCAACAGAAGGCTGCCTGCATTCTTAGAGGCAATGGAGGGACATTCTAAGTCCTACATATCTGTTATAAGGAGATAACTCTGGTGGCTGCTATCTTTTCTGCCTCAGTACCTCACTCACTAAAACTAAAAACCCCATGGGTTAAATTTCTTGATTTCAGGCACAAATATGTCCTGACATACTTGAAGTTACTACCTCTTAAAAAAAATTCTCCTTTAAATATGTAAATGTGACTAGAGGGACAAATTCTCCTGGGGGATCCTATCTCCTTCTTTCTCTTCTCTCAGTGGGCATATTGTGGTGGCTATAGTAGCTCAAAGAAAGTCAAGCCCATTTCAATCAAACAATAAAGATTTGCAGTGAGTTTAATGCCATTTAAATGAATGAATAAAAGAGATTTATTAACTTATATGGCTGAAACGTGAATTGTTTGTGAATGAAACCCATAGAGAAAAATGGGAATAGGAACCAGAGTGTAAAGAGTCTTGTGAAGAAAAATGTTGACAGCAACTAAATGAAACTGTTTCAGAATTGATATTAACTGGGTGATTTGAGTATTAATTAGGCAATTTCGGTATTAATTAGATAATTTGTTTCTGCTGCAAAATCCTATGAGCTAGAAATAAACCTATGAGGGTTGGTGTGTGTGTGTGTGTGTGTGTGTGTGTGTGTGTGTGTGTGTGTGTGTGATACTGGGAATGGTATCAAATTGAAATCCCAGAAAACTGAATTCTCAAGTTACCTGGAGAACAGGTTCTGTGGTTTTAGCAGAAGCTTTAGCAGTGACATCAGTGAATTATATTCAGGATGACCTAATGCAGACATCTCAA
This sequence comes from Hipposideros armiger, assembly GCF_001890085.2. NCBI lineage: Eukaryota > Metazoa > Chordata > Mammalia > Chiroptera > Hipposideridae > Hipposideros > Hipposideros armiger. Next base: position 772,448 of record NW_017732072.1, on the reverse strand, counting down.
GGCTGGAATGTCCTGTTCTGTTTCTCACTGAAAGGGGAGTCGGTCGCTATTGCTTCACAGAAAGCCTGCTTAAAAAACCCCTAGTTACAGGGATTTATCATTTCAATGAATTACTAAAATTTGGGAAGTTCACTGGAATTAGAGTCAGTCACATTTACAAAAGCCAAGGATCCTCAGAAGTGTATTTTAGCACCATTTGTTCCATTTGGTTGACACTGGCTGACAGAATAAGTTGTATTTTCCAGAACAGAGATTTAGGAATCCTGGCCTTTCTCTCTTAGAAACCGAACTGAACACTGTAGCATCTGCTATACACTATTAAGTGCTTTTAGCTCAGTTTACTCATTCTTTAGGAAAAAAAATATTTTTATTAAAATTTTTACTAGTTAATCCAATACCTACCTGCTCATCGAGGATATTTATTTTATGAGAGCAAGGAAGATGTCTATATTGTTGCATCCCTAATGTTTAAAACACCGCCTTGCACATAGCTGACTATCAATAAATATTAGTTGAATGCATAAATGATGCAAGCAGTACAGTTACAAGTACCTAGTGGTATAGCCCTATATATAGTTATATTATTGTGACTGAAAAAGATTTAATGTGAAAGATTATCAATTAATGTGGGCAAGGCAAAAAATAAAACAACCAAAAAAAAAAAACCCTCCTCTCGGCTAATCAACGCCTTCAGTCCCTGCAGTGCCATCCGGGAGGCTGTAGTTAGGTTTGGATGATTAAAGGTTGACTGTTTGCTGCTTGCCAGCAGATGGCCTAATTATTCCATCGTTCACCACAAACTGAAACTATTCGGTATAAAGAGAGGCAGTTGATGAGGACTAACTCCTCCTGATTTTTTTTTTTTAAACAGAGATAATATTTTAGTATATTTCCCCTTAATTTTTCGCTGGATTAAACAATTGATTAGAGATACTGATTTTAATATAGCTTAGTCAAATCAATAAGGAAAGTGCATACTGTTTTTTATATATGCCAAATCACCTACGAAGATCTATAGAGTTGACATACTAATATCATTGCCTCAGGGATAAATTGATTCATCAGCATCCATGAATAAATGAGGCTGTTTATTTTCCTCTAGACAGTCCTTACAAGTCATCTAAATTGTTATTCTATCGGTCTTTAGACTTTACCAACTTTCCTGAAATTCAGTGTAAAAGAACTATTGATGTTCAGACTCAGTTTACCTGTAATAAATTTTCTTAGAGTTCTGAAGTTATTTACAGATTATATAATTTGTCTATAAGAAAAAAGAGCTCTTTCACTTATAAAATATATTTAACTTGTTCTCTATGAGTATGAAAAATATTATGTATGAAGAAAAAGTGAAAGAGCAAAAGATAGACGGGGAATTATCACTAAAATATATGTCATCTCGTTTTAGTTTTTGTTTCTTTTCAATCTAATTGTGGAGGGCGCATATCAGTGGCCCATGAGGGGTTGAACCGGCAACCTTGATGTTATGAACGCTGTGCTCTAACAAACTGAGCTAACCAGCAGCCCCATGTTAACTTGTTTTATATTTTACTTTATTAAGTCTACCAATATAAAAACATATCATTTCATTACTTACTTTCTTTTAAGTATCATCTATCTCTTCAGGACTTTAAGTATTCAATTACTCTCTCCTACTTGGATTTAAGCTCTGTGAGGATAGGGGCTTTATCTCTCTTGTTTATTACTGTTTGTATAATGACCACCTTACAACAGTGCCTGGCATATGGAAATAATTCATTTAATACTTAAAGATTGAATACATTGGATTCTGAGCACATTTTCCAGGCTAAATCAATAGGAAAGAACAATGAAATACGGCAGAGTGACGGAGATCCTCAATCTTGGGCCATTTAGAAATTTAAAATAATCTGGAAAATTATTTTTAAGCCACTTGCCCCATGTATACCTGCTTGCATCTTACAGCATGACGCTTACCCCATTTGAGATATGAGGTGTTAGATATGTTACCCAAGAAGAAAAAAAGAGATTATTCTTGCAGAACACCAATTATCTGTCCCTAATCCTAAAATGTCATTGAAAAAAATAAATAAATAAAAGGGAAGAGAAAGGAATTCCACAAATAGCATTATCAGTGCTGTCCCAGTGCATTTGAAATCAGAAACTGGGGTCATGGTGTTTGTTTTATTATTTACTTTTTAGTATATTCTTTATTATATACTTTTATTTGTCTTTTATAGCCATACTAAAAATTATGTAACAAAAATATTTTTAAAAGAAAATCAAAAGATGATGAGATGATTTAATCATTTTTATTCTTGAGAACTCATGTTGTTTCAATTGGCTTCACCAGGATTTTGAAGGATGAAAACCAGGCCCTTCTATACCCATCATGACATCTGCCTGATTAGCCTTCTAAATGTATTTGATATTATATGGATATCACCTTAGTAATTAGAAAAGAAAGTCATTTTGGTTTCTCAGTGGAACTGTTATTGCTTTCTTTTTTTGACAGTTTACAGTATCATTTAATTTTTTGCTAAGTAAATCATTGTAAAATTATTTCTTGTTAAACATGAATGTGGTTTTTAAGATTTATGGTTGTGTCATTTTTTAATCCATGTTTTTCAAATAAAAACTCTCTCATGGGAAGAGTATGTCATCACTAAATATATACCAAAACTGATATCATTGGTATAAATGTATATGTTAATTAATAATCAGAATGTTTTAAAATAAGCTTATAAATCCCAGTAGGGACGCAGCTGATGGTCTAGCAATGAACATCTCCACTCCAGTCTCCAGTCACCAAGTTGTGGGCAGTTACTATTCTACAACCCCTGAGAGCAGATCAATAGGGGCAGTATAATACCCTAGTTGTAGCAGGTGACGATTGTATTTAGAAAGTCACCAAAACATGGCCTCAGATTTTTTTCAAAAAGGTAAACATAGTGTAATAAATCTCAATTTTAAGAAGCGACGCATAGAGAATGGAAGGTAGAATGTACAAGAGCAGAATGAGTCAAAGGTGGGGATTCGGAAATAAGGCAAATGTTTATTTTTCATAACTGAGTTCTTGGTTTATTTGGAATTTCTAAGGATTATTTACGGGGGGGGGTTAACCTCTTTTCCTAGAATTATTCCTAAGAGTTTAAGCCATGATTTGGGGGGCCTGTGGTTTCACTGTGAGAAGGAAGAAGGAAGAGGCAGAGAACAATATTGGAACAAGAACAAAACCTTTCAGATGGAAGAAAGAACAAGCAGTGTATGGATGCTTGATCAGGTTAATTTGATATGTGAAGGTAACTAATTCAAACAACTTAGTACTGAAGGAAATTCCTAAGTCGATAAATTGATCTAATAATTTTTAAATCCCTACTTTATTCTCTACAGATATAAAAGAAGACAGTAGCCAAACCATAAACCGCCTTTCTCGTAGCTCTCCTGCAGCCACAAATGCCTGCCTTCCATCTTCAGGCCTCTATTGGGCGGCACCAGAGGTCTGTGGAGGAAAACACAAATTTCGTCTTAAGACCAACATATATTTCTATTATATTCTAAAATGTTAATTACTTTAAATCTAAGGGAGAGAATATAAAAAGTGTTTTAAACAATATTTTCTAATGATATCAGCACTTGGAGAGCATTAATTATCTACAGTCTATGATAAATGAACATGAGTAAGTACTTCAAACCAGATGCTTCTTGCCACAGCCACTGTCTATTCCTTCTGTGTGATGTATACACTAGTACTTATCATAAAGTATAAAGCAGTTTAAGTAGTCATGTAATTCTCAAATTTGTCTTAATGTAGAAATTATAAAATACACAGTAAATAAACATAGTTCCATCAACCATTAAGTATTTGTTGGAAATTACTTTGGCTAGCACTGGGAGGGAACTCTGGAAACAAAACAAAATAAGGTTTGATCTTTATCCTTGGGTATCTTAAGCCTCTTGGGGATAAAGGTGTGTTACAGACAGATGCATGCACATACACACACATGCAAATGGAAGACTGTGTATGATTTAACGCTGTAGGAGTTCAAAGAAGTGAATGGTTGAGCCTATACAAAAAAGAAATAGCACTTAAATACAAAAATAATATATACACATACGAGGTCTGACAATTAAGTTCGCGAACGTGTTGTACCAATGTTGCTAACCTTTTTTTTTATATCACAGGGATTATTTATTAATTGGACAAACAGTTAACCAAGTTTACTATTTGGAAGTGCTGAAAAGCCTGCATGAAAAAGTTAGACGACCTGAAGTTTTCATCAACAATTCATGGCCCTTGCATTACGACAATGCACCAGCTCACATGGTACTGTCTGTGAGGGAGTTTTTAGCCAGTAAACAAATAAGTGTATTGGAACACCCTGCCTACTCACCTGATCTGGCCCCCATGACTTCTTTCTTTACCTGAAGATAAAGGCAACATTGAAAGGAAGACATTTTGATGACATTCAGGACATCAAGGGTAATACGACGACAGCTCTGATGGCCATTCCAGAAAGAGTTCCAAAATTGCTTTGAAGGGTGGAGTAGGTGCTGGCATCGGTGTATAGCTTCCCAAGGGGAGTGCTTCAAAGGTGACTGTAGTGATATTCAGCAATGAGGTATGTAGCACTTTTTCCAGGATGAGTTTGTGAATGTAATTTCAGACCTCGTACATAAATGTGTAAATTTTAATTTTTACTTTCTTTCCTTTTGCTGCTGCCCTACCATTCTGAAGCTAAGAGCAACAGACATGAGGGAGAGAAAAGAGACTTCCCTGAACTACAAAACAAAAATATAAAATAGAGAATACCCACTGCTTAGACATTTTGATGTCTGAATACTTAGTCACCTATGTGTATAACTAAATACATTACATTATTGCATTATATAAATACAAATGGATGCATCCATACTTATGTGTACCACACACACTCACACATGCACACATGCAATATATGGTATAAATATTCTGGCACTCAAATTAAACAAACTAGTATATATTCCATTTGATGTTTATACTTATTACATTTGCAAATATTCTATATAATTTCTAAATCATACATATAAAGTTGTATAGAATTTATTTTATTAAATTATAAATTTATTAAATTATGTACAATTTTTACATACATTACATATATGCTTATACTACCTAAAGCAACATATGGAGCATTTGTCTATCAAAAATAAAATGCCATTCTTCACTCAAAGGGAGTTAGCAAGATTTGGTATTTTGTAAGATACCTAACACACCTACACAAACACATTCTGAAAAGTTTTGTTTTGCTTATTAAACCTCAGCCATTTACCCTGGTCTGTCACATTCTCTAGGCCTCCACAAAGGCACTAAGTGCTTTCCAGAACATAGATTTAAATGAGGCCCCTGCCCAGTGGGCTTACAACCTAATTAGACAGAGACAGTTGACCAACATATGCCCACAGACTACAGTTGGCCACTTATTTATTCTCTAATTAACATAAAGCAGCAGGACAGCCACTCCGCCTGTGCTCAGCGAGCAGTAGCGCGCGTCTGTGTGTGCTGTAGAGCGCTGCGGGAAACGGGACTGCTGCTTTCTGCGGGGGTTTTCGGCATGCATTCTCTTGCTTCTTGCTTGTCTCCATAATTAATATTCCTGTGCATATCTTGCTGTGACTATCTGTGTCCAAGCAAACAGACCCTCATGGCTCAGCGGAGCCATTTAGTTCAGCCGTCTTGATGATGCATACAATACAGGTCACTAGATGGTTGATTTGACTGTTGCCCATGCAACTCTATTGACAAGACAGGTCAGAGTAAGCTGACATGGTTTCTCCTGCTTGAATTTAGTCTTTTCAGCCACATAAGGAACGTTTGAATCTGATAACATTAGTTTGTCAAAGTCCAGGAGTTTCTTTCTGCTCTTTCTCTGCCCTTCCCAAATCCTACTGCAAGCTCTTAGATTTTTGAAATTTTTCCCTCTCGAGGCCAGTTCCACATGATTCTAAAAAAGTACTTAAAGTGACATAAAACACATACAGTTCTACACTTAGGAAAAAAAATAACTCTGTGAGAATATTATGATGAGAGAAAGATAAGCACCAGGACCAACCAGATAAAGTTTAAGAAAAAGTGGGGACCTAAAATGCATGTTCAAGGGCTGATAAATATTTGCTAGACAAAAATCTTTCATGAAGGTGGTAGATGACTGTGATATTTATTAATTGTTTATACTGAAAGAAGAATGCAAGCAAAAAAATAATATATTTTTTTCTAACTCTAAGGATATATTTCCACCATCGATGGTGGAAATAGGTAAAGCTAATTTTGTATTTTTAGGTTACACACAAAATATATTGCCAGTTACTACCCTTCTAATGTTCTTTTTAAAATTATATTTAATGCTGTTGATCTAATACTAATGTGATTTATTTCTTTTAAGAATAAAAACCTTCACAGTTTTATAGCCATGAGTTTTTCACTGTGTGGTTTTCAGTTAGCTATTGGAAAAGCTGATAATTTTCTTTTTTTGCTGGGGAGTAGTGTTTTTCTTTTCCCTATTCTGTATTATTTCTAAAACAAATAATGTAGATATTGGAGAATATAATTTTCTATATTATTTCTTCCTTAATTCTAATATTTTTAACTCACACACAATTACCATTGGATACTTACTCAATATTATTACATTATTTTAAATTTTTTTTCAAATGAACTTGAAAATAATACAGTAGATATTTGAACTAGTGGAAATTTAATACTTACATATAGATAACTTCTTATATTTTCCTTATAAATTGTAAACCTGTGGATTTACTGCTATGTTGTTGAAGTAAAGAAATAGAGGCAATCCCATTTAAAGTATGTGTAAAGAAACTTTCAGACATAATGACATTAAAATAGGGTCTTCACGAATCAGTTAAGGGCAGAAGTCTTGAGTCAAAATGTAGAAAAAAAATCTACATAACTCTCTATACAACTGTTATAACTGCTTCTGGTAGCCCCAGAAACAGTATTATTATCTCTCCATAAATTGAGTTGGTATAATCAGGCTAGTCATATTTTAGAATCTAGGTATTGTTTTGATAAATGTCCTTGATGTCACACATCTGGGGCTTTAGAAATAAATGGCCACTATAATCTTTTTGAATCAGATTATTGCTTCAGTTCTTTTTTTTTATCCACATGTGAATACACTCACAATAGTGAAAATAAAGTCCAAATTGAAATGAATAAAGTTAATGAAGTTTTACTTATTTCTATTTAAAACTATATCAAGAATTTGAAACCATGTGATTTTTTTGGTATTTGTTTTTATTCTTTTTCTTCCCCTCTTCTCCCATCTTCCATTTTTATCATGAAAATTTCATGCAGAAAAACAGGAAATTCCACCCAAGTTGGTGTAACCTCAGGGCCTCCTCCAAGCATGCTGGAGAATCACCTCTGAGAATAGAATTCATTTTGGATTCTTGTGTTACCTGCCTGTGGTACTTGGGCACATATTTTCTGACTGACTGAGTTATTTTAACTTCAGTATGATGTAAATGTCCTTTATTGCAGTTTCTGATTTCCTATTTTAAAAATCAAGACTAAATTGAAATAGTTCAAGGTAAAGTGCCTTCTCTCATATAATGACATATTTAAAAATTTCAAAGTAAAATTAACAAAGCTAGGAAGCACAATTTAAGAAGGAACTGTAATATCATGATTCTCAAAATTCAAGTTCTAAAATATTTTCATTTATTCAAATACATTTCCTTAAGAAATACAGTTATTTGCATATAATTGCAACTTATCAGCAAATCAGCACAATAAAAATGCATTAGTTGTGTCAGAACAACAGATTTAGTTGTTCTGATGGTCCTTAATAGGTAAAACTAGCATTTCTGGACTCCTGCCAGTGGACCATCTGTCTGGGCTGTCCATGGAGAGTCAGAACAACTGAACTTTTGGCACACTAAATTACACTGAGCGACTACCAACCTTGTTTTAGGTTACCACAGAAGACAGCTTTACCAAAAGATTGGATAATTGATTTAATGCTGAGAATTTTGGGAACCTGGAGATATTCATGGGGGCCTCTCAAAAAGTCATAGTGAGTTGAACCCATACAAATGAAAATGAATTAAATGAAGGTCCTCTTATAGGTGCTTTGCCAGGCATTTTAAGGGATACAATGATAACATAGTCCTTGCTCTCTGTTGCATACAAAATAATCCATGAAATAAAATTTGCATTATACATATTTCTAAAGAAAGGCAGTCAGGAATGTTTTTATAAAATAGTTTTGTTGTTTGAATATTGGGAGAGAAAAAAACTACTTCCATGTGGAGATCAGGGAAGGTAAGTATGAAAGACACATCATTTATACTAAATCTCAAACATGGACATGCTTTTGAGCAATGACATTGGAGTTGAAAGTTGTACCAGACAGAGACAGGTTGACTAACAATATTGGAGTGATTTAGGGAATTGGAGAAGACTGAGATTAATTGGAGAGTCAGGTTGGAGTGAAATCAAATTGAGTTTTTAGCATCATATTTAGAAATCTAGATTTATGTCATAGAAAGTCAGTGAAAAATTTTGATCAACAGAGTCATAACAATGTGGTAGGATATAACACACAGGAGAAAGTGTAGTTAGAAAAATCTGAGGAAACGCCTACAATAATAGGACTTAGAAGAAGTAGTGCATTCACTAGGGCAAATGGAGAGGGAAAGAAAAAGGACTGAATCAAGAGATGATGCTAAGATAGAAGTGAAATAACTTGTTTAGGTTTAGGTGAAAGGAAAAAAGGAAGAAATCAAAATAATTCTAATGTTTTGAGAAGGAGTGACCGTGGAGTCTTATGCAATTAAATGAGATACAGAATTTAGCAGATGGCACAGGTTTGGAATCATTAAGGCCATGGAAGTGCCTGGAAGAACGAATAGAAATTTGAAAATTTGAAAAGTGCCACTACTAAAGAGACAAAGGAAAGACAGAGAAGAGTCAAGGAAAGAGAAAAATGAAAGGAAAATATAGGGGAATCAGTTGAGCACAGTGAAATGAAAAGTAGTCATAAGAAAGTGGTCATCAAAGTCAATTGCTTAAGAGATATTAAGGAGATGGAGACATTAAATAATGTCATTGAAATGAGAATACAGAAGGTCATCGGGGAACTTCAAGGGAATAATTGTAGTTGAGTAGGTGAGTGTGAAAGTCACACTATATTCATTTACTTCTAAGAGTGGTGGGACGTCTGCTATTGAAAGAGATTGAGGTAACAGAAACAAATTAGGTAGCTAGCTAGATAGATATAGACTGAGAGATATGCAGGCAGACACACACTCAGATATGTAATGACGATTTAAGGAAATGATTGAAAGGAACTTTTGTTTGTGGAAATGGTAGTCAGTGAAGGCAGAATGAAGACTAGCATTCTAGCAAATACAGTCATATACTGAATAACAATGTTTGAGTTAACTGATGGACTGCATATAAGATGGTGGTTCCATTATATAATGGAGCTGAATTCCCTGTAAGAAATGGAAGGATATATAGTTCAGCAGGTTTGTTTGTTTTTTCTCTCTCATGGGATCAATACATGTAGGACTTGGCAATAGACTCCATCTCACTAACAGAACTTCAATTTTGAATGCACAGGTTACATCCCAATCAGTCAGCTACTAACCTGTTTGAACTCAGAGGAGCCTGTCTTGCAGCACTACATACCCACAGGCCGCTACAGCCCTCCCAGATCTAGCTTGATGGTCTGCAGAGTGCATTCCAGTTAAATTCTTTGTTAAGGACCTAAGATGGTGCACAAGGACATGGGTCCACAGGAACTACCTTAACAAGCGCTAAATACCATTGCCACTTTAGTAAAAGCTTTCTGTTGTAGTGTAAAGTCAACCTGTCCCTATACTTTAGAAATATTTTTAGGTTGCAATGATGCAAAGCATAGATAAGTTTTATTTCTTTCATCAATTCAATGCCAGTGAGAGAGAGAGAAGAGAGCTCTTTGTGCCAGATAAGGTCAGTGACCAAAAACAAATCTCCAAAGTCAAAACAAACATATTTAGTCCTCAGTTCTATACCCTCTCCATGTTAACACCCTCTTTTTAGAATGAATACCACAAAGTTCCTTAATCTGACCACTGCTCCAACATGCAATAGTCTAAACCACATTGTTATGACAATCTCCTATGTTCCTTTATCTCTCCATCTTGATTTCTTCCTACTGATGCTCAGGCCTCCTTTCACTCCCTCTTGACAATCGCTTTTATGGTTATCTACACCTTACCCAGCCAATTTCTCCTCAATATTTCTAATAAATCCAGCCCACATCCCTGTTCATGGAGCAGCATTGACAGCTTTGATGTTCTATTTCTGACCCTGTAAGGGAAGGGTTGTGGAACAGTGTTTATAAAGTCTGCAGTAGTGGACAGTAATGTCCTAGGCCTTTACATTCACTCATCAACTCACTCACTGACTCACCCAGGGCAACTTCTAGTCCTGCAAGCTCCATTCATGGTAAGTGTCCTATACAGGTGTACCATTTTTTATCTTTTACATTGTATTTTTACTGTACCTTTTCTATATTTAGGTACAAAAAATACTTACCATTGTGTTACAATTGCCTACAGCATCTAATACAACAACATTCTGTAACCTCAGAGCAATAGGCTGTACCATAGAGCCTAGGTGTGTAGTAGGATGTACCATCTAGGTCAGTGTAACCACACCCTATGATGTTCACACAATGACAAGAGTGCCTGACAACACATGCATGTCTCAGAACGTATCCCCATCATTAATCAGCATATGATTGTAATGTAAAATAAAGGGGTGTTTACAAAGGTTTATGTAGGGCTAAGGAAACTAACAGAGGATGTTGACCTTCTTGCGACCTCTAGGTTTGAAGAGGAAAGGGAAGGAAATAGAGGACCCCAGTGAGCACTGGAGTTACGTAGGGATGAGCCACTCCAAGAAACAGCCCACAGCAGAACAGGGAAGTAGTAAAAAAGCGACACTTCTCTCCCTGAAGCCTTGTATCTCCCCTGCTTTCCTTCCCTTAGCATAACAAAATAGAAACTTGGTCAGCATGGAGCCCTGTCTCTTGGAGCATAAATCGAGTCAAGATGAGTACAGAATGGACAGTGGAAGAGCAATAGGATAACCAGTGCAAGCGCATTCCACCCCAGGGAAGAAGCCCCAGGAGTAAGAAAAGAAATGGGCGCATATGAAGCAGATGATAAACGGAACAAAGTTTAGAATAAGATGAAGGCAGACATGGAAACATTTAAGTTAAAAAGGACAAAAGAGGAAAAGATGAGATGCAAAGCAACTTTGAAATGGCAAAGTAAACAGAGGGGGTCATTTTAGAGGCCTTAGTCTGGAATGATTATACAGATATTGCCTTTGCTAAATCAAACATATAAGAAATGTAAGCAGTTACAAAATCACAAATGTTATCAGAATTTAACCTTGATTATTTTTGTAATCTTTAATGAATTAATACTTTAAAACTATTATCAAACGAAGAGTTTACTAAATATATTTTCTATTTAAAAAGTATCTGTAAAGTAAGTTTATTTAATGACACAATATACATATATGTGCACATGTCTATTACCTATAATCACTATTGTATAGCAATATATGTATTATAATTACCATAACATTTTCGATATATAGTGATTAAAATGATCAAGTTTTTTTATTGTTAATATGTTTTATGGAGTAGTCTAGAAAGAAAAGTTTTCACAATAGTTGCTTTTTAAAAATTCAAAACAATCTGTTCCCTTCTTAATCTTTGCACAGGCATGAGTTTGTTTTGAGCTCATGTTTATTTATTAGTGTATACACAGCCTTATGTTGCACTGTGTTCAGGAATCTTAAGACTATCACTGGGAAGGGGGTGGGAACAGTTTTCTGTAACTGTGATGTAACCCTTGTCTTTATGGTTTGAGATGCTTTTTCAGCTCGTCATCACATCCATGTTACAAGCAGTGAGATGGAAAAAGGGAGCAGAAGTATGTCTCACCACTTTGAAAGAGGTTTCCTGAAAACCCACATAGCACATTAACATACTGTGATAATTGTCACACCTCCTTACTGGTCGGCACTGATATTTTCATGGTAAAAATTGACAGAACCTGATAATTAAATCTATTTTCTTAGAGGTGCTACCACCAGTGTCAGAAGGGTAAAATTAAACCAAAGTTTGAAACAGGGCATCATGTTAAGAGACTCAAGTTAGACTAAGTATTCCATTGTGAGTCTTTTCTATAAAAGCTTCCTGTGGCTTCCTATGTGTCCTCATCTATAACTTTGTCATGTGGGCCTGCGTAATTGTTTTAGGGGATGGGAAATATATGTAACCTTTCAGCTGAGTGGCAATATTCTAGCAGGAAATCAGTGTTCTCATTATTTGAAAGATAGGAAAAGCATAGATTTGGTAGGCATCTATGATTTCTACCTTTTGGTGTTAAAATGAAAATGCTCTTAGAAGAAGAATGTTTTGCTACTCATGTAGAAAAAAAGCTCATGTGTGGATATTAGAGAAACTAGGGACCCTAGTCTTGACTTGGAACATTGCTCCAGGGGAAGAAGCAGCTAAGGGACAGCATGAAGGAAGGAGAAATGTAATGTTTGAAATAAAAAAAGTAGGATTGAAGCGTATCAAAGGAAAGGTAGGGGAACATTTTCCTAGAGTCAGCTCTACATTGGAACTTTAAAGTCATTCTGAAAGTCATACAGGAGAGAATGTATTTTAAATTAAATGTCTTGAGATGAGATCCCTTTACTTTTTCTTAAAGAAATTCTTTTTGGAGAACATAAAAAATAGTGCCTGACTTATAGCAAATACCAATCCATAGTGAACAGTGTCATAACACGTTTTCACTTAATTATCAGCAACCCTGACTATGATCTCATTCATTAATCAATATAGATATAGATATAGATTCATATATAGTTAGACTGTATACTGGGCAGAGAATTTATAAAGAGTCAACTGACCAGGAGGGTAGTTCCCTGGAGCTTTTATATAAAAGCTTTTATGTAAAAGACTTACAATGGAATGCTTAGTCTAACTTGAATCTCTTAACATGATGCCCTGTTTCAAACTTTGGTTTAATTTTACCCTTCTGACCCTGGTGGTAGCACCTCTAAAAAAATACATTTAATTCTCAGGTTCTTTCAGTTCTTACCATGAAAACTTCAGTGCCAACCAGGAAGGAGATGTGACAGTTATCACAGTATGTTTGAAGTATTTGCATTGGTTTTAGTTTCTTTGTTTTATTAACAAGGGACCAAAAATCTGCAACTTAAGAAAATATATATATTTACAAATATTGTTGAAAGAAATACCCATATCTTAAACTCTAACCAATATTACAAAAGTGGTAAGAATAACAAACTTCTTGAATCCATATTATCATAATTCTGCAAGTTTTTTTTAACATCAATTTGTGCAGAAGATAGTAATTTATAATGACTTGAATAAGATGTGGGGGCAGAAAACCATATGTTTCTTTACCAAATATAATTAATCTTAGTGTTTCTACTAAGCTATATGACAAATGACATATTCAATGGATTAATTTTTAAATTCTGCATTATCCTTTTGGAAATTTATTACCATACTGAGCTGAATCAAAAGTGTATCACCTGCTTAACTTTTACTCTCAATTATCTTAAAAAATTATTTCATATTTGTATATCTTGGAGTTTCAAAAGTTGTCCTTCAATAACATTTTTTTTGCATTAGGTATGCATTATAGGCATAGTGCTATTATAATCTTTTTCTTTCAGAATACAAATGACTTCTGAGAAAACAATGAATTGATGAATAATTTTAACCTAATACATGAGGAAAAGGGCTTCTTGCAAGTATATAGAATACAAGTGGCACAAGCGCAAGCTAATACTACATAGTTATGGAAGAAATATGGCTGAAAAAAATGACAGGAGATTTTTTAAAAAGCAGTCATACATACTTCATAAGACCCCAATAAAATTTGATCAGTTAAGAGTATACACATATAGGACCAGGAAATTATGAATAAAAACAATAGTAGGTAAAAATCCAGAAAATAATCTTTGCACTCTCATGAAACTGGCTTCTAAATGTATCTCAAGATAGAAGGCCTCAAATAGCAGGAGTGCCTTTTTTTTAAAAGATTTTATTGGGGAATTGGGGGAGGGGAACAGACAAGTTGCTTTCCTTTTTAGTTCTTCAGTCTAGTTGTAGAGGACGTCACTTCACTTGCTCATGTTGGTATTATCATTGCAGTCTTCCCGGGTGAGGCAGATCGGTCGCCAGCCATTGGACGGCCGCTCACAGCTGCTCTTGGCAGCCGGCCACTCACTGTACCTTACGGGAGCCCACTGAAGCTCCACTGCAGCCTACACTGTCACCGGCGACTCACAGGAGCCCAGCTCCAGGTCGAGCTGTTGTTCACCATCTTAGCTGTAGAGGGCACAGCGTCACTGGCCCTCATGTGGGACCTGAACCAGGGCTCTGCTGCTCAGAGCTGGTGTCTCAAGCCAACTCTTAACCAACGCGCCACTCAGCCAGCCCAGCAGGAGTGCTTTTTAATTGAAGTGTCCATCCATTGGTCCTTTAGCTTTGGTGTCAGTACATTGGCACTCAGAGTATGGTTTGAAAAACAAAAGGTATTGATTATAGTGTCTGACTTTTTTTATACACTTTTTTTTTTAGCTGAGTGAACAGGCAGCTCAGTGGCAGCTCAGCTCAGGCCGGGAATCGAACTGCTGTTGCTTGGAACTCACACTCTTGAGCAAGCTCTTAACCAACTGAGCCACTTGGCTGGCCCGTGTCTGACTTTTTTTAAATGCTTGCACATTGTTTCATTTGATCCTTGCAACAGTCATATTGAAAGTGATATTATTCTCATTTTACAAATGGTGAACCTGGACCTTAATGAATGTAAGTAAAATGATCATCACAAAACTAGAAAATGAAAGACTAAGGCCTGGAACCTAAAACTAGTTGAAAACTTAAGTCCAATATCTTAATCACTCTAAGTACTTCTTTCTTCCATGCAACTGAGGAAGCTGTTGTGCTGAAAATCTAGGACATAAGAGAACCACACATGATGTATTAAGGTATTTAATTTCAACAACATTGGACTTACTTTCTGATTACTTTGTTAAAAGTTAAACTATAGCTCCAGAATCTATCTTGTTTGAAAACTGGCACTGCTAATTGGACCACTCACATGCCACTATGGTACCTCAGTTTATTCATCTTTAAATTGTCAATAAATATAAAACTTACTTAATCGTGCTATTCTATTACATGGATTCATGTATGAAAGATCCTTGAAACCCCTAGACCAAGTTTTAAAAATAAAGTTTAAATTATTTTTAATATCACAGACATTTATAAAAAGTGACTTTTTTTAAAATTCATGGCTCACATATTGGCAAATAACAGAAAAAAACACCCCAATATTTAGAAAAATAATAAAACATTTTTCAATATTATTAACAATCTAAGCTTTCCACGTATAGAGACTGACACTCCTCCATCTTTGTGTTCCCAGGACCTGGCACATAGAGGACACTACATGAATATTTATTAAGGAAGTTCAATCAAGTAGCTAATGTAGGTTTACTTAAATCTTTGCATCCAAATATTGGAAAGTTGTTCATCTTGCATTAATCTAACAGTTCTGTAATGATTTAAAATTCACAAACGACTTTTACACATAATCACATAAGTTCTCATTACAACTCTAGAAGATATCAAAGGTTTTCTTAAAATTATTAATTCAAATAATATTTACCGAAATTTTCTTATGTACAAGACTTTATTAGGTGATAGTTGGGAATGAGTATAACATGCAAAAATACAGTTCTTTTATCCAGGAGCTTTTAATCTGCTACCTTAATTGAAAGCAGTCTTTAAAACATGTATCATGGACTCCTCATTTCCTGTTTCTTATGTAAGGAACTTGGAAGTTGCTACCCTGTCCTAACAAAAAGTAAAAAGCTGAACAGCCTTAACAATTAACAACTTTTCTTAAGCCCATAAGACAGGGGAAGCCACAGGGCAAACTATGGCCCCCAAGTATGAAGAGAAGACAAGTGAGTACAGAGAGCCATGGCTTAGCAGAGCAGAGACCCTGTGGGAACCAGTGTCCGGTACCTCATTACCTTGACCAGCTATCAAGAAAAAAAATCACAAGGCACATCAAAAGGCAAGAAAAACAATTTGAAGAGACAGAGCAAGAGTCAGAAACAAAAGTGGTAA
>NW_017732072.1:697385-756184 GCF_001890085.2 Hipposideros armiger | reverse complement strand
ATATATATATATATATATATATATATATATATATATATATATATATATATATATATATATATATATAGCATATGCTAAGGGCTCTAATGGATAAAGTAGCTAACATATAATAACAGATGGGTGATGCAAGCAGAGATAAAAAATTTTTAAGAAAGAACCAAAAAGAAATGCTGGAGATTTAAAAATAAAATGTATCATGTCATAAGGAAAGCAGAGTAACTGAGTTTTTGTCTTTAAATGAAGACATTAACAACTCCTACCTTTGAGATATGTCAAGATTTCATAGGTGTGTGAAAAATTTACAGAAACATGGTAGTTGCAACACAAAGGCTTTCTCTGTTCCTTTTCAAAACACTACTAAAATGACAATAAAACAATGAAATTGTGCAAGTCTGCTAGGACAAAGATTGGCAGAAATGAAAACAGCAGGTTTGAATTAAGGAAAGCAGTGATTATTGACACATCCAAAGGCAGAAGTTAGAATCTACATGCTTATGGGAGCTTATCAATGAGAAGTGCCCAATATGCTTCACAGGTCCATTGGGGGTTCAAGGCTTAAGGAGCTCAGGTGGTGGAGATGAGAGGAGGTCATTAAATATCTATATAATTAATATCTTGATTTTACCAAATAGTTTCTGCTCTTCTTTTCCTAGGCACAAGATAGAATTCCACTTCCTGGAACTCTCGTGGGTGGTTAGGCCATGAGATTCATCCTGGCTAATTAGTTGTAGGATGAGGTATTTATTCTATGTCACTTCCAGTCTGTGGAAATAACCAATTTGAGACTTTCCAGAGACCTCCTTTCTCTCAAGAATGGTGACCAGCAAAATTTAAGATGACTAACATTCCATTATTATGAGTCCCCGAATGGTGAGCAGAAAGGGAACTCAATCTATTAGGTGGGTAGCATAATTAAGAAATAAACCTTTGTTGTTTTAAGGTTCAAAATTTATTACTGCTGTAAAACCTACTCTAACTTGACTGACAAAGTCTAGATGTGGAATGATAATGGTCCCTCACTTTTTGCAACTGGGAAAGTCTCCGTACTCCCAGGTTAATTCTCTGGAGGAACTGAACTTGAAATGCTCCAGGTTTAAGGTCATCAGGTGAAGCAGAGAGTTAAGGATAAGTTAAAGGACTGAAATAAAGGGTTTCAGTGAAATATGACACACTGACCTGAAGACACTTGGCTGTTCTCCAGCATGAGAAAATGGACACACAGATGTTTACCTGCCAGCGAAGGATTTGGAGAATTATCTACATTAACTGACCAACCTCAGAGAAAGACCTATAGATACTAATATTTGAAGTTGCTTTAATAAAAAGACCTATTTATTGTTTTATCATGTTATAGCAATGTATTGCCCCCATCCCTCCACACAAACCAAACTGTAGTCAACTCAATGATAAGTAATGAAATTCTTTATTTAAATTTAGCATTTTTTAAAAAATAAAAAGAACATAAAATGTCATATGCATGGCAAGTATGTTAGACATTCTTTTGTGAATGTTTAGTTTTCAGTTATAGTTTTATGTGTTTGTGTGTGCTAAAATATAATGCAAAATATACTTACTTACTAGGGTTGCCAGATTTAGTAAATTAAAAGTAAGGATGCTGAGGAAAATTTAAATTTGAATGTACATTTTTGGAAATTAAAAAGATGATAACCCAAAATTTAAAAGATCAGTAGAAAAGTTGTGAGATTTAATTGAACAAACAACCCAAAATGAAGCAAAATAAGAGTTCACAGTACATGTAAATCATTATGTTGTACACCTCTAACTTCTACAGTGCTGTATGTCAATTATACATCAAAAACATTGAAAGAAAAAAAGAGAAGAAAAAAATGCCAAAATATATTAGGGATATTAGAATATCAATCCAGGGTGGGGAGTCTCATGTATTTTTTAAGAAACTGAAAAACAGAAAATTATCAAAGAAGAAATTATCAACCAAATAATACAAGAACATTTCCAGAATTGGAAACATGAGTCTTTATCTAGAAAGTGTCCCATACGTCACAAAATTATACACCAATATTAAGTCACATCATTGTGAAATTTTTTAACATTAGGGATAAAATAAAAGATCCCCAAACAAAAGCAATATTTGTTTCAGGCAAAGTATCAAGAATCAAAAACAATTAAGAATACTAAGCTTCAGTAGAAGATACAAGAGCAATGCCTACGTATTTTGCAATAACAACATTTTAAAATCTAGAATTCTACACCCAGAAAAACTCATTATAAATTGTAAAGTAGAACAAAGAAAATTAAAAAATATATAAAGACTTCAATGTGTACGCCATAAGGGAACAGACTTAAAATTAGGAACCCAGGAAACAGATACCCAAACTGTGAAAGTGATAAAGGGAGTTCTAAGGTAGATGGCTTGGGACAGCATAGAATTCAGATTGAAATAGGAGTAAAAAGTGTTTCAGAAAAAAAAATATATTTAGTAGGGGAAATGGAACTAATTCATGCAAAAGAGTAATGTTCTCATTAAAATTCTGATATGAAGGAAGTTGTTTCTGATAGATTAGTGGTAAAAAACCTGTAGAACTGATACAACAATTGGGGCATTTGGAAATATCTCATATATGAAAAGCGATATGTGAAATATCTGTTGGAGTAGAGGATAAAATAACAATCAGAACGTATACAAATAATTAGATAAAACATAGAAAACTTACAGCTCCTGGATGTTAGGATCACTGTAAATGTTGACAAACAAAATACAACACAGAATACTACTTGATTTAATGGGATATGACATTTACATAATCATAACAATATAAATTCTGTCTGAATTAATTAAATATTATGATTAGATGACAGTATAGAGGGAAAGTGAGGGGATACGACATTGCAAAAGAGCTAAATCCTCTTTGTTAATGGGAAATCAATCGATATTTTCTAATCATGGGGAAGCAATAAATAGTAGTACAAATATACTAGTCTAAAAAGAGATAAAAATACCAGAGTGAAAATTTAAGACTTGAAAGTGTTGGCCTCTGAAAAGCAGAAATAAGGATAGGGATGGGTGGTACTAAAACTATTAACATCCTCTACTGTTGTATTTAAATTACACGCTATATAACAACTAGCAAGTTGGCCAAGGCATTCATCTTTTATCATGTCTTTTTTCCAAAATGTATTCTAGCAGATGAATTGGAACATTCTGCAATTCTATATATATTATGGCCTGAATAATAGCTAGCTAGCTAGTAATAATATTTGAGGCCTAATCTTTTCTGTAAAATTTTAGTAGTATAATTGCATCATTCTGTATCACATAGACATTACAGTACAATGGTACCACACACACACACACACACACACACACACACACAAGATATATTGTGTCGTTTGCTATCATGCATTATCTGCATTGATAGGATTCTTGATTTTGGAAATACAGTTGACCCTTGAACAACATGGGAGTTAGGGGTGCCAACTCCTGTGTAGTTGAAAATAATCCGGGTATAACTATTGACTCCCCCAAAACTTAGATGTCCCTCAGTATCCATGGGATATTGGTTCCAGGACACTCCAAGGATACCAGAACCTGTGGATGTTCAAGTGCCCTATAGAAAATGGCACAGATCAATGAATGCATACAGTTGGTTCTCTGCATCTGTGGATTCCCGACCACAGATCAGAAACAGTACAGGTATTTATTGAAAAAATCTGCATATAATGGATCCGCACGCTTCAAACCCCTATTGTTCAAGGATCAACTGCAGTTAGAATGTCATTATATCCTACATAATGGGTAAGATACTGTTAAGAATAATTGAAATCATTTTTCTAGTCTGAATTTCGTACCATATTGCTTTTAAATTTCCTGATGAAATTTTTTTTGTTTTATTCCTATCTCAAGTGAATAGTGTTAATGACCTTTAATGACCTGTGTCTATAATGTACAATATCAGGTTCTATAGTTGTTAATCTTGGGACTAGATCATAATCATCAAAGTCAGTCATTCTATTATATTTTAATTTGGCCAATGATATTTTATTTGAAACTTTAGGTGCTTATGGATGTTGTTTCTATGAGATTTGTGTTTGGTCTCCAATATTAAACATGTCCATTTTAATCAGATTGTTATAACTTTGGCTTCTCTTTAATTGTTATAAAGCTTATCCTGTTCACCTGCTGACAGCCTAGAGATTTCTAAGCTTTTCTTTGCATTAAATATATAGCATTTTGACTTCTAATGACAAGAAAAGCTTACATGACAGAAATTGTTCTTTCATGTGCGCCATGTAAAATCTTATTTATACCCAGCTTTATTTGTCCTTCATAGGTCACGTTTTGTGTATATACCAGGGGTGCCAAAAAAATGTATACACATGACTTCTATTCATCTTTTGTTACCGGTATATATTGAGTATTATAATTTTAATAGTTTTTTCCTTTCTTAAAATGTGTATACATTTTTTTGGCACACTTTGTATTTAAAGCTGATGAAACTCATAGCAGTGTACAAAACATTACAATGTCCTGTAAAAATACTTGTATGTATGCCTGGAATTTGATTCCATCATTTTATTGCTATTGCCACCACCACTCTAGCCGAATCTGCTGCCACATCCTCATTGGACTACTGCAATAGCTTTCTAATTGTTTTATGGAAACCTACAGTTCATGCATATACCCTTCCCTGTGCTCAGAAACTCCTTCTTTCCTTTTCTACCTCGTCAAGTTTGATTCACTCTTCTTATCTTAACTCAAGGGTCTTTTTCTGGTCTCCTTGACTTGGCGAAATGCTTCTACTACAGGATCTTTAGCTGTTTACCTCTTTTGCAATATATTATACATGGCCCCTAAATATTTTGTCCGTTTTATTAAAGGTCTTTAAGCTTCATGTGTGCAGGGATTCGTTTGTGTTTACTCCACATAAAGTTAATATACATTCATTGAATTAATGAATGATAGTTTAGTTTAATAATTAAATTATAATTGTTAATATGAGTCTTAGTTCTTAATCTTCTAATGCCAAAATTAAGGTGTAACATTGTTTTAACTTACTACTTAATGAAGGCAAATCAACTTCATTGTCTAACATCCAGACAAAATAAGTATCTATTACAAACTTGTGTCTTATGGATTACTTTTATTTTTGTCATACCCCTTACTATACTACACTACATCACATTCATTAAAGTCTTTTTTTCTATTTAATAGGTAAGCATCCTGAAAACATAACTTAAATACATCAATTTTATTTTCTAAGAGAACAAAGCTGTGATCCTGACAATCATTCAAAGCCTTAGCCTGCCGCTGAGCCGCCAACAGGTAGCAGGATGGCTCAGCTAAAAACAAAACGAAACAAAACAAAACAAAACAAACAAAGCCTTAGCCTCCCCCAGATCTAAACATACTGATCAAGGGGTAAGGTAGGTTTTATATTATACAATGGGCAATAAATAAATAGCTTAATGAATCATTGCCATTCGACAACTAGCAATCGAGCACTCCAACATCTTCTGTGGGCATAAAGAAATAAATCAAATAGGTATCTTCTCCTCATGAAACTTACAGTTTTATGGAAGAAATAAGAGTTATTCATAAAAAAATATAATACACAGTACTAAGTGATATAGGTATCTTGATACCTGAGAACCAAATGTTACTGTTTTTACTTTGTGTTTCCAGAAATTTTCTTTTAGCAAAAATTGCATGACTGGTTTCCGAAGTTCAGGGACTCTTCCAGATTAAAAATAAGATACTAATATATGCCTCCTCTTAAGCTTGCCCCACCCTCTACATTCTGGAATATTGTCAATCTTCTCAGTGTCTAAATCTCCTGTATCTTCAAATTAAAACTGATTACTTTCATGAAATGGCGCCTTCCCACTGTTTTACATTAATAAGTGAATGGTAGATTATTTTAATTGTTTGCAATCTGAATTTTATGGGACACTTTTTCTCCTCCCTTCCATCATCTTTTTTTTGTTTGTTTGTATTTTTTCAGAGTAAATACTGGAGGGGCTCAAATTTTGAAGTGTTAAATTATCAAGTGAAATCATAAGAGCAATTTATAAAAGAGAAAGCTGGGAATTAAAATACAAAGACTGCTTAAGGTAAAATTCGTGGGGGAATTCTCTTGTCACCATCATGGGACCCTGTAGAGCAGATGGAACAGGCTGTTCTGCTTCTGCTTGGGTACCTGCTGTTTAATTATGCCCTAATTAATTAAAGGGAAGGCTCCTGTGTGGTTTCAGTAGTAGTGAGGAGGAGTATTGTTGAAACAGACACTTGAATTCAAAAGACTTCCAAAGTAAAACTAATAAGCTCAGGAAAGCAGTTGTTATTTACTCATTGTGGTCATTTTCCAAAAGCAACTCTTACAACAACAAATTGACTCCCTCACACCCCCCCAAATGCATAGCATGTCCTCTTTTAACTGGCTAAGTTTTATAAATATTTTGTTAGTGTTTTAAGTAAATATTTAGAATGTTTACTTATTCTTATTTAGAATAAGTAATATTTAGATATTACTTATACATAGATATTACTTAAATATAATAAGAAATATTTAGAAACTATATGAGGACTTTTAGGACCATAGCATCACACATAAAGTTAAATCTTTAGTGGTTGTTTATTTAAAAAAAAAAAAAAGGCTTACACTCTTCTGCTTTGAGAAACTTGTTCAGCAAATACTTGTTTTCAGGTTTGAGAGTTTACCCACTTAATTTCAAGCTAACTGCCCACAAAAATAGCAAGTAAATTCAAGTATAAAATACCCAAGTGAACAGAATGGTAGTAGAAAGGTATAGCATTAATTAGGTATTCAGTAACAATTTGTGGCTTTGCTGTCCACATTCTGTCTGTATGTGTTTGCATGTGTATGCACAATTGTTCTTTTGGTTCTCTGATTTTTTTTTTTTGTTCTTTAACACAGTTGTCACCGGAGTGTCACCAACCTTTTGGCTATCTGTATAAAGAAAGACAGAAAGGTAACTTTTATAGAAAACCAATCAACAGGTAAACAGTATGCATTAGCTAGGGCTGTGTAGAAGTTCACGCATCTGTTTGAAATGTCATCAACCAGTATAGCAATTCACCAGCCCAAGTGACATTTGCTAAAATGAACCTTACATCCATCAACTGTCCTTTACATGTGGCCTTGGAAACATTAAATGACATTTGATTTATTGTTTTCTTATTGGTTGAGGAGACTTCATAGAGTAGTAAGAAATCAAATCCCACACACCTTCCAATGTAGTTGTAGGGCTTAAGTCAATTTAGTAAGTCAGATAAAACCACATACACCCAGATCTGGAGCAACAGTAAGCATGCACGCAGTAGGTTTAAGTTTTCTTTTTTATGTACTTATATGTTTATATTTGGGGAGTTGTGAAGAATAAAATTCAGATTAAAATACAACTGCTGCTGTAGGAAGCTTATTTGAGGTCATTCATAAATATTAATATTATTAACACTATTAGTGATTTAGGTCACTAGCCTCCATAATTCTTCTCTGCTCCATATCTGAATCGGGAAAGAAGTTTTTACATAAATATGGACATGAAACATTCAATAAACAATCTCTTATTGTAAGGAATGTTAATCAGGAGTTACTTTTCCTGCATATGGCTATGTTGCATACAGAGTTTTACTCAGAATGGCAGAATAATAAGCTCATAACTCAATCAGTTAAGTTCATATCACAGTCTTGGCTGACCACTATATGATACACATAGATATGGGAAGAAGAAATTATCAGGCCACATATTTGACCATTAGCATTTTGACTAATTCTTTTAAAAACAGATGTCTTTTTTATCAGCATTATTAAATTGACATACAAAAATTGATATACAAAACTTCACATATTTAATTTAGACAATATGATGAGTTTGGACATAGGCAACACCATGAAATCATTACCACAATCAAGGTAGTAGATGTGCTCATCTCCTTCAATAGTTTCCTTTGTCTTTTGTTTTTGCTTTGTTTCTGTAGTAAGAGCACTCAACATCAGATTAACCCTCTTAACAGAATTTTAAGCGCACCACCAGTATTGGTAACTGTAGGCATTTTGTTGTACAACAGTCCTCCAGAACTGACTCATCTTGCATAACTGAAATGTTATACCCATTGAACACCTCCTCATTTTCCCTCCTTCCACTACTCTCTGGCAACCATCGTTCTCCTTTCTGCTTCTACAAATTTGACTACTTTAGATCCCTCACGTAAGTGGAATCATGCCGTGTTTGTCCTTCTGTGACTGGCTTACTTCATTCAGCGTAGTGTCCTCCAGGTTCAGCCATGTTGCCACAAATGGCAGGATTTCCTTTTTTCTTAAAGTTGATAATGTTCTACTATATGTATATACCACATTTTCTTTCTTCATTGGTGATTAATTCATAACTTCCTAAAAGGTTGGTGTTACGTTATGCTTTGTCCTTCAAAGTGACAATAAGAAACACTATAGGTTGGGGAAAGCCACAAATGAAGAACAATAGAAAATAGTATACAATTAAATGCTAGTTTGCTTATTAAAGGTGATATGGATATGTCCAGATAATTGATAACCACATCATCAGTGTCATAGAATGCTGTAAACTATTTTTTGTTGTCTGGTTTTTCTCATGAATGGAATTCCAAGCAAGAAGTATATCATGGCCCAGAAGGAGTTCAGATTGACAACTATTAGAATAAATACTTTGATGATACAAAAATAATACATGGGTTGAGAGAAAAAATAGGGCAACTTTATTTTATCCCCCTCTTCCAAGTAAAATACAAAATGATATGCATTTGTGAGGATACATGTAATAATAATTTCAACATTAAAATATCTATGCATTTTAATTACATGTTTCCCTTTTCTTTAGACCTCTGAGAATTTTAATATCTTAATGAGATATCTAGGTACCTGCCCGGTCTCAGGCCCTGAAGGAGATTACTTAACCTGATTTTTAAATGACAGCTTCTCACCAACTAAAACTGCCAATCATACTTTTCTGGGGCTTGCTGTTATGTGCAGAACCTTTTATGGCTTCATAATGTAAAGTTTCCAGAGGAAAAGCAGTCGAAATATTTGTGTAGTTTTCTCCATATTCAAACTCTGGTTGCCTCTTTGGCTGATAATTGATTTTTCTTTGAAAAAAGGACCAAGTTTTAGAGGGAGTCTAATAATTCTATGAGCTGAAATATTTACAAGAAGTCTTTTCAAGTTACAGCATTTGTGGCTTCGAACTAAACTTGTACACTGGTAAATTTGATTTCTTTGGAAAATTTGTATAAGTACCAATCTCTAGATAATGTTCCCCAAATCAGAAATTCTCCCCTATCTGGGAGACAGTATTCTAAAAATTCTAGTTACAGAAGAGAGAGAGAGAGAGACGGTGAGTGCCCTTTTCTTGGGTGAGGGGGGAGCAGTTTGAGAGGGAGAGTGAGAGGAAGGGAGGAAAGAACAAGGAAGTGAGGGAAGAAGGGGGAGAGAAAGAAACAACTCAGAAAAGTACAGAGAGAAACAGGAAAATAATGTATCTTTAGACTTCCCTAAATCCTGTTCTTAATGTCTTTTCCTTATATTTGATATAGTATTAACCAAGGTTAGAGTATCTTAAATACATTTCATTATCAGCTCAGCATGGGCTGCTCCACCATGGTTTGATGTGTTATATGATTTCTGAGCATAGGCTGAACCATTCTTTACTCAGGAGTCTGGCTTCAGTGAATTTTCATTTAATTTTTCTTTAGAAGACCATCAAGACTTTCTCTGTTAGAACATAAGGAAAGTTATTTCGGAGGCTGGTTGTCAATAGCATTATTTTCCAATTCCATTTTCAAAATTCATCCTCATAATATATTCAATATTTCAGATTCAATCAAGTTGCATCTTCTTTATAGTAGTGAGAAAAACGTATTAATTTATTCTCATGGAAACCATTACAATTTATATGGGAGCTGGTGGGCCCTGGGGGAGGAAGGTTTGCAGATTAATGAATGTATTACATCCAGATGTAGGTGTGGAAAGTGTACTAATTTGCTACCTCTGCCGTTTCAAATTAAAACTTTTTTTTCTCCCTCATTTAATTTTCCAGAGGGTTGTTACTCTTTGAATGGTATCAGCCATAGAATTTGGGTGCTCCAAGTCTAACTGGGTTTACACTGTGCATTCACAGTGTTTCATGTTCTTCTTGGGAACGACAGTCAGGTGATTACCTTTGTCAACAAAACATGTGTTTCTTCTCTCTCCTTTTAACGCCTTTACTTATAGACTGAAGTTCTATGGGGATTAGAATGTTAGAATTTATAGAATTTAACTGGCCAACCTCCCAATTATTTTTAGATATAATAAGTAATGGAATAAGAGATAACAGTATAGTTTTTCTTCTGAATCCATTTTTGTCTTATTGATGCTAAACTACTAAGAGTTTAGTAGATTACAAGTACCTCATTTTGTCTAATATAAAACTCATTGACTATAGACATTGTCCTTACTCTGTAACAAAGCTTTCTTATTATAAATTGTTTTTTATATTTATTGAAAGAGTTGTTTTAGATTAATAAAACATTTTTCTCTAGGAACAGTTTTAGAAATACATAAAAGGAGAATGTAAAAATAATTGGGTTAAGGTATTTCTAATTTCTTCCTATTAAGAGATCGACTTTTTTTTAAATCACTTTTTGAGTGAGTTATCGTTGTTCAGATTTTGCAACACAAATTTTGGAGTTGGAACTTACTTTTCTCATCTTTAAAATAGAGGTAATGATAATTCTTTCCCCTGGAGTTGTTGCAAGTGTTGAGTAAAATGAGATGCACAAAGTGGTTAGTATAGTGCCTAGTACATAATAGACACTCAATAAAATCAGCTGTTAATTTTGTTATTTTTATTCTTATTATATTTCTTTTAAGGCAGTATCTGATAAGTGGCCTAAAAGTGGTAAAAACAAAAATCTGTTCACAGGCAGGAGGTCCTTTTGTCTCAGTATTCCCCCCCTGGCTGTTCCAGATTGTAAACTATTTTGTGATGAGGGCTACAACTAAAGCAGCCACCTGTTTGACTGGTGACGTCAATAACTTCCCTTAGCATGAAATTGCTCATTTGTCAAAAATGGAGCTCGTAATCATTTATCCCATATCTGCATTGCAGAACTGAAAGATAAAGAAATGTGAACACACCTTATAAGTTTTGAAGCAATATACAATGGTCATCTATACTGAATATCAATTTCACAAATACTGGCTAAGTTTATTTTGAAAGAGAAACACAGAACGTTGCATTTGTTTTCCAGAAAGACCATGCGTTGTTTCCCTGGAGCCTCAACATAAAGACTCAAGAGTGAAACTAACAGGATTTTAATGTTTTTTTTTCCCCAGCACCCTCTAGTTAAGTGCCAAACTTTGGCATATTAAAAGTCATTTTTTTTTCTTGCATAATCATGGGCAGTGCCTGTGGCAAAAAGCACACTCTAAATTAAGATGCAAATCAGAAGGTTCTAAGCAACAGTAAGCAATAATCCGAGGTGCCTTTGGGTTGTGGTTCACAGCACAGAATCTGAAGATATTATAATAGCTGTGTCACCTGTCAGTCACTTGAAGATGTGAAGGTCATATTCAACCTCCGTGCACTCTGACCAATGATGATGGGGATGTACTCATTGCTCCATTCATCTTATGTGTTCAGAGTTCACATGAATGCAGGAGGTTGCCATGTACAAGCTCCGTAAAGATTTTTTCCAAGTTTAGGATATTGAAAATTATTTTTCAGCAAAATTGACTCCACTCCTCCAATAATTTCTTTTCAATAATTCATAGTGTTTTTTAAATTTTTTCCTAGAGAATAATTACTACTGGTTTCTCCTCCTTTGATTGCTTTAAAAAGAGAAATAATGAGATGCTATTTAAAAACTAGTGTAAATTTGAAAAAATCAACTCTTTCCTCTTTTTCTTCAAGCCTTATTCCTCCATTTTAGTTATCTTTAGGCAAACAATTTAATGAATACTTAAATAAAAATCCTCTACCCAGCTAACACAGTTACTTTACAAATACTCTACCAAGAAAACTTTCTTTTTAAGGTGAATACATAAATAGACAAGTGATGTGTAGTGTTTATTTTAGCTTCATCTGATTTTCCAAATTTAGGATACTTTAATTTCTTTTATGCTTCAGGCCACAAAAACTAGTACTTCCTGTCATGAATAGTGTATTCTCTTGCTTTGGAATGGGCATCTAAAAATATCTGTTCCTTACAATGGACGGTTATCATCAGAAATAACTAGAGGTATTTAGAGAGTTACTGGCAGAAATGAAGTGAATGCATGTGTAAACCTCACACACTGCCACCTAAACATTTCTCTGACTCTCCTCTCACTAAAATAAAGTTTCAAGGAAATCTCTGGTGATTTCAGAGATGCTGTAGGAGACTTTTGGGGGGCCCTTTATTCTCCATACAGCAATATAAAGTTCTCTCTTTTGAACTTTTCTTCTTTTAAAGTGTGTAACATCAGTGTATTTCCACTGAAGATAAAAAAGTCTTTAAAAGTTTCAGTGTGCCTCGCTTTGGAGTTCGCATTCCAACATAAACTCACAAGAATAAATATAAGATTTGTTTATATTAAAGTACAAGGAAGCTTTGATTTTAAAAAAATCATTAAATCTTTTAATATCAGCAGTTGCTGCACATTATCATTGTTTACAAATAGTTTACATTTATGTAAAAATAATTGGTAAAGAAGGGATAAAGAAATGTAAAACTAAAAATTTAGGCGTAACTAGAATTTAAAAATCAATCAGATACATTCATAAAACTGCATAAAATAAGTCAATGTTAGATGTGATTTGATATACAAAAATAATTTACAGTCATAGTTATTCTACCTCTTATAAAAATATATCATTAACTGAATTATACAAATATGTAACTCATTTCTATAACTCATACATAAAAAAATACATTTGTCAGATCTGTACAGATTAGTAAAATAAAATTACCACACTTCTGTTGTTACATCTTTAAAATTTTTATTTCATAATACTCTAACTTGCTTTTATTTGTACTGATATTTTTTGTTCTGTGTAATATCGCCTATTTTATGTTTATCTGATTGTTAAATTAGCCTGCACTTTCTTTAAACTGATAGTTATATCTAGGTGGTTAAATGGGCTTCCTATAACATAACTTCATGATACGCATATCCCAGGTTATCAAATTTAGAAATAGTTTTATTTTTGCAATATAATAGGTGAGAAATGGTATTTCAATGTGTTTAATTTGAATTTCTCCTATTCTGACAAAGGCTGAGTTCCCTGCCCCTTGTATCTTAGAATCATGTACATGTATTTTTGTGTTAACTATATGTTTATGTCTTTTGCCTCTTTTTCTAGCAGATTGTTGATACTACCCAATTTAAAAAAGCTCCTAATATATTAGGAAATTAGGCCTTTCTAATGCTACCTATTTGTAATTAGTCTTTTTAAAATTTATTTACAATGTATAATTTTTCTTCTGATTTATAGATGGTACTTATACCTTGTACACTTTAATTTTTTTATGTAAAATAATCAATATTGGAAATTTTCTTTTTTTCCATTCTGATAATGGTAGATTGCAACGTGAACTGAAATGTCGACATGATAAGCTAGTAAAACTTTTAAAAGTATATGAAATATCTGCTCTAAATATCACAGAGGTAACGAGATAGTGAAGAATTAGGTCAGGATTCAGTTAAAAAAAGAAGTCAATCTAGAAGGGCGATCCTGGCATCAGGGGCAATTTTTCTGCAAGATGCTTGTGCCCATTCCTGAAGGGTAGCAGTGGCTAAAAGATAAGCTTTACACACTGGAGAGAAAACAACGTTGGAATCCAGTGCCTGCCGGGAGCTGGCCAAACTTTGGAGGCGGAGGGTGTTCCTCTACAAAAGCGTTCTCACTTCAGACGCCAACTGTTTCAGAGCCTCCCAAACCACCTCCGTTTTGATAATTCTCTAGAATGAGTCCAAGAATTCACTAAAAGCTATTTTGCTCGTGATTATAGTTTATAACAGGGGAAGGAAACAGTTTAAAATCCACCAAAGGGAAGGACACATAGGGCAAAGTCTGGAATGGTTCCAAACGCGAAGCTCCCTTTGTCCTCTCCTGTGGAGTTAGGACATGTTGCTCTCCTGGCAATGATGTGTGATAATACACATGGAGTGCTGCCAACCAGGGAAGCTCACTCAGAGCTCTTGTTAGGGCTCTGTTACATAGGCATGGTTAATTGATTAATTGCTGACATAATTGAACTCAGTCTCCAGACTAATTCATAGTGCATGACCTGAGAGCCCCCTCCTTAAATTGCACGGTTGATCTTTCTGGGCTGGCTAGCTTCACCCTGAGATTTTGTGTGGCCAGTCACTGCCCTAAACAAAGACGCTCGTACAAAGCATGATATAGCTTATCTCCCAGAAGCTGATGGCAAAGATCCTGACTTTTTCTTGGGCAAAGCTAAATTATTTACTATACAAAGGCCCAACAAGGAAAAGGAACCCTGATAAACCTCCCAGACTTTGAGATAAGACTATGAAAGTCTATACGCTGGAGTAAGAATGAATGGATTTGGAAGAGCCCTTATGGAGACTGAGGTCGTATGGTAATTCATGTCAATTTTGTTAATGGGTAAACTGATCTATAATTGCTGTACCCTTCGCCACTTAACAGAAGGAAACTCAAATACTCTATCAGGAAAATAATAACTGCCTAAGACTCAAACTATTTCTACATTTTAAGTAGCCAATGAAAAATACCCAACCGAAAAATATCAGACATAAAAAACTCAAGATAACGTGATCAAAATTGAAAGCAAATAAGTAAAACATACAGTAGGAACAGATCCACAGAGTATTCAGATAGTAAATACAGATAACATCAAAGACTAAAATAAATATACTGTATGTATATTAAATGAAACACAAGACAATATGGAGAACTTTTGCAGAGAACTAGAAGCATGAAAAATAACCAATGCAAAATTCAAAATTACATGTACAAATATAATTTTTAAAATTAAAATGGAAAATTTAGTGGAAGGGTTTACAGAAGGTAAATATAAGTGAAGAAATAATTATTAAATTTAAAAAGGGCTGAAATATTCAGAATGAAGCATGTAGAGACAAAGACATGTAAAATACGCATTTAAAAATATTAGGGAGTCACTACAAAGTGACTTGGCTACAAGTTGGAGGTTGGCACTTTGCAATTAGGGCTGCCATGCGTTTCTAAGATTCCTTTGTTTCATGCATGGAAGAAATAATATGTGAGAAAATATGTAAACCATTAGTGATAACCAGTGTTGCTTGATGATTGTGGACATAGGGATTCTTCCTCAAAATCTAGAAAATGATTTCCCAGTCAGGATTGAGAAGGTATTGACCATAAGCTCCAGAGTATTCAAATTTAGCTTGGAAGTTAAGTTCATTAAAAATAAAAAGGTAGAAAATATTTCTCACATTTTATGGCTATGCTTACTGTGGTGGTCAGATATTCTAGAACTAAAATTTTCAGAGTTCCTTTCCCTGAACGGCTGTTGGCAACAAGAAGCACTGGTATGAGGTTTGGAAGGAAGAGAAGCAGCCGCATCGGCTATGTTTGGGAGGGCACCAGATACTCTTAGAGTCCATTCTGTTTCAACAATGCTGGCTTTGGGCAGCAGTCCACACTACAGCTCACCCACGGGACCTCCTGTGAAGCGATTCCGTAGAAACTGACTGTACATAGAGAAACATCAGTAACTGAGGAAGAAGCCCTAATGCATGCCAGTATTTAGAATTAGAGAGAAAAGAAACAAAAGGCACAACTAGTGAAGCAGGAGGAAAAAAGGAGTATTCCTGGAAGTCAAGGTGAAGAAAGCTTTTCAAGATGTGATGTCAATTGGATAGAATGTTTCATGTGTCATTTATATTGTTCTCCTCCTCCACCTCCTCTCTCTCTCTCTCTCTCTCTCTCTCTCTCTCTCTCTCTCTCTCTCTCTCTCTCACTTGACCAATAGGTCTTGAGAACTTGCTAGNTCAATTGGATAGAATGTTTCATGTGTCATTTATACTCTCTCTCTTGTCCTTTTAACCTCTCTCTCTCTCTCTCTCTCTCTCTCTCTCTCTCTCTCTCTCTCTTTCTCTCACTTGACCAATAGGTCTTGAGAACTTGCTAGCTGCACTATGCTAGTTAATTCAGAACTCAGATACAGGAGGCCTTGAATAAGAATTGTTAATAGTGCTCTCTTGGACAAGTCAATTTCTCCAGACTCTTAACAAAGAATGCTAAATTTTATTTTTAGAAAACAAAACATAAGTTAACCTGCAAAACAAACTCATTATCCTACATCTTAGGCAAAGAATGAGATTTACACCTTGCTTCACACTTTATATACATTTACTTATACAAATATGAATATATATATATATATATATATATATATTTTACATTTAACTCTACCATAGTTACTGACAGCATTCGCAATACAATTTTTAAGTAAAATGTTTTCTAATATAGCTATTCTTTAATTTTAATTTTCTGTTTGAAAATGGCAAATGCAATAGGATCTTCTTCAGAGGTCTTTATTTTTCTGTGACAATCCAAGGGTTAAATTAAAGGAGACATCAGCTCCCTGTCCTTGGCTCAGAGCAAAGCTGAACTGTAGCTGCCATTTATTTCCTTCACATTCTGTTTTGCTCTTTCCTTTTTTGGGACTGAGCATGTAGCCTTCCTTGTTTTCATCCCCAGCCAAGATGCACCTCTAAAGTGGGGAGATATCCAGAATATGGGTTGGATCTAATTCTTAAAATCAAAGATCGGTAAGCGCCAAGGTTAAAATTGGAAAGCTCAGGAAATTCTAAATGCAAACACCACCTTTCAATCACCTGCAAATCATTTCCTGCTCCCTTGTCTCTGAAATGCAGGATTGCAGCCTCACTGCAATTTTTCTTTCTAAATTAAGCAGCACATTTCAGGTATCTAAGAAGCAGCTGAGTGAGGCAAGGGATTTTAGAACTGGAGTCCATTCAACTTTGCTACTGGTTTATTTTATCATTGCATTTTCACAAGTGGGAGTGAGAATTTTAGAATTTAATGAAGGTTATTAAAGGAAGAAAATATGGCAACAAGGTAGGCTTGATGTTTTAGAGTAAAAAATAGGAAAATTGAGAAGGCAAAATATGCTATTAAAATTCTACACTGCTATTTCCTTTTTTCCCCCAGCATAATTATGAACTGCATGTGACAAATAAGATACATTAAGCAGACTGAGCCCTGTAAAATAATTGTACTTAACTACAGAACTTTTTGTTTTTAACCTTATTCGAACCATTAAAAGCTTATGTTTATATATTTATCCTCTTTAGTCATTAGGATTGGGATTTGAATGCAGCAGAAAAGAGAAGAACCAGGCCACAGTGTTAACCTACTGTTAGCTGATGGGAACAGCCAAGCCTCCTGAATAAAATGCAAAATACATACTTTAATCTTTTAATAACATTAGGTTCTGCTGTGGCTAAATTTATTTCTGAAGTATGTGTACCCAGAGTGTGCCTAGAGAAATTCAATCTATAAAAGGTTTTAACAACCTCAGACAAAAATGGCTATATTGAGCTAGGTTAAAAAAATCAGACAAAGAAATAACATTTCCCCCTTAATTCCTCTCATTAGAAGCCATATCTAGCAGAGACCAAGACCTTTTGCTTTTTGTAAAGCTTTCCATCTGCTCAGTTTGCCTGGATAGTGATGATGTATGGTAAATGACCTCCAATGAAGGTCAAAGAGTAAAGAATCAAGCTTAAGACATAATTGAGAAAAAAAAAAGGAAAAAAAAAAAGAAAGCACAAAGTCTTGTAGATACCTAGAGAAATTAGATAAAGACATGAATCCTGCTAATATATATTGGGAAATTAATGACACTGAGACAGCATGAATATGCCCCAGTTAACCTGTCCTGAGTTTTGGAATACAACTATAGTATTAGAGTTACTCGTTCATTACCCTTGGCTTCTACTGTTTTTTTTAATTCATTGATGATGTTCAAACATTAGAGAAGACAATGAGCTGCTTTCAGATGTTTAAGAGGAAAGGGAAATGAATTTATTACCACTGAGGGTCATAAGTAGATACTACCTGTTGTAGGCAGACTCTAAGATGGTCCTTAATGATCTCTGACACCTCATATTCACATTTTGTACAATCTTTTGCCTTGAGTATGGCTGGATTTGAAGACTTACTTCTAATGAACTGAATACAGCAGAAGCTATGGGAGGTTAATTCAAAGATCAAGGTTTTAAAAACATTGTGGCTTCCATCTTAGGATCTTTATCTCAGAATCTGTACTCTGGGGGAAACCGGCTGCTGTGATGTGAGAAGCCCTATGGAGAAGGCCACTGGTGAGGAGCTGTCACTTCCAGCCTTTAGCTAGCAAGAACCTTAGACCTGTAAATAGCCACCTGAGTGAACTTTGAAGTGGATTCCCCTCCAGCTGGGTACATAGATGACTGCAACCCCAGATAAGACCTTGATTTGTGACTTCTGAGAAACTAAGCTATAAATACCCAACTAAGCCACAGCAGGGTTCTTGACTCACAGAGATAATAAATGTTGTTTAAAGCTGTTAAGATTTGGGGTAATTTGTTACACAGCAATAGATAACTAATATAGTATCTTTTTTGGATTCTCCTCTTAGTTTTCCATCATTTTATTTGATAAAATGTGGGATCTACCTTCATTAATCCACAATTATTTAAGATAATTATTTTATAATAACATAAAGATACTGAAATACTGCCTACCTTATAGAGTAGCTCATTCATTTCTTAAGTACTAATTTTATTTTATTATTTTTTTTTTTTTAGATTTTTATTGGGGAATTGGGGGATGGGAACAGTGCTGGGGAATTGGGGGAAGGAGAACAGACAAGTTGCTGTTGTTTTGTTCTTCAGTCTACCGGTAGTTGTGGAGGACGTTGCTTCACTGGTCCAAGTTGGCACCATCATTGTGCTCTTTCTAGGCGAGGCAGATCAGTCGCTGGCTTCCGGACGGCTGCTCACACTGGCTGCTGGCTACATACGGTAGCCCATGGCAACCCACTGCAGCAGGGGCTGCAGCCTATGCCATTGCCGGCTACTCACAGCAGCCCAGCTCCAGGTCGAGCTGTTGTTCAGCATCTTAGCTGTGGAGGGCAGTGTCACTGGCCCTCATATGTGGGATCCGAACCGGGGCCCTCTGGCATCCCAAGCAAGCTCTTAACCAATGCGCCACCTGGCCGGCCCTCTTAAGTACTAATTTAAAAAAATCTGTTTAAGACTTCTGCAAAAAATAATATTTTGTTTCTAAAATCTGGGTGCCATTTTCTTTCCTCTACATTCATCTAATCTAGCAGAGAGAAGTCATTGAATTCAATTGTTAATTAACATATATTTGTTTTAAACAAGGAGTTGAAATCTATTTATCTGTTTTCTTTACTAGCATTGGAAGCTTATGATGAAAGATATTAGAGTATCTTTGAATGGAATTAGTCTCAATAAATATAATTTTTCCTTCTTTATTTTTTTCTTGTTTATTATTTCTTCCCTATTTATGTTAGTATAGTTTATTTTAACTGAATAGTCTGTTGACTGAAAGTCTTTTTTAGACTGATAGGAAATAAGAATAATTCTATAATTTCTTTCCAAATATGTAAATGTAATAGGTTTCCAATAGAAGAAAATAATTATCCATTTTACAGTGTCAAAATAATTTTATCAGAAGACAAAATATTTTTTCAGTAGATAAATTAAGTCATGGCATAAGTCTCTGACCACAGGGCACTGTGAAGGGGAAGTGAAAGTCACTACATCAGAATTTGGCATCCAACTATATAATGGCTGGTGTTTCCTCCCTATTATTTTCAATTGACAAACATTTAGCTAGACTAATGAAGAATAAAAGAGAGAACACTCAAATAAATAAAATCAGGGATAAAAAAGAGACATTTCAACTGATATCACAAAAATAAAAGAAAGTTCATAAGAGACTACTATAAACAATTGTACTATAAACAACAAACTGGACAACCTAGAAGAAATGGATACTTTCCTAGAAACATATAACCTACAAGACTAAATCATGAAAAAAGTAGAAAATCTGAACAGATCAATACAAGTAAGGGGATTGAATTAGTAACCCAAAACCTCTTAACAAAGAAGAGCCCAGGACCAAATAGTTTCACTTTGGTAAATTCAACCAAAGATTCAAAGAGTTAAATTCAATCTTTCTCGAACGTTTCCAATAAAGTGAAGAGGCAATAATATTTCCAAACTTATTTATGAGGCCAGAATTACCATAATTGAAAAGACTAACAGAGACACCACAGAAAAATAAAACTGAAGGAATATATGAATATGCATACAAACATTCTCAATAAAAATACTAGCAAACCTAATTCAATAGCATATTAAAAGGATCAGACACCAGTCTTAAGTGGGATTTTTCCCTGGGATGCAAGGATATTTCAATGTATGAAAATCAATTAATACTATGTACAACATTAACAGAATAAACAATAAAAATCACATGATCATCTCAATAGATGCAAGAAAGTGTTTGATAAAATTCTTCATTTCTCATGACAAAATCTCTGAACATACCAGGTATAGAAGCAAAGAACCTCAACATAATAAAGGCCATATATGAAAAATGCACAGCTAACATTATTCTCAAAGTTGAAAAAGTGAAAACCTTTCCTCTAACATCAGGAACAAAGCAAAAAAGACCACTCTCGCCACTTCTATTCAACTTAGTACTAGAAGTCTTAGCTAGAACTATTAAGCAAGAAAAATAAATAAAAGTCAGTCAAATTAGAAAGGAAGTAGTAAAATTTCCTGTCTTTGCAGATGACACAATCTTACATATAGAAAATCCTAAAGATTCCATAAAAAAAACTACTAGAGCTAATAAATGAATTTAAAAAATCACAGGATACAACATCAACATAAAAAATTCAGTTGTGCTTCTTTTACACTAACAACAAATTATATGAAAAGGAAATTAGAAAAACCATACCATTTACAATAGCATCAAAAAGAACAAAATACTTAGGAATAAACTTAACTAAGGAGGTGAAATACTTGTACACTAAACATTACAAAACTTTGATGAAAGAAATATAAGAAGAAACAAATAAATTGGAAAACATTCTATGTTTATGGATTGGAAGACTTAATTTTGTTAAAATATCCATACTACCCAAAGTAATCTACAGATTTGATGCTAGCACCATAAAAAATCACAATAGGATTTATTGCAGAAATAGAAAAAATAAAAATTTGACAAATAGACAAATTAGTCCTGAGATAGAAGAACAAGGCTGAGGCATCACACTTCCTGATTTCAAAATATGTTGCAAGGCTATAGTAACCAAAACAGTGTGGTACTGGTAAAAAGACAGACACAGACAAATGGAATGGAATAGACAGCCCAGAAGTAAAGCCACACATATGTGGTCAACTGATCTTCAACAAGGGTGCCAAGAATACACAATGTGGGAACAATAGTCTTTTCAACATATGGTGTTGGGAAAACTGGATATTCACTTGCAAAATATGAAATTGGATGCTTATCTTATAATATACATAAAATCAACTCAAAATGAATTAAAGATTTCAACATAAGACCCAAAACTATAAAACTCCTAGAAGAAAATATAGGGGAAATCCTTTGTGACATTAGTTTTGACAATGATTTCATGGATATGACACCAAAAGCACTGGGAAAAAAAAAGCAAGTGGGACAAATCAAACTAAAATGCTTTAGCATATCAAATGAAAGGATCAATAAAATAAAAGGGCAACCTATGAAATGGGAGGAAAATTTGCAAGTCATGGTATGGTGAAGTGTTAATTTCCAAAATACATAAGGAATTTCTACAATTGAAAATAATAAATGACCTGACTAAAAAATGGGTTAAGTGCTTGAATTGACATTTCTCCGAAGAAGATATACAAATGGCCAACAGGCATATGAAAAAATGCTCAACGTCACTAATCATCAGACAAATGCTAATCAAACCACAATGAGATATCACCTCACACATATTAAGATGGCTATAAAACAAATATTAGTGAGGTTAAGGAGAAACTGAAAGTCTTACACACTGCTGGTGGGAATACAAAATGGTGCAGTCACGATGGAAAACTCTGTGATGGTTTTCTCCAAAATTAAGAACAGAATTATCTTTAATAGTTGTAAGAATAGAACATAGGATCCAACAATCTGACTTGTGGATTATCCTAAAGACTTGAAACCAGATTACCTAGGAGATGTTAGCACTCCTATGTTCATCACAGCACTATTCACAATAGCAAAAATGTGAAAACAGCCTAAATGTCAATCATCAAATGAATGGATAAAGAAAACATGGTATGTGCATACAATGGAATGATATTTGGCCTTAAAACAGAATTAAGTTCTACAATATGACAACATAAATAAATCTTGAAGACATCACACTAAGTGAAATAAGTTGGTCACAAAAATATAAATACTTCATGATACCACTTATATGAGGTATCTAAAATTGTCAAATTTATAAAATCAAAGAGTGGAATGGTGGTTGCTAGGGGCTGCAGAGAGAGGACAATGCAAAGTTACTAATAAGTGGGCATGAAGTTTCAATTAAGAAGATGAATGAGATTATATATATATATATAGATAGATAGATAGATAGATAGATAGATAGATATAGATATATAGAGAGAGTTTATATATAAATATTAGATATGTGCTAAGTATATAATTAGATAATATATAATATATTTGGGTGTATAATAAGCTCCAGAGA
Source organism: Hipposideros armiger (assembly GCF_001890085.2). Lineage (NCBI taxonomy): Eukaryota > Metazoa > Chordata > Mammalia > Chiroptera > Hipposideridae > Hipposideros > Hipposideros armiger. The sequence continues at coordinate 733,383 of NW_017732072.1, read as the reverse complement.
TCTGTTGTATAACTTTCAACCTATAGTCAACAACAGTGTATTACACACTAAAAATTCATTAAGAAAGTAGATTTCATGTTAAGTGTTCTTACCACAGACAATGATTTTTTAAATGCAAGAAAAAAACCCATATTGCATGCATACTATGTGCCAGACATTTTGCTGCATGGTTGTATACATATAATCTCTTCTAAAGATATAATTTTCTTAAGAAGCAAGTGATGCAGATTAACAACAAAACATTAAAAAAAATCAAACTTCAAACACTGATTTTACGAGCTAAAAAGTAAGACATGATCAAGACATTTAATCTTTCTGAGATTTAGTTTGTCCATCTTCAAACCAGGGTTAATAATTTATGTTTTAAATATTTTGTGAGGATACCAAACACACACACACACACACACACACACACACACACACAAACTAACAAACAATAAACTCCAGTGAGGGCTGGCCAATAGTCAAACAACAGGCTTCCATCCATATCAGAACTTAAATATCTATATGACTAAAACGTTCTGAAAATTTCTAACCTTTCAGAAGAAAATACTCAGAATTCTCTACATTTATTATTTTGTAAAAATTAACCTTATTATCGGGTAGTAAACTTTACTGGGTCTTATATAATCCAATTCACCGATGAACTGAATGGAGTATATGCTTCTTTTGGATTAGCTGAGCTCAAAATTTAGAAATAGATAAGTAGCCTGATAATACGATTGTGCTTTCCTTCCTCCAATTCCAACTCCTATAGTGTAGGCAGGGGGTCCATTCAGTGTCAACATTCATGCATAGTCAGGCTTAGTTTCTTCTTTTACTATTTTCTTAATGAAACAAAACTGGGATGATTGCTTAGGTATCTTAACCTGAACTGGAAATGTTGACACTTCTTCCTATGAATGCTGGTCATGTTTTCTTCTTTCTACCTGCTTTTTATCCCTTTAATTCTAGGTTGAACATGTATTTGCTAATTCTCATCCTACTGTCTCTTCTATCTCCTCTTTTGGAAGTGGGAAGATTAACACAACAGCTAGGATCTTGTATGCAATCCTAAGTAAGAAATTCTAAGGATAAAGTGCATTTCTTTTTTTAATATCAGATGGCCTGGGGACTCGGTGGGGTGGGTGGTTTGCAGTCAGTTATTCAATATTGATATTATTTTAGATGGTGTTTATCATATGTTGTGAGATATGATATTTTAGCCATTAAGTCAGGTAAATCTGGATTTGCATTCGCCTTTATTCTTGATTGATTGTGATATTGAATAATGAACATAACCTTTCTAACCCTCAGTTTTCTCATCTGTAAAACAGGTTTGTTGTGAGAATTAAAACTACATTGCTGCACCCATTTCCTGTATTATTTTTCCATACTATTTATAGAAATCACTGTATTATTTTTTTGTTTTGAGTTTTTGCTGCCTTCAATATTTCATAATAGTTATTTTTGTTTGCTCATCTCTGTACTACAGAACCTAGGACAGTGCCTAGCAAATAGAAAGAACTTAGTAAAAGGTTGTCAATAAATGGATACATGAACGATGATTAATGTTATTTTAGATACATAAATGCAAACTATTACAATTACAATGTAGATTATTAACAATCCTTCCCCAAAACTTTTTTTTTTTAAAGATTTTTATTGGGCAATTGGAACAGTGCTGGGGAATTGGGGGAAGGAGAACAGACAAGTTGCTGTCCTTTTGTTCTTCAGTCTAGTTGTGGAGGACGTTGCTTCACTGGCCCAAGTTGGCACCATCATTGTGCTCTTTCCAGGTGAGGCAGATGAGTCGCTGGCTTCTGGACGGCTGCTCACGCTGGCTGCTGGCTACATACGGTAGCCCATGGCAACCCACTGCAGCAGGGGCTGCAGCCGTCTCCATCGCCGTCGCCGACTCACATGTGGGATCCTAACCGGGTCCCACTGGCGTCCCAAGCCAGTTCTTAACCATCGCGCCACTCGGCTGGCCCTCCTCCCCCCAAACTTTTAAGGTTAATGCTATTATTCCCATGTTAGCAATAAGAAAACAGGCTCAGAGAAATCCCACAGCAATAACTAGGGGAATAAAGACTCATTCCATCCCTCTCTAAGTGTAGAACCCACCCTATATCTACCTTTTAAAAAAATTTTGTAAATAAACATTAATAAAGGGATGTCTTAGATCAGCTCCCTGAGAGAGAGATCTTAAGACAAATATTTTGTTGCAGGCACTCCTGGAGGACTCTCAGAAGAAACTATAAGAAAATAAACAGTAGCAGGATGAGGCAGAGCAAGAAGTTAAGCAAAACTGTTATTTCACTGAAGCCCACTCTGAGCTTGATTCCACGGGGAGCTCCACAGTGTCAATGGAATCACAGAGTTGTTCTGCCTTGAAGTGAATGGGTTGGGGAGTGCAATTTTGCATCTCCATATCAGGCAGAGTCAGTGGCTGTTTTATGCTAAATTCTCAGGCATCTTCTAGTGACAGCTTTTGCCAGCCAAGGACAGTTGTCTGCAGAAGGGTGCAGTTGTACTTCATAGTGTAGCTGACACTCACAGCCATAGGTGACAGATGCGTTGGCCCAGTGAAGGGAATCTGGACAAGGCATTAACAGCCTCTCTCAAAAGGGAGTTGGTAAGCCTGAGCCGAATATTGATTGTTCTGCATTCATTTTACTCCAACAGCTTACTTCCACATTTCCTGAGCCTAAGCTCAATCTCTGTATCAGGTTTTCATTTTGAGCAAAGGTGAGTAAAATAAAGAAAACAAGGGGGAATTAAGAAAATATTGTCACTGTATCACCAAGAGAAATATTCTGTGGTTGGTCCTACTTGAACTTGGTACCACAGTTGCCAATCGCTGGGATTATGCCTTTCCACTATCATTATCGTTATCAGGTAACTGGCCTACAGGATTACACCATGTTCTGTACTGGTTGGGCTTCCAATCCATGTTTTGCTCTATGAAAGCCCACTCATGTCTTGCTGTTTGTCTCTTCACTGGATGTGCACCCTACCTTTTTGAATTCTGCCTAGAACTTTCCTACTTATGCTTACATCTTCTTTGGACTCTTCTTGGTTAGGAATTCATATTTCCCTGTGCACAATTATGCTTTGTTCAGCCTCAGAGACATTACCCAATCCTTTGGATCTGCCTGCCTTGAGGCCCAAGCTCCACGGGTCCTGCAGAAAGTAGCTCCCAGTGATGACAACATCTTTCTTTTCAGAAGCCCCATTACAGTGGTCTCCTTGTGGAGAGGGCACTAATTTATAATTGCAAATAGCCACAAAATATTCTGAATTGCACAGCATTTAATTATACAGAGACGGTTGATCCTAGAATTTTAAACCTCTTGGGGACTCTTTATTTGCCCATTGCAACCCTTATGAACGTCAATAAACCACAGTTTTCAAATTAGAAAGTGAGAAACCACCTCTGGAGACAGCTGAGGTCTGAGTGAACCACAAGGAAGTGTCTTTACCTGGAGGTCAAATAATCATGGGAAAAGGGCAGGGAACTCTGATGTGCATTATTTTAATTCATTGAGAGCTAGGGACTATGGATTTCATGAAAATAAATCGTTCACTTTTTAATATCTTACACTAAGGACATTGATGTTATTTATATTTAAAAATTCATATGTACACCTGCATTTAGATTTCCTGATAGAGAATAACAATAACAACAGCAAAAAAAATCAATCAGTAATAGTAATAATAGAAGGAAAGAAGAAAATGAAAGAGAAGAAACAGCCGCTGCTACCAGATATGAACCTTCTCTTGGAATACTTGATCAAACACTTTTTAAAAAGGGCAACAACAACAATTAATAATAATAATAATAATAATAATAATAATAATAATGATAAGAAGAATAAGAAGAAAAATAACAGTAAACCCACAGCATCCTTCCTTCTCTATTGGAATCTTTCCACATGGGAAGAGCCTGTCATGTGTCAGGCATGTGCTACATGCTGGAGACACACATACAAATAATTCATGAGACATTTTTCTTGTAAATATTGGGCTTAGAGTTTAGTAAGGAGAGGTAAAATGTGTGAAAACTTACCTGCTATAAAATGTTACATTTGTTCTAATATTCACCCCCACACACACACACACACACAGAGGGACAAGACAAGAAGCTTGAAGACAAGAATTCCACGTGTGTCAGGTGAGGAGAGTTTTCATAGAGCAGACAGTTCAAGGTGAGTCTTGAAAAACTCAGTTCTCCCTGTCCTCTCGGCTTTTGATTATGTAATTAAGGATTGTCACTGTTACCTTTCTCTGTCAATTTGTGGGATAAGAAATATCAATAAGTTAGCTTTAGAGGTAAAGAAAAAAAAGAGTTAGATATAGCACTGGGTGAATACATATGGCATTGGTAGAGATGTTTGAGGTGGCGAGCCAAAATACAGTGATTTTGAGAATAGAGATAAAAGGTTGTACATCAGAGAAGGTATCAGAAAGCTCCCCTTCAGTGAGATGACAGAATTAATGTCTGAAAGCAGATGAGTTATACCTTAGGCTATTAGTCCTGACAATAGAAGTACAATGAGTACCAAAAATCATAAAATTGCTAATTACTTTTTCTTTGGAAGTTGTTAGAAAAATGTATTATTTACTCATAATGTGTGTAGGAAACCAACCCATTACTGCTTGAGGAAAGTATGGGCTTTCTTGAAAGCTGAATAAACACTTTCATTAGACAGATAAAATTTCCTGAGTTCATGGAGTTTACTATCTAGTAAAGAAAACACAATTTAAAATTATACAAATACACAAACAGACATGAGGTCTGACAATTAAGTTCGCAAACTCATCCTAGAAAAAAGTGCTTCATCCCTCATTGCTGAATATCACTACAGTCACCTTTGAAGCACTCCCCTTGGGAAGCTATGCACCAACACCAGAGCCTAGTTCACCTTTCAAAGCAATTTTGGAACCCTTTTTCTGGAATGACCATCAGAGCTGTCATTGTATTACCCTTGATGTCCTGAATGTCATCAAAATGTCTTCCTTTCAATATTTCCTTTAACTTTAGGTAAAGAAAGAAGTCATAGGGGCCAGATCAGGTGAAAAAGGAGGGTGTTCCAATACAGTTATTTGTTTACTGGCTAAAAACTCCCTGACAGACAGTGCTATGTGAGCTGGTGCATTGTCGTGATACAAGAGCCATGAATTGTTGGCAAAAAGTTCAGGTCATCTAACTTTTTCCTGCAGCATTTTCAGCACTTCCAAATAGTAAACTTGGTTAACTGTTTGTCCAGTTGGTACAAATTCATAATGAATAATCCCTCTGATATCAAAAAAGGTTAGCAACATCATTGCAACAGGTTTGCTAACTTAATTATCAGACCTTTATGTATATGAGCTGTCTTTTGAATATGAGTTAGGCTTTAACTCATCTAGAACATCTTAATGGAGATTCCACTGCATACTGGAACTGCTAGATTCTGTGGGGAATGTAGGAATGAATCAGTGGCTGGCCAAGTGACGCGATGGTTAAGAACTGGCTTGGGACTCCAGAGGGCCCCGGTTTGGATCCCACATATGAGGGCCAGTGACACTGCCCTCCACAGCTAAGGTGCTCAACCTGGAGCTGAGCTGCCGTGAGTCACCGGCAATGGCGTAGGCTGCAGCCCCTGTAGCAGTGGGTTGCCATGGGCTACTGTGTGTAGCCAGCAGCCAGCATGAGCGGCCAGCAGCTGCAGTGAGCAGCCGTCCAGAAGCCGGCGACTGATCTGCCTCGCCCAGGAAGAGCGCAATGATGGTGCCAACTTGGGCCAGTGAAGCAACGTCCTCCACAACTAGACTGAAGAAGAAAACAACAGCAACTTGTCTGTTCCCCTTCCCCCAATTCCTCAGCACTGTTCCCATCCCCCCAATTCGCCAATAAAAATCTTTAAAAAAAAAAAAGAATGAATCAGAAGTAGGTTCAACCCTGTGTATGAAATGTCAGTCTAATTGGAGCAATAGGACATGTAACTAACGATAATTCAAAATGTAGAAAAGGTAAATGCCATAAGAATATAGATTATACCACAGGATTCCTGAAGGAAAAGAGATTTCATTTCACTGGGAGAAATAGGTATATTCTGATGGAGAAATTGGCAAACTATCTAAATCTTGAATAAACGTTCATAATTTGGATATGTGCACAAAGCGTGCAGGTAAAAGGGGAAATGAGAATAAGGCAGGGCTGGGGCTAGGGCTGCTACAACAAATTACTGTAGATCACAGGGCTTATACGATAGAAATTTACTGTCACATTTCTGGAGACTACAATTCTGAGATCAAGGCGTCAGCAGGGTTGGATCTTCTGAGGGCCATGAGGAAAAGATCTGTTCCAGGGCTCTCTCCTTGGCTGTGGATGATTGTCATCTCCCTGTGTCTTCACATTGTCTTCCCTCTGCCTATGTCTGTGTCTAAGTTTCTTCCTCTTGTAAGATCACTAGTCATGTTGTATAAGGGCCCACCCTAATGACTTCCTTTTAATTTAATTATGTCTGTAAAGACCCTATCTATAAATACTATCGCATTTTAGGACTTCAACATATGGATTTTGGGGGAAACATAATTCTGCTTATAACAGGCAGTGAGGCAAAGAATTATGGGTTATATAAAGAGAATGGTAAATTTTAGTTTGATTAAAATATAGTTACATAAAGTAACATAGAAATCAGGCTGGGCAAAAGATTGAAGCCAGATTGTAGAGATCTGAACTACCAAAATAGAAAGTTTGGACTTTATTTCTCAAGCATTAGGGAACCAGAAATTAATCTGAGCAGGGGAGTAACATAACAAATAGAAAATTATTGCATGCTTACAGTGTGCCAGACACCCTGCTAAGTGGTTTACCTTATCATCTCATTTTATTATCATCTTTGCAACAGTACCTTTAACCAGGTTTCATTAGTCTCATTTTACAAAGTAGTAAACTAAAGTTTAAAATAAGTTGCTACAGCTTATGAATATTAGAGCAGAGGATCTAATTTAAGTGTTCAAAATCTGGCATCACATTCAGTGTATTTTCAATATCCGACATTATAGTTTTCATCTAAAATTTCAATTTATTATTTTTTAAATATATCTTCAATATGTCTACTTCAAGTTTTGAACATATGGGGTAGAGTTATAATAACTTTTTAATGTCCTTGTCTGATCATTTTCATATCTCTGTCAGTTCTGGGTCAGTTTCAAGTGATTGATTCTTCTTATCATGGCACATATTCTTCTGCTTCTTTGTCTGCTTGGTAATCTTTGATTGGACAGCAGACATCACAGGTTTTACTTTGTGGGTTCCTAGATTTATTTTTATAAATACCTTGATGTCTGTTCTGGGATGCCGTCAGATTACTTAGAAATGGTTTGGTCCTTGTTTGGGACTTGCTTTTAAGGTTTGTTAGACAAGAGTGCAGCAGGGCTTAGATGAGGCCTAATTATTCCCCATTTCTGAAGCAGGAGCCTCTTTGTACTTTACTCCAAGCCCCATATAGCTTGCGATTTTCCAATCTGGCTGATGACAACAAGCACTCTTGTCCTTCCTGGGTATGAGCTGGGCACCATTACCTCTAATCCTTTTCTATGTTTCTTTCCCAGGCCTCAGGTAGTTTCCTCAGATGTCCATGCTCCTCAGTGCACTGCCAACTGACTATGCAAGAGGCCCCTCTGCAGATCTCGGGGCTCCTTCTCCTCTCCAGCCCTCAGTCCTATAAACTCTGATCTAACTAGACTCTCAGGTTCATCTCCTCAACTCACGATACTCTCTGGGCTCCACCTCAGATCCTTTTCCTCCTGCCATGGCCTGGAAACTCTCCAAGGTATTACGCTGGGACACTTATAGGTCTCATCTCATTTGTTTCTAATTTCTCAGGAATCACCATCTTTCATTTTCTGATGTTCAGTGTTTTGCAAACTATCATTTGTATGTTTGGTGTGGATTTTGTCTGTTTTGGACAGGAAGGTAAATTTGATCCTTTTCATTTGACCTTGTTCAACCAAGATGTTTTCATTTGAAACTATTGTTTCCCTCATAAATTTTAAGATGGAGGGTAGAAGAGTAATATTATCTGCAGAGTGCTAGAATTAAAACACATTTAAGAGAAATCATCAAGATAAATATGACATAACTGTATTAGAGTGACTAGGGTGGGGCAAGTAAGGAAGGCAGACATCCATGGTCTCTGTTCTCCCAGGAGGAGGAGGATGACCGAGAAGGCTGCCAGGTTACCATTGCTGCTGAACAACGGCACTTCCACTAGGATGCTGGGAGTCCCATTGTGCTCTAGAACTAGGCTTCCAGAGAGGAGCCTTTCTTTGGTTTTCTTCTTCCTTCCTTTCCCATCTGAGCACAGGTTGGTCTGACAGCCATGCAGTTCTTTTTTCCCTCTTCCTTGTAGCAAAAACACCATTCTACATGGAGAGGGCTTCTGATATTATTTTAGTTTCTATTTAATGATACTTTCATATCATCACCTTCCTGTTGCTAATGTGCTCAAATGAATTTCAATATCCCTTCAGTATCCACTAGAAGCCCATTTGTGAATATGATCCTCATTAAGAGAGACATCATAAAAATTTGGTGAGTATTTCTTTAACATACTAGAAGAATGAACTGCACGGACACAGTCTTGAAAAATGATGTGTAAATCATCTCTTAAAAAATTGAATTATGTTTTGAACATATTAATGGATAATGGTTTGAAAAACATAATTTCAATGCTTGATTTTTGTAAGGATTATATCTGAGTTACCACTTTGAGGAAATATAACATTTTATATTCTAATATTTCCAGTCTCCATACATGTATGGCCCCTACCTCAGATCAGTATGTCTACTATATTTCTTATTAGTAATTTTCATAATAAAGCTTAGACACATCTAGATAAATGATAGAACTATCTCACTACTTAATATAATCTAGAAATCCTCTAATGGGAGGGATTATTTGAATTATAATTAATGTTGGAGACTGAACCTTGTTTCATTTCTTACTTGAATGGAGTTATATTGAATGAGAACTACATTTTGCTCAATTACATAATAATAATTTCTGATAACACTTCACATGTAAGTTACATGAAGACAGAGAAGTGTCAATTTGGTAGTTCAAATATCTGAAATTTGGGAAAAAATATTTTACTTATTTTGAGGGATTTTTGGTTTCCTCACTCATAAAATACTAAAAATATGATTAGTTGAATTTGAATATAGTTAATATATAATTGATAGGTATTGATAGAAATAACATATTTGATATTTACTTGCTATATTTGATGTTTATTATATTAATAGGATAGCTTTTGTATGTATCAGTGGATGAAAGATTAAAATAAACATTCTTAAATATCATATTTCTTTTAAATGTCATGAAAAGTTTTTGATGTCTTATTTTAGTATATAAGTGATACTTGAAATGGTACAACACAAATCTTATTCACATAAATGATACTGAAAATTAAAAAATGCTTTTTTTTTAACCTGTAAGCTTACATATTCTTATATTGCTGGAGGCTAGGTTAATTGTGATATAGTGACAAAAATAATAGCTTCACACTTTGTCTCATTCTTTTATTATCATGGTTTTCAAATGTTATGCCATAGACAAAGAGGTGTGTTAAGAAAGTAATTCTGTATTTATAACCCTACATAGAAAACAAAGCAAATGTACTCTATGTGCTTATGTTTTCGTTCCCCCTCTGCCTGTCTTCTCTTTCCTTCTTGAAAATGAATGATTGAATAGAATGGCCCAGACGTAGGGTCCATTTCTCTTTGTGCCTTGTTCAATGTGAAGATCCTACAGCCTGAAGCAATATGTCCTTTAGAAAACAGGGAATTATTTAGAGAGTGCGTCCATCCCGTGATTGCAGGGGAGGATTCCAGGGTTTTGTAAAGGCAAAAATAATGCTTTCAAATCCACATAGATGCCATTCAAAGCTCAAAGCTAAGTGGAAAACAAAAAAAAGTTAAGCAGCCATGACTTTTAGATCATAGGCTGAAAGATGCTACAGAAGGTGAAATTTGCATTTTTATTACCTATATAATAGTCATTCAGACTAATAAAATACACCACATAGGTGAATAAAATAGCTAAATATGATTTTTATACTTAAAAAATAATAGCTGAGACAGAAGAAAACTGCTAAAATGCTAATATTTTTATATATTACATGATTATTAATGCATATGAGGTTAGTGAATTTAAAAAAGCATCATTATTTCATCATCAAACTCTCTTCTTCATCCATGTTTTCATTTCATTTAGTCAGATTTTTGAAATACTCTTATCCAACTTATAAATTTAGATATGGCTTTGGGGGTTTGTACTATGTCCCTCAGTAAAATACAGTGTTTCCAAGGACCTCAGTGTATAAAGACATGACAATAGCAAAACTAATTTGGTAGCTTTGTTTCAAATAGCATATGCATTATAGATTTGGGGATCAGGTATAGTGTGTGAGAATTACATTGTTACTGACGTGGTGTAGTGGGTCTATTCACTTTCCTGAGCATGCAGAAAACCGGGTCAGGCCAGGCAAGAACAAGGAGCTTAAGCATAAAATTAGAGGGCAATCTGGCTAGTTCTTTAAAGGAAAAAAAAATAATAATAATTGAGCAGGGGGAAGAAAAAGGAATATTAGTATATACGTAGAAAAGAAAAAGTCAAGGATAATGGGGAAAATAACTCCAAAGAAATCATCCTGGAGATTAGTAATTTCTCTAAATAGTGATGCTTTTGGAAATGAAAGTGCATAATGAATGATTAAACAGATACCTGAAACTTGCACGCACATATTTTAAAATCAGGTTGGAAGAAAAAGGTAGAATCTTGAGCATGAATAATATTTTTATTAAAAAGATATATGGTTTGTCCACGAGGCAGGTTTCTTTAAGCTGTCAGAGTTCACTGCACATCCTTAGCAATTTAGTGGGCTATGCCGCAGAATCATCATAAATCAATGAGAGGATGTCTTGAGCCACAGGGAATTAGCCTGCTCACTTATGTAGGAGGCTATTCACAGCACTTCCATTCGGAAATCTGGAAACCTTTTATGAGACCACAAGCTTGCTTGTCGGAGACACACCTATGTCTAGGCAGGGATAGCTTTGGCTAGATTAGGTTAGTTTTTTTCTGTCTGACTGAAAAAAAAATTTTTTTTTCTAGCCAAATCCTCTCTTCTTTCTAAGCAGGAACCCCTGAATTAATTTCTTTCTGGTTGTCTGGACCAGACCCCATGATGTAGGTTACAATTAATATTGTCAGCTTTGGAACACACAAGGATTCAAATTTGACTAACGTCAGGGCGTGGAGGAGGAGCTGTTTTTGAAATGAGAGATAGAATCAGAAATTCTCTGCTGGACTCCACCAGGGGGCAGCTCCCTCATGATATGTTCACAGTATTTGCCTCAGAGCCCACAGCCTGTCAGAAATGTCCCCAGAGACTGCATCTGTCCCTGTCACACTTCAATCTAACCCATCAAAAATCCTGCCTCAAATTCTTGTTTTGTGCAGCATCACATGTACCAGTGGAAATTCTAAAAGGAAAGTAAATGTGGATCTTAGAGGAATTTTAGCATCAAGAACCAGGAAGATTTTTAAAAATTTTTTTGTTAGTTTTAAAATTAAATTTGTTAGAGTGACAATGGTTAGTAAAGTTACATAGGTTCAGGTGTACAATTCTGTAATACATCATCTATATATCACATTGTGTGTTCACCACCCAGAGTCAGCTCTCCTTCCATCACCATATATTTGACCCTCTTTAATCTCTTCTACCATTCCCCTCCCCCATGCCCTCAGGTAAGGGAAGACTGTTCTTAAAAGCCACACAAATGCTAGGCTATTAAATAAAAGCATCAAACCTCTTTAGGTGGATAATGTTGTTTATAATAATTATTATTATTATTATTTCCTGAAAGGAACTGATATTATCCTGCAAATGAAGAGCTTCAAAGAAAATTACAATCCAAATAAAGAAAACCTGGAAAAGTAGACTTTTTAAATGAAGATTATCATAAAGAGAGCAGTGACTGTTTCGGTGTCACTAAATCTCATTCAACAGTAGCTATCATTAAATACATTTTACTGGAATCTAAAAGTAAAAGAGTAGTGAGAAGAATTGTAGACCACACCACTACAGAAGTCAGAAAGTCAAATCAGAAACAAAGCAAATTGTTCTTTATGAAATGCATTAACAACACCTCCCATACTATAGTTTACTTTATGATAATCAACCACTCTATAATATAAAGTTTCATCCCAAAGATGTTTCCACATCTGATGTAGAACAGTAGTGAATAAACTTGCTTTTCCAGTAAGCTTGTGCATCCTGAGAAGGCCTTTAGAATACATTATTAGTCAAGTCTATAACACCTGTGCTGTCAAAAGTTCTAGTTTTTTAAATGTATAAATACATGGTAAAAACTTCCAGCAGGTTATTGAGAGGGACCTAGAAGGGGATGCAGTGGAGGAACGAACACCAGAGACATTCTTTAAATTAATATGTTTTCAACAGCATTGTCTAATGTAATGAATGGATGGCAAGTATTTTTGGACAAGCATAAAAAACATTATTGTCACCATGTATTTTCTATTCTATTGAATTACATAATAATTGTACTTAGTGTATATCTATTAGTTAACAGTGTATATCTATTAGTGTATATCTATTAGTCGCCTGGAGCAAATGGTTGCTATTCCTAACTCTGAAATGCTGTTGACCCTTAGTTGACTACTACAGGAAAAGCATGAGAATAATGGCCTAACAACTTTGTAAGCGATCACATTCTTCATATTATTAAAACTAAGGAGTTCTTATGTGTCTCCCAGAGTACCTTCATCAAAAGTTATATTGGGATACAAGCTAGGCAATGATGACAAGACATCCTAAAGTACAATGCTCAAACAAGATAAACATTAATTTTTCTGTGAGGAAACTCTCCAGGCAGGTACTTTAGGGTTGACAAGGTACCCCGAGGTGTCAGGGACGTAAAACTCTTGTGTTTCTTTGTTTCTGACATCCCTAGCCTATACCGCATCAGCTTTGTTGAAATTAGTCACAGTGTTCACCCCACAGCCATAAAAAGGTTGAAAGAAGAAAGAAATAACTTCTGTGCTCCTTTACTTTTAAGGGCATGATTCAGAGGGGGCACACATCAATTTCACTCATATGTTATTATCCAGAATTGGTCATGAGTCCCTATCTGGCAAGAAAGGAGATTGGAAATGTCATAGTTAGCTGGGTAGCCACATACTCGATCACAATGTTTACTTGTATAGATGGAAAGAAGAATGAATATTGGCCAAGGAAATTGGCAGTCTCTGCCATAACAGTGTTCGCAGATTAAAGGTACAGGTATATTATATTAATCAACAGACATAGATGCTTTTATTTTAACAATTTAACATTTCTTGTATTTTATGTAGTCTCCAACTTTATATAACTAATAGCTCTGCCTTTGCTAGAGAAATGACTATGACATTTTCTGGATTTAAATCCAATTACTAGAATTAGTAGGATGATCATATTGTAAGGTGTAAAAATATCAAATTACTATATTGTACACCTGAAACTATTATAATGAATATAATATTATATACCAACTGTACTTAAATAAAAAAATTTAAAAATGAAAAAAATAAAACTTGCAAGATTTTTGACATATCCCAGTGGATCATAAACTACTTTCTCTAGGTAAACTCTATTAACCTTATTTGGAGTCCTATCCACCAACTCATGCTAAGTTTAAACTAGCCATACAGTTTATTGATATCTGTGATTACCAGATCAGGAAATGGACATTCATTATTATGAAAATACGTCCTCTCCTTTGTTTACTTCTCCTTTCCCCTTTCTTCATTTAATCCCTTTACTTTTTTTATCATTATGAAACATAGTCATGTTTTTCCTTAGGCACTAAGAACAACAAATTAAATGAAAGGAGCCGCTTGAAAATGTCTTCTCATGCTCCATTTTCAAATGTTTTTTTTCTCCTTATCACCTTGCTCTAAAAGATCTTGGTCTTGCTGGTTCTCTGAGATCAAAAAAAAGACCATGCTTGTCTTTGACCAGAAGTAACAGAGTGGGAAGTTCATCTAATGATAAGTGAACGCGCTCGACACAGCAGAAGGACAACTGAGCATCAGGCGGCTGCTGCTGTGCTGTACAGCCTCCTTACTTTCAAGCAAAAAGTGCTTACATGAACAACTGTCCAAAGTGCTGTATGAGGCCATTAGCGGCTGGCTTGTGTAGTGCAAAATGAATGTATTTCATTCCATTTGAGCTAAGAAAGGTTTGGAGCTTCGGTGACGTAAATTGGGCTCCATTATCACTTAGCAGCTCCTCTGGAATTCCATATCCTGTGAATAGTCTTTTCGTTTGGACTGGAGAGAGAGAATTTCATAATGGGCCGTGGTCTTTTTCAAGAAGTAATAAGAGTACTAATGACTATATCGAAAGTTTAGGAAAAACCACTATCCACTTTTGTTATTTGTTTAGCTACTATAAGAGTTTTAAAGATATTTACATAACATCAAGGTTACATTAGAAAATTATTCTTTAATTGATACAACCTTTAGTTGATTTATATTACATTGATTTATAGTATGAATCAGTCCTGATGTAATTATAAGCCTAAGAATTTTTTATTTTAAATTTCTTGGTAATCGTTTGTAAGGCTGTCAATCCCTCACATCCACTGTCTTCAGTGAATAATTAGCACGTTTCAAATATAAAGTATACTATGCAAATATTTGTTATGTTGATTCAAACTTTAGTTTCTTAATTTTCTCTCTACAGGACCATAATTGTATAGGAAACACTCAAAGCCATATTGTTTTGTTTCCTTGCATGGTTATTCAAGTATAACTAACTAAACATACTTTCTCTTCATACTTTCTGTCATTTCCAAGACCTCTAAGTTAGATTTCAAATATTTTGTTATACATTTTCTTTAAATTATTAGGCATATTTACATTTATTTTCATTAAGAAACTAAAAAAAGTCACACATTAATTTTATCTCATCCGGTTTCTTAAAAATACAGTAAATACAAAACTCTCCCTTTTGCTCTCATTAATTTAATTCCCCTCCAAACCCTTTATATATGTATTTGTTCCAACACTGCTGCTATCTTAGAGTCTTAGGGCAATGCCATTTATTCTTTTTAGATAGCATTAGATACAGCATTGATTCTGAAATATTTTTTTTAATCCTTTCCCAGTAATTGTCAACTCTCGCTAAAAGTCTTTCATTATGGCACAGAATCAAATATGGCTGTATATGCTTTTAATAATATCTTTTTCTTGGAAAGATGCTGTCATTGCTTTTCAAAATATGTATACTCACTATTACTAGTGGCTTATTGAGTATAATTTCCACATTTCATCTTTCTTTGCCTTTTAGTTCCCATTTCCTGTAATCTCTCAGTGATCTTTATAACACCCTTGTGTTCTAATGCATAAATTTCTATTTTTATGAGTATAGACAATCTTCAACATTTCCTTACATATAAGTTACCTAGATTCAATTTTTTAATCTTTAGCTATCATCCTCAGCTTCTCCACATTTTTCACAATATTTCTTTCATATACCAATTTGTCTCTTTCCATTTGTTACAAATTTTCAGTGAACTTTACAATCACACTATTTTTATACATGGGCATCTGGAATTTAAAATTCATTTCCATGCTTGACATGTTGGGATAACAACAAAGTGCATTATACTATAAAAATTATTCTATGTCTCTTCACAACTATTCACTGTCCTCCATGAAAAGATATTTGGATTAGTTTTTGTTTTTGTGCATTTTGTTGTACAATATAGGCAAATTATAAAAGTTAAGACTTCTTGCTCCTAGTAAGATTGGCAAGTCCTCTCTCTAAAAATCAACTATATATTGTCACAAAATCGACAAAAGCTATTATTTAATTTCCCTGGAAAATAGTCAAAAGCATTGAAATGGAGCATGTTTCTGCTTGACAAACTGCTGAACTTTAAAGATCAGTGGGATTCTGTGCCATTACCCCAGTTCAGTGTGGTGTTTATGTCAGGGCTGCAAAGCTGTAAGGATCAACAACCTTTCTATTTGGAATGTTGGGTAATATCCATACTGATCCGCACTATTAGTGGAAGTGGCTGCTTGAAGGCAAGCAAACAGGTGAGGGCCAATTGCTTGGCTCTACTGTCCTGAGATCGTGAATGTGGCTGAGCCAAGCATGTTTCTGGCTGAAGTCGTGCATTTTCCAGCTGACACTAAGGAACCCTAAGCTATTTAAATATTTCTGGTCAACTATGACTACAAGCATGTGTGCAAAACATTTGAAAGAGGCCATAGGGGAAAGTAAAATTTGGGCAACTTGAAAACGGCCTGACCATTGAATATGTTCCCCTATCCACATACAGATCCATCTGTAGAGGACAGAAAACTTACCTGCTCAAAGTGTTTAAGCACAACTTCAATGACTACAAAGTTACACAGACGCAGGGGCATCACCTAGGAAGCCAAGTTCCAACAAAACAAAACAAAATAAAAAAAGAATTCTGAGCAGAGACATGAGTGACCATACACTACAGTGGAGACATTGTCACAGATTATGTTCAGGCAAGTTCTAAAAACAATAATAAAGAAAGCACAACAGGGGCCGGCTGAGTGGCTCAGTTGGTTAAGAGCACGAGCTCTGAGCAACAGGGTCACCAGTTTGATTCCCACATGGGCCAGTGAGCTGCACCTGAGCTGAGCTGCCACTGAGCTGCCAACAGGTGGCAGGATGGCTCAGCTGGTGAGAGCACATGCTCCTAACAACAAGGCTGCCCATTCGACTCCCGCATGGGGTGGTGGCTATGCCCACCAGCAACTAAGATTGAACACGGCACCTTGAGCTGAGCAGCCGCAAGCTGCCAACAGGCAGCCAGATGGCAACTGGAGTTGGAGCTGACCTAGCTGCGCCCTCCACTACTAAGACTGAAGGACAACAATTTGGCTGTTCTCCTTTCCCAATTTCCCAACACTGTTCCCCTTCCCCAATTCCTCCCCCCCCAAAAAAAAATTTTAAAAAAATGCAATACACAGCAAAAAACTGACAACGACCATTAGGACAAAATATTTAAAATCCACAGTTGCTACAATATATATAGTAATCTAATGGATAGGTAGGTAGATTGATAGGTAGATAGATAGATAGATAGATATTGTTCTTTTTTATAGATAGACACTATTTGTAAAAAACTGGTACTAAAAATTTATGAGAAAAAACTGGTCAAGATAGCCGGCTAGGTAAATGCTATGTTTACCTCTTCTCATGACCGTATGAAAACTACAACTAAACTACGGAACAACCATCGCTATATTCCCTCTGCTTTACTTTACATCCCATGACTATTTTGTAACTACCATTTTGTACTTAATGCCTTTGCCTTTCTCATCCTACTCCCAACCCCCCTCCATCTATCACCCTGATAAATCCAGTACCCATCTGACACCATACATAGTTACTACAATATTATTGACTGTGTTCCTTATGATATACCCTACATCCCCATGACTTGAGTTTAGCAGAAAAAGACTTCAAATGTGCTATTTTACATGTGTTCAAAGGAGTAAAAGAAACCATGGTAAAAATTAAAGGAAAGGTATAACAGTATGGCAGTAATGAATCACAAATAAAAAATTCAACAAGGATATAGAAGTTATGAAAAATAACCAAATAATAATTCTGGAGTTGAAGAGCACAAAAACTAAAATGAAAAGACAATGAAAAGAGGCTCACAGTATGTTCCATTTGGTAGAAGTGAAAAAATAATGGACCAAACATCTCAGATTTAAAAATATTAACTAACAAATTTCAATAGGACAACAACAAAAATAGATATACCAAGCCACATTGTAGTCTATCTGTTTAAATTCAAATACAAAGAGAAAATCTTGAAAGCAGCAAGACAAAACTAACTCATTTTCTACAGGACAGCATCAATGCCATCAACAGCTACTTTACCATTGGAATCAAATAAGACTCTAGAAGGCAGTGGGATGACATTACAAGTACAAAAAGAGAAAACAAAATAAAAAATAAAAGCAACTTGTTAATTAAGAATTCTATATCCAGCAAATCTATTCTTCTAATATAAGGCAAAATACAGACATTCCAGGAAAGCAAAGACTGGGAATATATGTTACTAGTAGGCTTGCCTTACAGTAAATGCTAGAAAAATCCTTCAAGCTAAAAGGAAATGATACCGAGGAGCACTAGTGTCCTTTGGAAAAAATGAAAAATATCAAAAACGGTAAGTATGGGCAATAAAAGATTTTACAGATGCATTTTATCATTTCTTTTTATAATTTTTAAAAAGAAATCAGAATTATAAAGCAATTATAGTAATATCATATTGTGTTATAACACATATAGACCTAATATATGACAATAATTGTGCAAAAGGGGAAATGGAGCTATATGGAAACAAAGTTATTATATTTTATCATAATTAAGTTATTACTACTCTGAAGTGTATTGTAATAAATTAGAATACATATTGTAATATCTGGAGCAACTACTAAGAAAAAATATATAGGGAAAATAATTAAAATGATATACAAAAATATTTATTTAGCACTATATAAATTAGAGAGAAACAGAAAAAAAAAAACCAAAGAGGACTGGAGACATACAAAACACAAATAGTAAAATCATAAATGAAAATGCAACCATACAAAAGTTACATAAAATATAAATAATCTGAACACACTAATTAAAAAACAGAGATTGTAGGTTGGATATAAAAGCAAAAATCCCGCTATTCATTGCCAGGGGAAAAAAAGATATATTATACCAACAAAAATCATAAGAAAACCAGAGTGCCTATATTAATATAAAAAAAAATGGACAGGGCTCGCTGAGTGGCACATTGGTTAGGAGTTGGCTTGGGATGCCAGCTCTGAGCAGCAGGGCTCTGGTTCGGATCCCACGTTAGGGCCAGTGACGCTGTGCCCGCTGCAGCTAAGATGGTGAACAACAGCTCAACCTGGAGCTGGGATGCTGAGAGTCGCAGGCGACAGTGAAGGCTGCAGCCCCTGCTGCAGTGGACTGCCATAAGCTACCATGAGTGGCCGTCCAGTGGCGGGAGACCAATCTGTCTCACCCAGGAAAAGCACAATAGATATGCCAACATGGGCCAGTGAAGCAACATTCTCCACAACTAGATTGAAGAACAAAAGGACAGCAACTTGTCTGTTCCCCTCCCCCAATTCCCCAATAAAATCTTTAAAAAAAAAAAAAAGAAAGAAAAAAATGGACATTGGGACAATAAGTTTCACCAGACAAAGAGAGATATTTCATGTAATAAAAGAGTCAATACATCAGAGAGATATAATAATTATACATGTTTTGATTTTGTTTTATTAATGCCTTTTATTAAACTATATACTAACTAAAAAAACGGCATTTTCTTGTTTAGAAAAATATCATAGCTTATATGTTGTTAAAATATCAATATTTTATTTTTAAATTATTTCCAATTTTTAGTTCTAGTAGCATGATTCTATATCTTTTCATTTAAACAAGACACTTTTGTTTTCCTAGTCAGGACATTTGTCCCAATAAATATATAAACATTCCACTTTGGGTGTTAGCAAAATTATAGTAAAATTAAAGATAAATTAAAATAATGAAAAAAATTTTAAAAATTATTTTCAAGGTCTTAGATACACAGTGATTAAGTTGCATATACTTACTCATCAGCTATGTTAATATCTAATTTAATTCCTATATGTCTTAATTAAGTACATTTGTTTTTCATCTGATGTGAAAGAGAAGAGCTTGGGAAGAGCTCTTATATAACAACTCTTAATTTCTTACCTTTTGTTCCTCCATATATTTTCCATATATTATTATATATCCATGATCCATGAGTGAAACTTTTCTTTTTGAAGACATTTTTATTTTCTGTTTTGTCCTCATTTTTATTTTATTGTTATTATTTATTTATTTAAATTTAAATTATTTTTTTGCTGTAATTACTGCAGAAACGAGAGATAATATAATTATTATACAAGGTATGACAATTAAGTTCACGAACTTGTTGCAATGATGTTGCTAACCTTTTTTGATATCAGAGGGATTATTCATTATAAATTTGTACCAACTAGACAAACAGTTAACCAAGTTTACTATTTGGAAGCTCTGAAAGGGCTGTGTGAAAAAGTTAGACGACCTGAAATTTTCTCCAACAATTCATGGCTCTTGCATCACTACAATATACCAGCTCACACTGTGAGACAGTTTCTAGCCAGTAAACAAATAACTGTATTGGAACGCCCTCCCTACACACCTGATCTGGCCCCTAATGACTTCTTTCTTTACCTGAAGATAAAGGCAATATTGAAAGGAAGACATTTTAATGACATTCAGGACATCAAGGGTAATACGACAATAGCTCTGATGGCCATTCCAGAAAAAGGGTTCCAAAACTGCTTTGAAGGGTGGACTAAGCACTGGCATTGGTGCATAGCTTCCCAAGGGGAGTGCTTCAAAGGTGACCATAGTGATATTCAGCAATGAGGTATGTAGCACTTTTTCTAGGATGCGCTCCCGAACTTAATTGTACGACTTCATATATGTAGTTTAAGAACATATAAAACTGTTTTAGGGCCTATATATACTTAGAAGCATAAGTTGAAAAGTTTTGTAGAAGTGTTTCTTTGTTTTTTGTCTTTTTTTTTTTAATTGCTTTTGGATTTTGTTTGTTTTAGGTAACTGAATTGTATTTAGGAAGAGTTTGTATCTCAGTTCTACAACTTCATGGCTAAATGAGCTTTGGTCAAATTTTAATTTGTTTCACTTTGTCTTTTTTTGTTTCATATTTGTAAAATGGAAATAACACTGCCAATTTCACAATATTAATTTGGCTTTCAACACACACACATATTTTATACTATAGTGCATGGTATTCAGTAATAATTTAATAAATTACTCCTCTTCTTTTCTTCATTTTGAAGGTAATTCATTGCTAGTAAAACAGAGTTCCAGCCATGAGAAGAAATATTCATCTTTTCTCTTATTGTTCAACAGTTTCAGTTTTGAACACTATGTGGATAAAAATATACAATATATCTTGAGTTTATTTTTTTTAATTCAGTATTTATACATCAGAATATATTTCCTCTAATGGTAAAGAAAAATCTTCAAAAAAAGTCGGGGCGGGGGAAGCACACAATTAAGAAAAAGTACATTTCTAATCAAATATGCTTCAGGAATTTTCATTTTAATATCTAAAATTAAGTTCTTGGTGAGATTTCCCTGAAAACATAGCAGTTTTTCATATAATCCCATCTTCTTAAAGTTGGGAAGTTATTGTAAAAGAGTTAGGATATCTTAAAGATAACTGCTATTTTAGCCTTTTATATTTATTGATCTGAAAGAAATGTCATTGCTGATGATTTTGTTAAATTCTCTGTTACTTTTTTCCTTCAGTAGCTAAAAACATGTGGAGAACACATTGATGTCAGGATCTCTACAAGCTAAACTTACAGTTACTTGAAACCTAATACACAGTGAGATGCTTTTTCTTTAAGAGTCCATCCTCCATTTGAAGATTTTTTTTTTCCTTCTTAAATCATGTTGCCATCTGCAAGAAAAAGTGGTGTTGCTTGGCCTGGATAATGCTGTATAGCGAACGTTAGGCAGACCATTATTTCTTTGCTGCTGGTCTAATACAGTCACTGAACCTAAGACAGGCAGATGAATTATAAGTACTGTACCCTGGGAAAGTCATCGCTTTGAAATTTCAAGGTGTAAACAATAGAGAGAGCAAGAGGCCACTATGCAGTTTCTCTGAATACTGATTGTCAGGATTATCAGTAGCAAGGTGAGGAAAAGAATGCTACCTCATCACAAGTTTACCTTTTTCTGATTTTAACTTACAAGGATCAGAAGAAGCTCACGAGAATGAGAGATGTACGAAGGTCTAGCTAAGCTCCTTCTCCCCAAAATCATTTTTGAAATTAATGTCTTAAGATCATACTTTCTCCCAAATTTTTCTCTCATTGGTCTACCAAGCTACATCCCACTTTCAGTGTGCCATAGTAAACATAATAATTTCACCCAAAACACCTAGCTCAGGAATAACCCAGAATAGGTACCCAATATATATTGAATAAAGACAGATCCAGGAAAAAAAAAAAGGATGCATTGATTTGCACATAGCCAAATATACATATTTACTGGCTGGACTAAAACTAGAATTCATGCTTCAAATGTCCTATTTTAGCAGTCATCCTGGCACGGCATCTCACTTAAAATTCTAGCTAGAAATGCTGCCTTGAGTCAAACAAGGAAAGTGACTGCCCTTATCTGCTGATCCATTGACAGAAGAGAGAGTGCTCTCGGTGAGTCGCCACAAACTTCTTCAAAATCTATGAGAGTCCTTAGCATAGACTTGAGCTTCAAAGCAAAGGATGCTGATCTATAGAGGCAAGGGGCTTTGATGAGAATAACCCCAGAGTACAAGGTGATGTCTTCCTTGTATAAAGAGATCTGAAGTGTGAAATACAAAATGGGTAGAAATTAAAAGACAGGCCAGGGAAGAAATTGCTGTATCCACAGTTTTGTTTATAGAAAACTTCAGTTGTATTAGAAAGAGAAGTATACTTTCATGTTAGAAAAAAATATTTTGAGAAAAGCTTCTAGGCAAGAGGTGATTTCTATCCCAAGTAAAGGAATTGTCTAAAACTGTTTTCCAAAATATATTTCTATGAATATTAGTATAATGAAATTTTCTATTAAATTCCAAATGGGATGATACTGTGATTTCATTTGGGAATACATGTCATATAAACCTGTTGAGATTATCAGAATGAATTTTAGCATTATTAAGACTCTGAGAAGTCATCAGTTTTTTATTGTGTCAGCCTCCTTGACCTGCTGAAAATCTCCTCAGTTACCCCTTCTCAGCTCTTATTCCCTTCAAGTAACTGTTATCCATGATAAGTATTCAGTGGAGCACACTTTGGTTAATGCTAGCCTAAGAGTATGAGCAATTTTAGTTATAAGAGCTCTTCTATAATCCACTCTCTATATATTTAAAAATATCTAACAGTGCAAGCCTTATAGTTAAGTTACTTAAAGGTAAAATCTAGATAGTGATATCTAGGATAGCAAGGCTGAACGTAGCTGTTGAACATAGTGTAGCCAAGATCAAGGAGTTCATTTGGATTTTATAAGTTGCTTTGCATGTAACTATTATCTAAATACTACTAGGTGAAAACTACCCTGAAAATACTTACCCTACAACTCCTGAAGTCTCTGACAATGACACATATGTTATAAAGGATGCTTTTCTCTCAAGAATGCCCCCCCCCAAATTTAAATGAAATATAAATAAAATTGCTAGAAATGGTACCACCTACAGTGAAGAGCTTTCTTTTATAAAATATGTAGCTAGAATCATAAAACTCTACAAAATTGACAGGCAATTCTGTCACTGTATTGACAACAAAGGGAGAAAAAGCAAACCAACAATTGTGCATAGCAACTCTAAGGAGATGGGGGAAAAAATCTAGGGTAATTGCAAAAAGATATCTATCTCATGATTACAAGTTTCCTGTTGGAAAGTGCAAGTCATGATACCTACAAATACAGAATAGTCCTAATAAAACTAGGAAAAAAATTACACAACGACAGAATTTTGAAGAGCCATATCCAACAAAATAGATTCATAGCATATTCTATTAATGTTACAGGTACCTCCTTGTCTTACTATCAACATCACAGGCTTCACTCTCTCCTTCATGGTCAAAAGCTTTGTGCTTTCCCTCTGACTCATATGTGACAGTAAGACTTTCAGCAAGCATTCTGGCCATATTGTAAAATTGTTACACAGTCAGGGAAAACGTGGGGTTACTCTCAGAATCATGATTTCAGAGCTAGAGAGACTGCAGCAATTGCCTAATTCTTCCTTGAGAACCAGTGGTTAAAGAAAAAAAAAAGCACAAATCACATCTGACAGGGGTGTAAATGTGAATAGTCACTGGTGCACAGATAGCCATGTGAAAACATACAAATGACAGTTTATAATTTCTTGTGAGGAAGCAACTACATTCCTTGGATGGTGTACCTCATCTGAAGACCATGGACTGATAGTAGGACTAATAGAACCTTAAAATGCAAAAAATTATTTCCAATAATTTTTTTTTCTTTTTTCCTATTGGCAAACATCTAAAACTAAGTGGTAAATTTATTTTTTAATATTCCTTGATATAAAATCTTTTTATATTTCATGAAGGTCAAGAAAACAAGCAAACCAAAATTAACATGTGAAAAAGTGAATTTTCTTGATGCTAATTTTACCACTTTTGTTTTATAATTTTGTTGCATATTTTAAGATGTCCATTAGAAAAAGCCATTAATTTGCCTTTTAAAAAAGAATTAGCCCTCAAATACTTTTAGGTCCTCTGGAGAAAAATACCCACCGCTGCAGGATGCACTTGCATTTAATGAAGCTGCCAGACATCTTGAATCTTCTGCAGCATAATTATATAGAAAGACAGTCTGGCAGGTCCGTTAGGGTTCTGGTCAACCTGAATCAGGGCTTTATTCTTACTAGGCTATACAACCAGTGGATCTTAAAAATACTTAAATATTTTTCAGAAATCGGTTCCCAGACCCATGCTATCTGTCACATTTCAAATCCCTGTAGTCATGATGTCTCCACACATAAACAATATTAAATAATAATTTTTTCAAAATCTTTTTTTCAGTCTATCTTTTCTTTAGGGACTTTAATTTGAATGGCTTCAGTTCAACTCATGTCTCTGTATCACTTCCACATAGTACATATGTCCAGTTCCCTAACTCACGGTATTTTCTCTTCCCTCTTTTAAAAAATAACCATGTTTCACCTCATCATTTTTCCTTCCTTGAGAGTTGTATACCTGAATGACTCCTCACCATAATTCTCTCTCTTTGTTTTTACTTTATTATTATTTTTTAATTTTAAGGGAAATCAATTGTAGACAGTCACCTTACCCAGTTTATAAAAAAAGAAAAATAGTGCCAATGGTGGTTGAGAAAAAAAGTTTGGCTTATTAAGCCAGCTTCTGACAGTTATCACATAACGTGGAGATTCTAAACATTTACTTCCCTTAAAAAAAAATCTGTTTTTTATACCAATGAGCAAGAAAGTGTTCATGTGTCCAGGCAACTTCCAGCTGCTGCGAAGAACGATCACACTTTCTCTTGCTATTTCTCTCTTCAAACTGTCAAACACACTACAGGAAAGTATATTGCCCTCATTTCTTTAGGCCATATGTCCTAGCATCAGGCCTATCATTTACACACTGTCACTTACTCACTGCAATTTTTGCAGTTGCTTTCCCTCTTAGGCACCTTTAATGGGGGAAATGCCAGGACGCCAAAAATGTTCTAATTTGCCATTTGAAAAAATCAGTTCTCCCCAGATGTAATCATTTTCTATGGAGGAGAATAGCACTTCTTTCTCCTGTGCTTGGTGAATCAGAAGGAATTTTGCCTCGATCATTTTACATCGCTATTGCATAGCAGAAAAAAACTGGACTGGAAATCAGGAAATATGCATTTCAACTTTGACTGTCACAAACTAACTTTAAGACTTTAAAAAAGTTCCTTACTCATTATTATTTTCAAAAATTGAAAGAAGTTGGACTATATTATCTCAAATGAACCTTTATTGTCTGTGAATCTATTCTTCAATTTCTCTCTCACAAGGTAAGCAGATTCTGAATATCCTATATTTAATTCATGGTCACAACTTTTTAAATGTTTCCTGTGTGTCTCCCTTTATGAATTCGGATTGTCACAGCCCTATTAACAAATTATTTTATTCCTATTTCAGTCTCCTACCCAAGCGCTGAGTTAATTAGCACCATCTCAAAAAACATTTGGAATAAATCAGGATGCCAACTTAAATTAAAAAAAAAGAGTAAATTAGCAGTGATGTCAGCTATACACTCACAAATGATAACTTTGAACATCCATACCAAAAACAGAGCATTGGGGATACCCAGATGGATCTGCAAACATACTCGGCATTTCGGTCTGAATCCAGAACACTCTTTACACCCTCTAATATATGTTTCCTAAATGTATAGGTAATTTCTCAAAATGTTTAAACTTGAAATGGTCCTATCTCAGGGTGTGGTTGGTTAGTCACGTCGCCAGACTATGGTTGGTAGTTACATAGCCAAGCCTGTCTCTAGGAAAGCAACCTGAGTCGTACTTTCCCACCAATAAGAAACAAGAATGGTTGGAGCGGTAACTACAAAAGGGATGTAATCAGATTTAGGAAAGGTCCCCCAAACTGTGCCTGTACGCCAGTGGGAGGAGTTGTCCTCTGAGTGGCCTGGCCTTCTTACCACAGTAAACATACCCACCAATGCCATGGCAGATCCTGAGCAGCTGTAGTAGACCAAAAAGAGGGTGAAAACCTAATTCTCAGAACACCCTGCCCCATTCCAGGGAAACCGACCCAGCCCCTAACCCCAAGGGTCCATAAAAAACGTTCTGCCCATGGACCTTGGAGAACCACATCCTTTCTCTTTCAGAGTGTGCTCCCTGGGTGCATCCAGCTTTCACTTTAATAAACCTTCCTCTCTGCAAACCGCTTTTCCCACACTCTTGATTTCTATTCCGAGAGGGGCTAGGGCCCCTGCACCAATAACAAGGACAAATATTAGGTTTTTTTACAGTTCATAGGCTAAGAGTTGCCTCTATATTGACTTGTGTTCCTTCTATGTGGCGCAGACACAAAAGCCATGGTTAAAATAAGATTTAGATTAATGCCTCTGAAACTCTTTAGAGACTTTATATATGAAAGAAAGAATTCCAAAGCCTCACTTCGAAATGAATGCAGTTTCACTTTAATACTCAACAGGACTTCACCAGCTGGCTGTATTGCATGTACTTGGCATGTTGGTTGATAAGTTTATTAGATATTTTATAGTCCTGGAAACTAAAGATAATGGAGCCCGTTCTTACATGTTACATCAAAAAGAACTGGAAGTTAGTCAAGCTGCAGAAATATGATGAAGGAGTGAATAAGTCAAGGGCATGAGGGTGAAATAAATTATTCTGAAGCTCTGAATGAGACACTGTCAAGAACTTGCCATGTTTAGATATTAATTCTTGTCTATTTTTTCATTAGTTGCAATGCTCTATTGAATAATTTACAAATGAAGTGTTTCCCTTTGGATTAGTTTTTCCTTTTCTAATTGGTCAAAATTCATATTTCCATCCACCCACTCTCACCTTATCTCTTCTTTAACATTTAGGAAATAAAAAGACACAGATTTTGACAGTGTTTTAGTCCCCAAAACTATTTACTGTATCATCAAAGTATTAGATTAAACAATGCTACTTACAGTTTTTAGGCCAAAAAATAGTTCAGCAATTTCATAAGATTCAACTTAGTTATCAGGACACCCATGAAATGATGTGTATTGAAGAATTGATTGCAAAATGTACAATAATTTCCTACAATATGTTGCAGCCAAAGAGATTTTACAGTATCAACCATATGTATTTATGAGACGCTTTCTTTTTGAGCTAGAAAGTAATTTATAAGCATAAATATTATGTAATACATGGTCAATAGCCCTACCCCAAAATACTTAGAACAATATTTGGGCTGCCTCTAAATGCATACTAACATTGACTAATAGAGCCTGGAACCTAAGAGGTCTGACAATTAAGTTCATGAACTTGTTGCAATGATGTTGCTAACCTTTTTTGATAACAAAGGGATTATTCATTATGAATTTGCACCAACTGGACAAACAGTAAACCAAGCTTACTATTTGGAAGTGCTGAAAAGACTGAGTGAAAAAGTTAGATGACCTGAACTTTTCGCCAACAATTCATGGCTCTTGCATCACGACAATGCACCAGCTCACACAGCACTGTCTGTGAGACAGTTTTAAGCCAGTAAACAAATAACTGTATTGGAACACCCTCCCTACTCACCTGATCTGGTCCCCAGTGACTTCTTTCTTTACTAGAAGATAAAGAAAATATTTAAAGGAAGACATTTTGATGATATTCAGAACACCAAGGTTAATACAATGACAACTCTGATGGCCATTCCAGACAGAGTTCCAAAATTGTTTTGAAGGGTGGACTAGGCACTGGTGTCGGTGCATAGCTTTTCAAGGGGAGTACTTTGAAGGTGACCATAGTGATAGTCAGCAATGAGGTATGTAGCACTTTTTCTAGGATGAGTTTGTGAATGTAATTGTCATATTTCATATGCCTATAAGCAAGTTGGCTACACTCTACAAGTATGATTTGGGATGAATCTTTCATCTTCTCTACTTCACATCTCTTTGTCAATAAGACTGGGTGATTGGAAAATGGTTTTATATGCAAGAGCACTGATATTTAAATAATCTTTCTATCATAACTAAAATACACATTCTAGTAAAATATTACCTTGTTGAGAATGCAGAGTTACAAGAGTAATAGAAAAAAGGTGAAAGCATTAAATCAATCTTGTTTTACAGATTGGATACTTTGGGGCCTGTTTGTACCAGTAGGCAGGAAAAATGACTTAGTTTGGCATGTGGGGTGAAGGAAAAAATGCATCCAAAAAATGAAATTGGATAAATTTAGATGTTTTGTGACTTTAGCTACTGAACATGTTTTATACTGGCAGAATATGCTCTCTGATATTGGAATACCATCAAAATCCATTTAAATCATGCCAGGGAAATGTTAAATGGTGATGAGAGGGCTGGAATTTAAGCTGATAACAGTAGTAAAGATCTACTCACACTGACAAATTTGATGACGGAATCTGACCTAGCAGATCACTCAAAGAATAGAAGTCTTCATGCAACAGCTTTATCCTGGAATTCATACGAGGATGACACTTTGGCAAGAAACTATTCCCACTCCCACTCCAACCCCTGCTGGAACATTTGAGATTTTACAGTCAAATCACATCCAAGGGAAGAACCAATCTAATTTATAATCTGTGAGAAACATAAAGATAATAGTATAAATTTGTATGACTACTAACTGAAACATCAATTTATGTATTTAGGTGAGGAATACTTTCTCTTTGGAAAGGTATTAGTAAAAACTTGCCAAAAGAATTTTTTTTCTCTATTTTAATAAGCTTAATGAAGCAAGGCAGAAAGAAGATATTTAGGAAAGAAGGAAAAAAGAAAAAAGAAGGGAAGAGAGAAGAAAATCATAAAGTGAGAGAATAGAAATGAAGGAGAGAAAGTAATGGAACAAAGAAGACAGAAGGAATCGCCCCTTTCTTCTCTAATAATAAGGAAAGATAGAAGAAAGGAAGTAGACAATAATAGTGAAAGTGAAAGAAAAACAGGCAAGGTAGCTTCTAGTCCTACATGTAAACATAATGATACATTGTTTAAAATTATCAAAGACAAAATTAAAGAAATTCTTTTTAAAAATCAAAACTGTCTGCACTTTCTAAAGAGAGTAGGATGATTTAGATCAGTGAAAATTTCCATAATGCTTCTTGTTTTCCTCTGTGATTGTCTGAACAACAATTGAGAGCGGTGGCCCATAGATTAGTGGAGCCAGCTATTTAAATGTATATGGAAAGACTAGGTCTACAGTGAATTATGTGATAGGGGCCAGAGAAAACTGAAATGTTCCGCATGGTCAATGAAATGGGAGGAGTGGACAACATAGTAAAAGATTAACATTCGAATTGTGGGAAAAGCTGAGGGCTTATTGTTTGTCTGTTTAATTGTTTACATTACAAATGTCTCAGGTTTTAATGGGTTTACATTACTATGGAAAATATTCATTTACTCAAAATTTCAGTAAGCCTATTAACGATATTTGTTTGTGTTTTATAAAATCAAAGAAAGTCATGGAGAGCCATGTGGGTGAGTATAGTTTATTCAGTGACAACATTTGTGTGTCAGTGACATTATATATGCCAAATGAACAAACTCAGTGGAATCCAGAAGTTAGAAGAAGCTGGAACCTGGCACCATTAGTAGGTATTTGAGGACAGTCTATAAGACATTAAATAGAGCCTCCAGCTTCTCTTGTTTAGATCTCCAGGAGCAGAAGGATCCATTTAATTTTGGATTTTATTTCAAAGTCTTTTCCAGGATCCTATGAATTCTGTGACAATATTCGGCTGCATTTTGGCTTAGAGATAGACCTTACATATCAGTCAGGAATCTATTCCCAGCCTACCAAAGAGTTGATTCATAAAGCAGGAAACTCGACAGTGTCAATTGATCTGATAGTGTCAATTGTCTGTCTGATGGTTCTGGGAACTCCTCTTAGGTTGAGAAAGAAGTTTTAGAAATTACTCAGAAGCTGGCTCTATGACCTTTGAAAACCTCAGCATTTATGATTGGGTGTTGATGATGTCATAGAAATGGTGACATGAGGTGAGCCTCTTGAAATCTCCCATGGAATTGACAACAAATTGAACAGCTATAATTCCACAAAGGACTCCCTGTGCAGCAGACAGGCAAGACTAAGAGACACACAACTGAAATCATCTAAAGGTGGATAAACTGGGCGAGCGGGAGAGGAGGAAACGGGGAAGTATGGAGACAGGGGCCACGCTGGCCACAGGACACAGACTGGAGCTCAAAGCTCCCAGCTCCAAGACCCCTGCATTCTGGAGCTACCCCAGTCATGGGAGAGGGAAGAATTCGGGCTGCTAGCACTCCTCTTACGGCCCACAGTCCCACCTGAGGGATCAACATATAACACGGCTGAACCCAATGCTCACAGCAGAGACCTCAGAGCAAAGAATGAAGGATAAAAGGTGAAAATGGTGGTTTACACCCTCACTGCCAAGCAGAGGACGGAAGGCATAGGCGCGGAGCCTAGCCTCCCCACCCTCCCAGAGCTCGCCCTACCCCCACCTGCCCAGTGCTAGAAGCAGAACAGTAGCAGTGCCATCAAAAGAACAGAATATTTGCAGTTCTGAGAACTGCGGCCCGCAGCCAGGGACGCGCAGCTCGACTAGTTCCGGAAAAGGGGACAGAGCCGTGGGTGCAGGACTGGCTGTGCTGGTAGTCGCTGCCATTGCTCAAAGCCACCTCTCATAACCCACCCCGCCCCTGCCCTCACCTATCTGGGCAGATACCTGCAGGGGTAAACAGAGCCACTGAAACACACAGGCCCTGACTCTGGTGCAGGAAGAGCTTCGGAACTTCAGAAGCCTTCCACCCTCCACATCCCCCCACGGAGGTGGTGCTCTCAGACGCAGACAACCTGCTCACAGAGAAGCCCACCCTCCAGGGAATCCTCCCATTGTGTGAGAAGCTGAAACAGTGCAGAGAAAATATAACGCTACAGCGTGAGAGAGAAAAAAAGGCTGAAGTCGGACTGAAAATAAAGAATTCTACCAACACCTACTGGAAAGCAAAAGGAAGACCTCTTCTTATCAACATGTTGCAGAACCCACTCCTGTAGATGCCTAGGAAGATAAATAATAATTTATTGATTGCCATGAATAACTAAGGTAACAAGGCAGCTCAGAAAGAAAATAAAAAGTCTCCAGAAAATGAACTTAAAGGCATGGAAATGTGTGACTTATATGACAGAGAATTCAAGATTGCAGTTCTGAAAAAACTCAACAAGATGCAAGAAAACACAGACAGGCAGTTTAATGAACTCAGAAACACAATCAAAGAACAAAATGAACATTTTACCAAAGAGAATGAAATTTTAAAAAAAGAACCAAATAGAATTCCTGCAGATTAAGAATTCAATAAAAGAAATGAAGAATGAAAGAGCCAGCTTAGGCAATAGAGCTGACCAGATGTAGGAAAGAACCAGTGACATCAAAGATAGAAATCTGGAAATGACACAGATGGAAGAAGAGAGAGACTTGCGAGTTAAAAGAAATGAAAGAACACTACAAGAACTTTCTGACAGAGTCAGAAATGTAAGAATATAAGTAATATAAGAATAATGGGTTTACCAGAAGGAGAAGAAAGGGAGAAGGGTACAGAGAGTATATTCAAACAAATTGTCAATGAGAACTTCCCAAACTTGTGGAAAGAACTGGATCCTCGAATCCAAGAAGCAAACTGAACACCTAATTACCTTAATCCCAACAGGTCTCTCCAAAGCACATTACATTGAAACTGTCAAAAATTAACGACAAAGAAAGAATCCTCAAGGCAACCAGAGAAAACAAGATGGTAACCTACAAAGGAAAGCTCATTAGATTATCATCAGATTTTTCAGCAGAAACTCTACAAACCAGAAGAGAGTGGAATCAAATATTCAAACTATTGAAAGAGAAATAATGAGCCTAGAATAATATATCCAGTGAAGATGACCTTTAGATATGAAGGAAGAATAAAGAACTTTCCAAACATACAGAAGCTGAGGAAATTTTCTAACACACGACCTGTACTACAAGAATTACTGAAGGAGGCTATATGACCTGAAACAAAAAAGCAAAAGAATACAAAACCATGAGTAGCATTACAAACAGACAGACAGAAGCAGGAAATGGCAACCTCTACGCCAAAAAAGACACTATACATTTAAACATAACATACAGGGTAAAGAAGAAAAGAAATGCTTAGAAAAAAAGAGGAATAAGACAACTTGCTACTGCAGTGCAGAAATCAACTCACAGTGGGGCGGCCGGTTAGTTCAGTCGGTTAGAGCGCAGTGCTCATAACACCAAGGTTGCTGGTTTGAACCCCACATGGGCCACTGGGCTGAGCCCTCCACAACTAGATTGAAACAACTGCCTGACTTGGAGCTGATAGGTCCTGGAAAACACTGTTCCCCAGTAAAAATTACAAAAGAAAAAGAAAAAAAATCAACTCACAGCATAAATAGGGATAATTTGTGACAACAAAAACATAAAAAACATAAAAGGGGAGAGAGTAAAAGTCTGAACCCGCACAAAAGAATGGAGAAAGGAAGCATGCTGAAGAAAATGGAATACTCTAAATATGAAACTTTCTTGTATATAAACTTAATGGTAACCACTCAAAAAAAATCCAGAACTGAAATATATAACATAAAATAAGAAGAAACTGGGAAAAATCATAGAATACCACCATACTGAAATAATAGACAGCAACAAAAAGGCAAAGAAACAATGGAGACACAGTCCTACCAGAAAACCAAAGATAGAATGATAGGAAATCCTCATATATCAACAATCACCCTAAATGTAAATGGACTGAATTCATCAATAAAAAAGCACAGAGTAGCAGATTGGATAAAAAAAGTAAACCCAATCATACGCTGCCTCCAAGAGACACATCTCAGCTACAAGGACGAATATAGACTCAAAGTGAAAGGGTGGAGATTGACACTCCAGTAAATGGTATTCAGAGAAAAGCAGGTGTAGCTATACTGATATCAGATGAAATAGACTTCAGGATAAAATAGGTAACAAGAGATAAAGATGGACATTTCATAATGATAAAGGGGACTATACAACAGGAAGACACAACAGTCATCAATATTTATGCCCCAGTTAGTGAGCACCGAAATATACAAAGCAACTACTAACAGAACTAAAGGGAGAAATTGACCCAAACACAACTATAGCAGGGGACCTAAGTACATCATTGACAGCTATGGATAGATCGTCCAAACAGAAAATAAATAAGGAAATATCAACCCTAAATGACACATTAGATGAAATGGACATAACTGACATTTATAGAGCATTTCATCATTTCAGCAGACTATACATTCTTTTCTAGTGGACATGGGACATTCTCAAAGATAGACCATATATTGGGACATAAAACTAGCCTCAGCAAATTTAAGAAGAGTGAAATCATATCAAGCATATTCTCTGATCACAAGGCTTTGAAATTGGATATCAACTGCAAAAAGAAAGCAGGAAGAACCACAAATATGTGGAGACTAAACGACATACTTTTAAAGAACGACTGCATCAAAGAAAAAATAAGACGAGAGATAAAAAGATATGTAGAAACAAATGAGAGTGAAAATACATCCTACCAAAATTTTTGGGATGCAGCAAGAGCAGTTTTAAGAGGGAAATTTATATCATGACAGGCCTATCTCAAGAAAAAAGAAAAACCCCAGATAAATAACATCACGTTACACCTTAAAGAACTAGAAAAAGAAGAAATGAAACCCAAAGTCAGCAGGAGGAAGGAAATAATAAAAATCAGAGCAGGACTAACTGAAATAAAGAACGAAAAGACACTAGAAAAAATTAATGCAATGAAGAGTGTGTTCTTTGAAAAGATTAATAAAATTGACAAACCATTGGCTAGACTCACTAAGATAAAAAGAGAAAAGACACAAATAAACAAAATCAGAAATAAAAGAGGGGAAGTTACCATGGATGCCACAGAAATACAAAGGATTATCCAAGAATACTATGAAGAACTATATGCCACCAAATTCAATAATCTAAAAGAAATGGACATCTTCTTAGAAACATATGACTTTCCTAGGCTGAACCACGAAGAATTGGAAAATCTAAATAGACTGATAAGGAAATTGAATCAGTTATCTGAAACCTTCCCAAAAGCAAAAGTCCAGGACCAGATGGCTTCACTAGTGAATTCTACCAAACATTCAAAGAGGGTCTAACACCTGTCTTACTCAAACTCTTGCAAAAAATTGAAGAAGAGACAATATTCCGTAACTCATTTTATGAGTCCAACATTACCCTGATATCAAAACCTGGTAAGGATAACACACACAAAAAGAAAATTACAGACCAACATCTCTGATGAATACAGATGCAAAACATTCTAAACAAAATTCTAGCAAATCAAATGCAATAATGCATTAAAAAAATTATACATCACGACCAAGTGCGATTCATCCCAGGGGCACAAGGATGGTTCAACATATGCAAATCAATCAATGTGATACACCACATAAACAAAATAAAGGACAAAAATCATATGATTATATCAAGAGATGCAGAAAAAGTGACAAGATACAACACCCATTTATGATTAAAATACTTAATAAAATGGGTATAGAAGGAAAATACCTTAACATAATAAAGGCCATATATGTTAAACCCTCAGCTAATATCATAATTAATGGTGAAAAACTGAAGCTCTTTGCTGTACATTCAGGAACATGACAGGGCTGTCCCATATCACCTCTACTTTTCAATATAGTATTGGAAGTCCTAGCCAGAACAATCAGGCAAGAGGAAGGAATAAAAAGAATCCAAATAGGGAATAAAGAAGTTAAATTGTCACTTTTTGCAGATGATATGATGATATAAGTAGAAAACCCTAAAGACTCTACCAAAAAGCTACTAGAAACAATAAATGAGTACGGTAAAGTTGTTGGTTACAAAATCAATGTACAAAAGTCCATTGCATTCCTATATACTAACAATGAAACCTCAGAAAAAGAAATAAAAAAAATCCTTTCGCAATTGCAACAAAAAGAATAAAATACCTAGGAATAAACTTAACCAAGGATGTGAAAGACCTACACACTGAAAACTGTAAGACATTTTTAAAAGAAATTGAAGAAGACACAAAGAAATGGAAAGACATTCTGTGTTCATCGATTGGAAGAATCAACATCATTAAAATGGCCATATTACCCAAAGCAATATACATATTTAATGCAACCCCATCAAAATCCCAATGGCATTTTTTATGAGAAATAGAACAAAAAAATCATCAGATTTGTATGGAGCCACAAAAGGCCCTGAACAGCCAAAGCAATCCTAAGAAAAAAGAACAATGCTGGAGATACCACACTCCCTGACTTCAGCTTGTACTACAGGTCAACAATAATCAAAACAGTATGGTATTGGCAGAAAAACAGACACAAAGACCAATGGAATAGAATTGAGAATTCAGAAATAAACCCACATAAATATGGATAGATAATTTTTGACAAAGAAGCCAAAAACATACAATGGAGAAAAGACAGCCTCGTCAATAAATGGTGCTGGGAGAATTGGAAAGCCACATGCAAAAGAATGAAACTAGACTGCTATCTGTCACTGTGTACCAAAATTAACTCAAAATGGATCAAAGAC
>NW_017732072.1:694697-695865 GCF_001890085.2 Hipposideros armiger | reverse complement strand
AGGACCAACCCAGGAAATTATGACTCAATTAAGATTAGAGTCCTTCATGGGAGAGAAATAGCAACAAATAGTATATATTTGGAACAGCCAGTGGCTCTTGCTTTATTCTATTGACAAACACTGTTAGGGATAGGACTGGGTCCTCTGGTAAAATAGAGTGTACTGCTCTATATAAGTATTTTCTGAATATACTCCAAAAATGCAGTGCCTGAGACAGGAAGGGGGGTCTATGAATTTTAGTAGGAATAGGCCTATGAAATCTTATAGAAAGAAGACTTCAAGGAAGAAAAACAAGGAAGAGTTTCAGAAATTATATGTTTGTGTGTTATATATATTTTCAAAAGTTACCAAGGCTTCAGCGTTTATGATTCAGGCTTGCTAGTTTTTGAACATAGTATGAATATAGTGTGAAGATAAGGTAGGAAAAATAAAGAAAGTTTTTGAAAAATGAGAAAGTTAAAAAAATCAGGACCTTTGATTTTTTTTTTTTTTTGCGCAAAGAATATAGAAAGGGATTATTGATCAAGTTATACTGGGTTAAGTGATTATTAATACTCTTTAGAGTGAAACAGCTGAAGAAACTCAGCCTGCTGAAAGACATTGAATAGTTAACCAAATTGTCTCTGTTAGTAAATATAACTTGTGAGAGTAAGAGGGCAAGCTGACATTATTTGTTTTTAAGAACCAAGACAGAACAGCAAAGTACAGCAGGGTTGGAACTGGGAACTTCAGGCGAAATTTGAAAAGTGGGAAAGGGGGTGGATGTAACTCAGGTAACCTACCGGTAATTTGTAGTCTTTAGCAACTCAAATTCCAGGAAATAAGCATATGTACAAGTAAGTCTCTTAGTTAAGCAATTAATTTGCTCCTTGTACAAATAAAATGACTATTATAGAATAGATATCACCAACATGCCAATTAAACTACAGCACTAGGTGAACTGTACTGCAGAGACTTGTGTCTCCAGGGATGCAGGGACTCAGGGCATAGAAGGGATGCCTGGTAATGAGAGGTACTACTCTGCAGTGTAGATGAAAAAGGGGCCACATACTAAACCTGACAAACTCAGGGGAGGCCAGCATGGCGGGCCCTACAAACTCAGAGACCATAATTAAGCAAATAGGATCATCTGAACATACAAATTACTAACTAAAAGTGGGTCATGGAC
>NW_017732072.1:692144-693215 GCF_001890085.2 Hipposideros armiger | reverse complement strand
AAACTGATATGTAAACATTTATTGCATTTTATATGTTATTAAAAATAATTGGAAAACATAATTTAAGAAGATATTTTCCATGGAAACAAAATGGTGATATGTCTAGGAATAAATCTAACAAAACATATGCAATATCTTCATGTAGAAAATATTAAAAAATACTAAAATAAATTAAATAAGGCCTACATAGAGAAACTGATTTTGGTCATGGGTAAAGATATTCAGTACCATAAAGGAGTTAATTATTCCTAAATTGGTACATAGATTCAATGAATTCTAATCAAAATCCAAATAGAATTTTTGTTCATGAAAACTAATGCTGACTCTAAAACTTATATGAGAGATAAGAAAATCCATGATTAGTTAAGAAATTTCTAAACAAAAGAAAAAATGTGAGAATACTTACTCCAGATATCAATAATTATTGGAAGGTGGAAGTGATTAAGACATTGATGTTATGGCACAAGAATGGAAAATAAGACCTATACAATAGAACAGATCACCCATACATAGGGTTTTTAAATATTGCAGTTATCTTAGTAGGAGGGGGAATCAAGCAGGAAAAGAATGGAGAATTTAATTAATAGTGCTGAGAAAAAAAAGTTATTCATATGGAAAAAGGGGAGATGGGATGTCCAGATCATCTATAAAGGAAAATAGTTAAATGAAGTCACAATTCATACCACATACAGAAATCAACCTTAGATCAAGTTTTTATGAGTTTGAGATTATACCCATGAGAACTGTGATGGTTAATTTTATGTATCAACTTGACTGGGCTGTGGGTATCCAGATGTTTGATCAAACATCATTCTGGGTGTTTCTGTGATGGTATTTTGTAATGAGATTAACATTTAAATTGGTGGACTGAGTAAAGAAGATTGTCCTCCCAAAGTAGGTGGCCTCTTTCAATCCACTGAAGGACTAAATAGAACCAAAGGCTGACCCTCTCCCAAATAAGACCAAATCCTCCTGCCTGACAGCCTTGAAAATGGGACATCAACTCTTTTTGGTTATATTACAGCCTGTCAGACTTCAGACTCACACTGGGACATTGGTTCTGCCAATTTG
>NW_017732072.1:680725-687806 GCF_001890085.2 Hipposideros armiger | reverse complement strand
AAAACATCATATCCCATTGTAAGACAGATATCATTATTTTATTTCATTTTTGAGTTTCAAATTATATATTGGGGGTGTGAATTACTGACATTTTTTCCATAGTCTAACTGATGTTACTGTTTCTAAATAGTCCTTGCTCTGTTCTGTCTTATTATATTATGTGTACGCTAAACAAAGTTTATATTTATGACTGAAAATTTGAGACAGCTATTTATAAAATGTGCTATAAAGAATACTTATATATGTTTTCATTTACCCACTGTATTTTTATAGCTATACAGTTTATATGATAGGTTAATTAGCAATAGAGTCAGTAAATATATATTTCACAATTTGCTGTGTTCAAGGATGGCATTATGCCAAGCACTGTGGGCTATAAAAATGAACTTGACTATGGTTTGCCCTCAAGATATCTGATCAATATGGGAAAAAAATAAATGTTTTAAAACAAAAATGGCATTGATTCTCAGTTTGCTACCTAAAAAGTCCACACTAATTTGCTCTCTACCAGCATGTTTGTTTTCTAGCCTATGGAAACAAGTTACTGATAATTATCAACAAAGTCTTGGCAAACAAACTTTCTTCACAATAAGGTAAAATACATAAACACAAAAAAGTTAAAAATTAGACTTATAACCACAGAAGAAATTGTATTTCTCAAAACTTTGGAATTAGAATCCTGTACTCTTGTTATCCCCACAGGGGAGCTTATATTTTGTAGATGTTTGGTGATTTGTTGGCACACGGACCCCAGCACAGGTGGGTTGAACCCACACACTGTGCAGCAGAAGGCAATTGTAAAACCACTGCTGCATTTTCATTTTTAATTTTTCAATTTTTATGTTAGTTATGTTTCTTACCTTAAAAATCTTATGATAAGCCAGCTTACTCATTTACGGGCTTGCCAGTAGTAGAAACCCACTCAATGGCACATAACATTATAGACTGTGGTTCCCAAAGGAGAACCTCCCAAGACATTCACTTTACTTATCATCACTTTCACAGTTGCATTTTCAATTAAAAATTTTATTAAAATAATTGCATATTCACATGTAGTTTTGAAAACGATTACAGAGAGCTTCCATTTATGTGTACATTTAACCAGTTCTCTTAGTGTTAACGTTTTGAAAAACTATAACATAAACCAGGGTATTGACATCAATAAAATACAAGGATGTTACTGGGCTTTCCCCAGTTTGCTTGTGTGTGTGTGTGTGTGTGTGTGTGTGTGTGTGTGTGTGTGTGTGTGTNTTGCACATTTTACTCTAATCTAGACATAGGCTAATTCACTTTCAAGACTATTAATAATAGGCTGTGGTTTTTAAAAATATTTTTATATTAGTACTGTGATGGATGTTTTATATACATTATATGATTTAATTTACCTGATAACACTAAAATTCAAGTTCTATAATTAATTCCTACTTCAGCATTGAGAAAATTATGGTTTAAAAATCTAATTTACTCACTCAAATTCACACATGTAATATGTTGTAGAAAGAATTTTAAATCCATGTCTTTATGTTTTCTAACTTCACAATTTTAAACACTTCACAGTTTAAAACACAATTTAATTGACAATTAAAATACACAACTACACATAGTGTACCACTCTGGAATTCAAAGCAACTTTCTATTTATTATAAGCACCTTCAACTTCATTCAGATGCAAGTTGGGCTACTGCAATTTGAAGAAGCATGATTATAACTTACCTCACTTCACAACTTATTTCTAAAATATTTTAGCACATTTAGAAAAAGTTCCTTTATTTTCAAAGGAGGTTTTTTTTTTAAAGGCAGATGTGTAAAGGTATGAAGTCACATAGCACGTCTAAATTTCAAATGCCAAAAATGATGACTGGTTTGTGTTTTCTAAAGCACACTAAAAGACTCCCAATTGTTTTTGCTCACTTTGATTTTTGTTTTTATTTTATCTAAAGCAGTTAACCAGCTGTACCCTCACTGAACCTAGAAGATACAGTCTCATATATGACAATACTTCTAACATATGTTTTTAAGAAAAAATTATTTTAGTTTCAAGAATAATGGTTTTAAGATCCCTATAATTGTATAAAATTTTAATAAATATTTTCTATTGGTTAATCTTATTTATTTCTTTGTATTTAGATTTTAATGTTTCACTAAAGCAGGAAATTTTTCTGAAACAGTTTCTCAAATCCAATAAAACTAAAAACAGTATCCCATCTTAAGTAAAAATAGATATGTGACTGAAATTAATTCAATAATTAAACTTTTCATCTTATTAATTGATCTTGAAGCTAAGTTGTATAATTTTCCATTATCTCCAAGTTTTCCCTAGTACACAATTTTCCCTAATCTATCAAAATCCTGTCACAATGAACACTAGCTACAAACACCAAGTACCATCATTTTTCCTCTCTTCCTCTTGTTCTATGGATTGAATTATATAAATGAATAAATGAATGAATATACACACACACAAAGAAGGCAAAATCATTTTTCTTTTTTTAGCTGAGCCATTCTGCCACCTGTTGGAAGCACAGCAGCAGCTCAGCTGGAGCCGGAATCAAACCACTGTTGCTTAGAGCTCAGGCTCTTGAGCGAGCTCTTAACCAACTGAGCCACTTGGCCAGCCCTAAAAAAATAATAATTTTCTTAATGTCTTTGAAACCTCTGGAGTAAGGGCTATGTGTTTTGCCAAAAAAAAATGCAATTTATGTTTTCCTATTCACTTTATTTAGAGCTCATTTTAAATTTTTGAAACTTGATTCTGGGATTATATTTATGCTTTAAAATTCATTTTTCTTCTCAATGATATACTTGTTCCTGTCCAACCAATCTCCCGGTAAGCATTCCACAACATATATGCACAATTTTGTTTGCACACATTGTAAACAACAACAAAAGAGATTGCTTTTGCAAATTTATTTTGTGGATTTTAATCACTATTTACAGCATTGTGACACAAATTTAGATTGCTAAAATAATTGGTATTTTGGGTGCCAGAGCTCCTGAACAGGGAGTAAATCACTCTATATACTTTAAAACAGAATAAAGAGTTTTGACTTGTAGGTCAGTATAAACTTAGTCAATTTTCACAACAAGAGAACCTATAAAATTAGCTTCTTATGGTGAAAAACTGGCACCCGTGGTATTTGCATATATCGAGAGCATGGTATTTCGCATAGCNGTCCTATTAATAAATGCCCTGCAGATCAGTTAATATAACTAAAGCAGGATTTCTCATTTCATATGCTATTCCTTCAAATATTTTAATTTAGAATGTTTGGGGAGCATCTGCATTTTTAACAATAACTTCCCGGTGATTTTGATACACACAAAAGTTTAAGAACAATTAACCCAAGGGGTAAAAAGCTAAAACTTAGCATAAAGGAACTGATTCAAAAGACAAACATTGTGGGGGAGGGAAGAAAGGTAAGTAAATATCCCACAGTGTTATGATCAACTGTGGGTAAGTGTTTTTGTGCAACTGTGTGTGTTGAGCACATATAACAGCTGGTGAGGGCATTAATCATTAACTTAAAGCAGATTAAAATAGAAGCTGAGAAGAAGAAACTCAGCACAAACTAATGGGCAGGGAAAACGCCTAAGCCTGAAAAGTTGCCATATTTTAAAATATTCGTTTAAAATTAACAATGTGGATCTAAAAGTGCAGACCCACTGCATGGGAGAGGTCATATAAAGCAAACTGGTAACAGAGATGAATAAGATTAATTAATTGCTAATTTGTTTCCATTCTTTCAAAAAGGAAAACAACATACTGAAAATCATAGAAAGTGGCATCACGAAGCTGTAGACAGGAGAAAATGTAGTTAGAGTTTACTTCTTCAAGATCATGGAAAGGGTGCCTACCTGCCACTCTGCACACATACACCCCTGCCATGACTATGCAACCACAAGTCATAAAATCCGACACCCGCCCTCACACCTCAAACCAGACAGAACACCAAGACCATCTTCTAACCAAGGACCAGCCTTTTGGTTTGCCAAACCCAGTTTTTCCTTCAAGATTTTGCCTAAGCATAACCATTTCCAAGTCTTTCCACATATTGTGTTGAGGTAATTTTCTGAAAGTTGCCGTATAGCANTGTGTTTTGATGTCTGACATTAACTTGAGGACATTCTCATTCATTGTTTCAAATATTTCCTCTGTTCCTTTCCTTTTTCCTTCTTCTGGTATTCCTATTATGCATATATTACACCTTTTGTAATTGTCTTTCAGTTCTTGCATGTTCTGTTCTGTTTTATCATCTTTGTTCTCTTTGCTTTTTGAGAATTATATTAATACATCCTATAGCTTAGATATGTTTTTCTCAGCCATGTTCAGTCTACTAATGGCCCATCAAAGGCATTCTTCATTTCTGCTATAATTTTTCTTTTTTAATCTCTAGCATTTCTTTTTGTTTTTTTCTTAGGAGTCCCACCTCTCTGCTTACACTGTCCATTCATTCTTGCATACTGTCTTCTTTATCCATTAGAACCCTTAGCATATTAATCATAAATGGTTTACATTCCTAATCTGATAATTCCAATATCCCTGCCATGTTTGGTTCTGATACTTTCTCTGTCCTTTATATTATATTAGTTTTGCATTTTAGTATGCCTTATAAATTTTTATTAATAACTAGGCATGACATTTTGGGTAAAAGAAACTGCTGCATATAGGTCTTTAGTGATGTGGCGTGAAGTATGCGGGCAGGGGACGCATTCTATAGTCCTATAATTAGGCCTAGTCTTTTAGTGAGCCTATGTATTTAGACTATGAACTTCACAAGTGTTTCTCTCTATATGTATTTTTTCCCACTTAGGTGTGACAGGATAGGTAGAATGGGCTAGAGTTGGGTATTTTCCTTCCTCCAGGTCAGTTTGGCTCTGATAATACCCAAGCAGGCTAGGCTCTGGTTAACTAGTTTCCCCTGAGGGCAGGCCTTCTTAAGAAGAACATAATATAATCCTCTGGTGTATGTGAAAAAAAATTTTTTTTTCCTCCCCTTGCTGGAAGCCCAAGAAGATTTTTCTCCAATGTCTATTGTGGAAGCTTGGTAGAGCTTCTGGATATAAATCACATCTATGTGGTGAAGGCCTCCTATGATTAGGACCCCCTGGAGCCTTTAGCTTTCAGGGTTTTCCACACTTTTCCTTCAGCAATTTAGCAGTTACAGTTCAGGTTTCTCTGGCTTGGTGGTTTTTTCCTACTGAGTCTCTGCTCTGGTAAGCTGTGACTCCCTGTATTTGCTGCTCTGTCTCTCCAATTTTCAGGGCAGTGATTTGTCCTGTGTCCTCCCTTCTCTGTAGTATCCTACAAGAGTTGATTTNATATGCCTGCCCCTCAAATATTTTGTGTACCTTCTTAAAAGTTTTACCTTTCTATTCTTTCTGTTGTCTTTGTTGGCAAACAATGATGTGTCATAACAACTATTGCTTATTTAGCCTACTATGTGTCAGAAATTATTTAAAGACATTTTAAATGCAAATTATCTTACCTATCCTCATAACAGCCCAATCAGTTAGGCACTACATTGTTCCTATCTTATAAGGAATGAACTGAGACACAGAATGGTCATGCACTTGTAGGGGGTCACACAGCTAGTAAGTGGTGAGTTGAGACAGGAACTGTCTGACCCCAGCCTGACCCCAGAAGCCACATTTTCAATTACTAAGCTATAGTAGATTATTATTCAATCATTATTGGATATATTTTTTCAATAGTTAGTAATTCACTTTGACTTTTCTCATATTACTTGAATAGTATTTTCACTTTTCTTTAAAAATATTCTCTATTACTAATATTCTCTACAATTACTAAGCATTTGCCATTTCCAAGGAGAAGCATTCATTGAAACTGTAATTCCTTTAGCTTTCAATTATGAAACCAAGTAGAAATAATTGATATTCTTTTGTATGTTTTATGACATAAACTACATGTTCTCAGGGTCAATGTAAAAGCTCTTCAAAACTTAAGGAACTAATAAATTTAACTCCAATTGTGGACTTCATTTGTCTGATTCTAAATTTTTTATCTTGTGAGATTATAGTTTCACTAACAATCATTTCACAGATTTGAAAATAAATTCCTCAAGTAATTCTACAGTAATATTTATATATATATTTTTTTCTATCTTTCTGCTAGAAAACTATGTGAAATAAGAAAGATTTTGCTTAGTCATTAAGTCTATTTTTAGATGCAGAAAAT
This sequence comes from Hipposideros armiger, assembly GCF_001890085.2. Classification (NCBI taxonomy): domain Eukaryota; kingdom Metazoa; phylum Chordata; class Mammalia; order Chiroptera; family Hipposideridae; genus Hipposideros; species Hipposideros armiger. Next base: position 681,610 of record NW_017732072.1, on the reverse strand, counting down.
CCTTGAGGTCTCTATATCTGCATGCAAAGTTATGTTCTTCCAGGTTGGCGTCAGTGGTTGTTTTCCATTTAGTCATATTTACTTTTATCTCTCTTCTGCACCTTCTTTGTCAGGTGATTTGTTCTCATATCATGAGCAATATAGAATGTCCAAATACAAAAATAAACATCTTCCCTCTCTCTCTCTCTCTCTCTCTCTCTCTCTCTCTCTCTCTGTGTGTGTGTGTAAGAGAGATAAAAAGAAAGAGTTTGTTCACAATCATGAATTTGTGAGCAAGGTAAACCATCACCAGGATAAATATTAAAAAGGAAATCAGAATGACTGCCCAGAGCTTGTTATAATACTTACATGTTGTTTCTAGGACTCCATATCAAATATACTGTGGGAGGAGGTCATTGACAGGACATGACCACTGGTTGACCTGTGAGCTGGACTCGGGAGAAGGGAGGTTCCTTACTTACTCACCTGTCCTCGGAATGTACTGTTTGCCCACCATTCGCACAGTGGGAGCCATTTTCAAGGGCAAAATCTTGAGAGAACAATCTGTTGCTGAGACCATCTGGACAGTGTACGTGGCTAAACCCAGTTAAGACTGCTATATAAACATTTACATCTACTTATCTTGTTGGCCATCTGAGGCAAGCCTCAAGTGTAAGTTTCCTTCCTTATTAAATATTCCACCTACCAATCTGGACTGGCCTGTCTATGTCGTCTATCCTTTTTTGTCCTTCTTATACAGGGGACCAATTTGTGACGTAACATACACCTTTTTTTTTTAATGTGGAAGTTGGTATATATATTTGAATGTATTAATTTGCATGTTTTATTTATTCAAACAATTCAAGTCAGAAAACAAGTATGTAATATACTGAATTATTGAAGTTA
>NW_017732072.1:644013-678650 GCF_001890085.2 Hipposideros armiger | reverse complement strand
ATGACCCTTTTTCTGTGCATGCTTCCCAGCATTTGGTATTGTAACTTAAAAAAATAATAAGCCATTCTGATAAATGTATAGTGAAATCTCATTGTGCTGTTAACTTACATTTCCTTGATTACTAATGATGTTGACCATGTTTCCATGTGCCTATTTGACATTTGTATATCCTCTTCAGTGAAATGTCTCTTCATACTTTTTGCCCATTTTTGAATTGTATTATTTTCTTACTATTAAGTTTATAGATTTATTTATATAATCTAGATACTCTTGTCACACATATGATGTATTAGCCTCTTATTGCTGCTGTACCAAATCATCTCAAACTTGGTGACTGAAAACAATACAAATTTATCATCTTAGGTTTTGGAAGGTCAGAAGTCCAAAATGACTCCAATGAGGCTAAATCCAAGGTGTCAGCAGGGATGGTTCCTTCCGGAGCCTACAAAGGGGACGAACATCGATTCCTTGCCTCTTCCAACTCAGAGCGGCCACCTGCATTCACTTCCCTGTGACTGCATCACTCCAATCCCTACTTCCATTGTCACACTGTTTACCCACTGTCTGGCCCTACTGTGCCCCTCTTATAAAAACCCTTGACTACATTGCCCCCCTTCCCATAACCTCCCTCCTATAATGCAAGATAATCTCACCATCACATCTGCAAAGTCTTTTTTGTGGTATAAAGTAACATTCACAGGTTCTTGGGATTAAGACGCATTGTCCTTGTGGAGAGATTACTCAGCCTATCACATATGGTTTGCAAATATTTTCTCCAACTCTGAAGCTTATCTTTTCACATGAACCTTTAAAGAGCAAATGCTTTACATTTTTTAAAATAAAGTTTAATGTATCAATTTTTAAATTTTATTGGTAATGCTTTTAGTATTAAGTCTAACAACTCTTTGCCTAGTCCTAGGTACTGAATATTTTATCCTATGTGTTTTTCTAAAAGTTTTATAATTTTACATTTAAGTTCATAATTTATTTTGAATTAATTTTGCATAAGTTCTGAGGTTTAGTTTGAGGTTTATTACTTTGCCTAAGGATGTACATTTCTCCAGTATCATCTGTTGAAAGGCTATCCTAACTCCATTGAATTGCTTTTGCATCTTTGTCAACAATCAGTTAAGCACATCTGTGTGGCTTCATCTCTGGATTCTTTACTCTGTTTATTTTCTTTTTTTGCTTTATTGCATTGGATAGAACTTCTAGGATGATCTTACAAAGGAGTGGTAAGAGAAAACATTCTTACCTTGTACCTGACCTTAGTGTGAAAGTTTATCACCATTATGTATGATGTTAGCTGTAGGTTTTTGTAGATATCCTTTAGCAAATTGAGGGAGTTCCCTTTTCCAAATTTACTGATAGTTCTTATCAGGAAATGGTGTTGGATTTATCTTTTTTTAACCTATTATGTGATGGATTACATTTATTAATTTTTGAATATTGAACCAGCCTTATACATGTGAGACAAATTTCATTTGGTCATGGTGCATATTTCTTTTTATAAATTGTTGAATTCAGCTTGCCATTATTCTACTGAGAATTTTAAAATCTATGCTCATGAGAGACATTGTTCTGTGGGNTAAACTCTGTTGTGTTATCCGAACACAAAAATTCTGTGGATGTAGTGAATCTCACCCTTTCAATTTACTGATGTTATTCTTATCTGTATCAATTTTAATGAAGGCTTTAGCATGGAAGAAACCTGTAACTGCAGTTTAATATATTTATTTTAAAACTTTTTCTCTGACTTAGTAATAGAATATTGTCTAGAGTCTGAATGTGTCATTGTATAGAAGAGGGCATTTTTGTATAGTTTATTTTTATATAAAATCAATATTATATTTATGTTTTGTATTATATATTTATATAATGTGTCATGGTGGGGCAATTCCCTTCAAAAAGTTTACAGGTGATATTTAAAAAGACATAATAAAGTGTATCCATTTTGGTATAAAATATTTTTAAATTTATTTCTATAAAGACTTTAAAGCGTTCACACTAGGGTATAAGAAGAACAGATTTCTCACATTCCATCTTCATTGCTCTAAAGGATCTCTAGTCTTGGAAGCAAATTGCACCTTAATAAAAACCTTAATAGTGAAATTATATAATTTAAAACACAGTTTATTTTATTAACATTGATACTTCTATTAGCTCAAAAGTGGTTTGTCTCATTGAATGTACAGCCAATGCTAGAGAAAGTCAATGATAATTAATGAAGTTTCAGAGAATTATAAATTTAGAATTTATAAAGAAAATGACAGTATCTCCAGCCAATCGCCCAAATCACCCTGCTATGCTCATGAAATCACCAGAGTTGCTTGGAGTAAAGGCAAGATGTGTTTGTTTACAGTGGGCAGTCATGAATACCTTGCTATGGCTGATTACCACTCTGATTACTAGGAAATGGAACTGTTATACACAACAGCATCTGCTGTGCTGGAGTACTGCAATGCCCAGATTGCCTATTACGGAATTCTAGAGACTATTTGCCAGCAATAGACTTCATTTTGCCAATGGGTAATTTGCAGTTTGCTGTGTCATCAGAATCTGAACATGTCACATCTTCTCATCACAGCCAATCCAATGGCAAAGTGTTATTGAAGCAGCTGTCAAGAATGCAGAAAAAACTACAGAGAAAGCACAAAGTGACAGCAGATGCTATGCAAATTGGCAGTGGACACAAAATATGCACTTGCAGAAACAATAATGTACAGACCTGTGTCGTTCCTTTTTAATATGGAGACATGCTGCTCTGCCTCAGATGAAATATCACAGGTGGATAAATCAAAGACCCTGTGAAGAACGAGGAAGGGCCTATGTAAAGAGAAATGGTAAGTGCTAGATTATATCCTAAAATAATACCTGTACATTGGATAGAAATCACAAACCATACTTTTGGTAATTAATTCTGAAAAAGAAACAGCAGAAAATATGCATAGCCACATCTAAGATTTATAACTGTTCATCATCATTTGAAAGTCCTCTTAATTAGATTCTGCCAATGTTATAAAATGCTATTTCAAATATCCTTGCAATTCCTGCCTAATTCTGAAATGAAACAAAATATTTATTTCAAAAATAATACATGAAATGTATTTATAGTCTATAAATTTCTGTTCTTTGAAATTTGCCTTAGTTTTTCTTACAAATCATTGAAATGTTTAGAATAGCACACATCTTCTTTGCTTATTATAGAATCTTTAAATTGTAAGAAATTTAAAAAGCTATATTTTTATGAGTCCATTCCTCAAGGAGCCTCTTTATAACATCCTTAATAAACGGTCATTTATCTTCATGTATATTTGAGTTACGGAGATATCACTGCCTCTTGAGGCTACCTATCTTTTTTTGATAGTACTTATAATTAACCAACATCATAAATCAAACTATTATTTGCTATCTTGTGACTTTTATTTACTGGCCACACAGATCACAAAATCTCCAGCGTTTCTCTCTCTCTTTCTTCTCACTCATTCCCTAGGTCCAGTCATCCAGTTCTATGAGTCCTATGTCCAATGGTTGTCTTTGTATGTATTCCCTACTTTGGTTCTTATGCCACCTCCCTGACTGTACACTTTCCAACTCTGTCAGAATTAGTGGACTAGCTTCCTGAGTGACCTCCCAATTGTTAGCTTACTGACTGTACAGTTTCTCCCTAACATCAGAATCAGCTTTCTTCTACAGTACAGTTTTGAGTTCTTCCCCTAAAATATCCAGTGGCTGATAAGAATCAAGTGGAAATTACTTTTGTTATTAGTTAAAGTAAAACTTTATTATTAAAGTATTATTATTAAAATTTTATTATTAAAGTTATTATTAAAGTAAAAACTATTATTACACACACACACACACACACACGTTACACAGGCTCCTTCCATCTTCATCTTTTGGCACTCTCATCTTCTAGGTCTTCAGAGTTCTTCCCTTCCAGGCTAAGAACAGAGACAGTGGAGAAAGCACATCTGTTGCTACCCATGCTGTTAAGTGATATATATCACTTCACTCAACTTCCGTTGTTCAGAATTAGTCATATAAGCCCACTTAGATGCAAATCAGGCAAAAATATAGAGTCCCTACCTTGGCAACGGCCACACCAAGTTAACCCTAGAATACAGAATGGGACGGCAAATCTTTGGTGAATAGTTGGTATGCTTTTTTTGCACAACTAACAAAATTCCACAGTACAGTATTCAAAGCAAAGTCTTGCCAATCTCACATTTCAGCTTCAGCTTTCAATTTATCTGTTCACAATCCTTAAACTCCATTCACCACATTACTTGTTTTTTTCCCTAAGAGCACCATGTATTAAGATGTCCCTATATCTTTAGGCCTGTTTTGCCTTGGAAAGATTCTTTAAAATTATTTATTTATTTATTTATTATTTTTTTAGTATTAGTTTCAGGTGTACAAAACAATGCACTAGTTATCCTTTTCACCCCTCACAAAATGTCAACCCCTGCTCCCCCACACACTCCCCCCACGATATCATACATATCTATTACAATTCCACTGACTCCATTCTCACACTATACTCCACATCCTGTGACTATATGTATATAAAATTATAGTTGACATATAATGTTATTCAANTTTTTGTATAATGGTGATGTTTAATTATATCCTGGACATTTTATTTATTATGGAGTCTTTGGGTCCTACATAAATATTTTATAGTAGTAGAAAGAAGTCCACTCTATTTAGATTTAGCATATAGGGTTTTGCCTTCTTTTAAAAGTTCTGTTTCCAATGGCAGTTTAACTTTCAGTGCCTTCATAGTGCTATTTTGGCCTGTTTGGTTTACCTGATGTTGCTGAGCCTTTCACTAGTCTCTACTATTGCTGCCTGAAGGGGCAGAATGGGTTTTCTCGTGCTGGCTACTTGGTATCTCCTGGCATGGCAAGGGCATAGTGGCAGAGTCTTACTAGTTTTTCTGCAACCCTGGTTTCTCTGGGGAGGAAAGGGGAGTCTCAGGATCATGAATTCAACAAACTTCTTGGCCCAAACACTTTCTATGTCATGGGTCCCACTTGCAGATTCTCTCTACCACCTCAGGTCATTGTTTCTCAGTGGGGAAGAAGTCTTGGACCTGGCAGGTAAAGATTGAGCTTGTCCAGGCCAGCTACATAAATGTCTAAATACTATACTGTACACCTGAAATTAATATAATATTGAATGTTAACTGTAATTTAAAAAAACCTGTTAATCCTAGAACTATCCAATGAAAAGGCCTAGAATCAATGATCAATCCAGCAGGAATACGAGTAAGTGACTCTTAGTATCCACAGTTTGGATTTTAAATGTCATACTTACAAAACTATACAGTTCCCTTTGAGGAAATAGTTAATTTCAGACCTGAGCATGAAATCTACAAGATGAGTCTAAAATTTCAGATCGTATCAGAATGCTATAAATCTAAGAAAGGCTGTTAAATGTATTGAATATAAAACAGAAAGACTCACAAACCAAATAGCTGGCAAAAGATGGGACCACTTGAACTTCCATAATGATTGTAATTACAATGCACTCAGTCATAAAATATATTTAAATCCATGAGTTCACAATGCCATTCAAAAGCACTTGGGCTACTTTTAGAAAATGTTAGGAATTAACTGACTATTTTGAAAATTGTTAAGAAAAGGGAAACAATCAAACATTCATCTTACTGTTTCTAAACAAACTGCATCTTAGGATAAGAAAATACTTAAAAGGATAATTTTACCTTTGTAGCAATTAATGGATGTAGGTAATAATTATCAGGAGCTGTAACATAAAAAAAACAAGGGAACACCAGACATTATGTGACTCCTAAATAAAGTCCACACAGCACATCTATGAAAAAGAAGACATGCAGAAGGAGAAAGAGGTGGAGGAAAAGGAGCAGGCGGTGGAGGAGGAGGAGGAAGAGAAGAATCTGCTTAAGTCTATGGGTCTAAAGTAATTATAGAAACACAATGAAAATATAAACATGTAATGTACTTGTTTATGTAGTGCCATTAAAATATAATCAGCAAACTCTAAACTGTAGCAATTCCATAAGACTATTTGTTTTATTCAACAACAACAACAAAATGAGAGAAGTGAGGAGAGGAAAGATGAGGGAGGCAAGGAGGGGGATATAGCTTAAAAACAAACCTTAAGAGAAATATCAACAAATCACAATCTATTGACCTTCTTTGAATTCTGTTTTAAACAAACTATATACTTTTTAAATTCACAATTAGGAAAACATGACTACAGAGTAGATAGGAGATCACACTAAGAAATCATTCATTTTTTAAAAAAATGATAACATTGTAGTTATTTATAAAGTGTCTTTACTTTTAATTGACATGTAATAAAATACACACAGATAAAATTATATGAAATCTAAGATTTGCTTCAAAATAATCTAGGGCTGGGGAAAATAAGTGGGTTATTGATAAAGCAATATTGACTATGTGTTGTTAATGTTGAAGCTGGAAATGGTTATGTGAGGTTCATTACATTACTCTTCCACTTTGTATAGCTCTGAAAATTTCCATAATAAAAAATGTAAAAAGTTAAAAAAAAAAACAAAGACCACAAGGGGAAAATGTAAAAGACTGGTGTCGCTGAAACCTCTTTAATCCACAAACCTTTACTGTATGGCAAACTCTTGCATCTTTCCTGTCTTATGTATACTTTGTTAACAGTTATATGGCGTTAGAAATTGGGAGTTTGTACTGTTGTTTAGAGTAAGGATATTCTTAATCTAAATACATCTTAGAAAAGAGTGGTAGAAAAGATTATAATTGCCATTTAATTGACCATGTTTTCTATTACCCATTTTTATCAAAGAATACCAGAAAGAATCTTAAGAGAATAAAGCAAAGAAAGCATCACTAAAAAAAATCAGAGCCAACAACTTGTTTTAATTTAATCAGGGAACAAACTCATGGGAAGATTTTGTCACTTATGTATCATCTATCTTTCTATCATCCACCTATCTATCATCTATCTCACTATCTGTTTTAGAATTTAATTCAAAATATACATGGTAGTTGCAATGATGCATATTAAGATAATTATTTGAAATACAAACAAAATTAGACTCTTTCTAAAGGAACATAAATCTCATTGAGTAAACTGTATGATAAGAATTGGCTTTGTTCATCAATTTATATCCCATAGGTCAAGTTAAATATATAGTTCAAGTTTTTGATGCAAATATATTTAAAGCACATGGTAAGATATATGCAGTTTATTTAAACACTTCATTGGTAAAGGTAACTAGAATTTGTAATATTTTAATTTTCCCACACTGTCTGATCATATTAGGTTAAATAAGATGCCTCTAACTTAAAAAGTAGCAAGCATCATCAATAATCATTGTTGAATCTTTTGAAAAGATTTTAGACACACTTTTCAAAAGAAGAGAAAGTAAATGACCCCAATAACTAACAAATTATTTTGTCATTCACAGAGGTTTTAATTCTTTGCTTTCAGTAAACCTGAGGAATTTTAGGTCAATGAAAATATTTTTTAATGGTTTTTTAGGTATATAACTTAGAGGAAGCAAGTATAATCTGTCATTAAATAAACTCTTTTATTTGTATCTACATCTATATGAAAAACTATTTATAAAGCTCACATCCATAAAAACTAATAATACAGAACTCATGCTGAAAACTGCTTCATTCTAGCAATAAATATTCACTTATGTATAAATAAAACAATTTTTAAAAGTCCAATTTATTACATTAAGAGATACATTTAGAAAATTGTTCATATATTTTTGATCAATTGTTTAATAAAATAACCATAATGTTTTTAATTCTATAGACATTTTCAAAATTCAGAGACTTACAAACACACACACAGACACACAGACACACAAGACACACATACAAACTGCAGAGACATGTGATCTATGATTAGTAAGTCTTTCAAACTTAAAAATATATTACATTAGGATAAGGTTATATGGAAAAAGTGGAATAGAAATACACAAACATGGAAAATACAAATTTTGACTATAATATAATCATTTACTGTAATGTAATTTTAATGGACTGAGGTGTATATCAAATGCTATGGTCTTTATACTCAGCTGTATACATTTAAAAAGTAGTATAAATGTGAATTTAAAATGTCAATATCTATAAAACACTTATATGCTACAATTAAATAATAAAAACTTTTAGATATCAGCTTTAAAACTTTTAAGGGTTATATAGCTCTTAGAAATATTTTAACGCTATCAGAGCAAAACATTTGAAAGCTGCTACTAAATAACCTAAATCCAAATTAAGCAAGCAGGTTAAATAAAGTTCTTCAGTGTTGCCAAATTATGAAAGAGATTCAGTTACGTTCAACTAGAGAAGGCCCCATCAGAACATCTCTGTCACTTAATTCCTACCCTTCCTTGGCAGCCTTTTCTTGCAGCACAGCCTTGTTCTATTTGTGCCTAGTGATTTCCTGCCACTTCAGGAAAACTTTTACCATATTCACAAATGTTCCCATGCAACAGAGTTCCCAGCTTTCTCCCTCTGCACATCTCAGTTAGGCTTCAGATGATGGTGACAATCAGGCTTGCTCTTACTCGACTCACCTGAGGTTATAAAATCTAGTACAAGTGATGATTTCTCTAATTTCGTTTCAGTTTCCTGAATTTCCTTGGTCCCACTCTAATAATCAGAATTTGAATTCCCAAGGTCATGGTTATCCCCATCGCCTAAAAACCCAGGTCACTAAGCAACAATAGCTACTTAGTGTGGCCACAGCAAGGCCTAGGGAATTGGTAATTAGGGCAAGAAAGATATTTTTTTCCTTTGAAACATTTCATTTTATACGAATCCAACAGTTTCCTCATCAAACTGTACTCCTCCCACCTTTATTGCATTATCTTCAATGCATTCAAAATACATTCCCAAGCAATACCTATGTTTTATTATTCAACAAAGGACAGTCTAATGAGAGTCAGATCAGAGATGATTTATGGTGGAGTGGAAAGCACATAAAAGTTTTCTAAGGGAAGGATCTGAAAAGTTGCTGGCGGTGCAGCCAGGCAGTGTGTGAGCGAAACATTCAAGGAGATATTTTATTTTTATTTATGTTGGCTATGAGATAAATATTGCATAGTTGAATCAGTGGATTTTATGTGTCAGGCACTATTTTCTGCTGCACCCAATCACCGCAGAGCTGTCAAAAGCAAAGTGTGGGCTTGAAGAGGCTGCCCTCTCTGAATGGAAGGAAAAACAACAACAAAAAAACAGGAGGGTTGACAAAACGCATCCATGATGAGTCTCTCTCCCTCTCTTTTTAAAGCTTTTTGAGTTTATTCCAATTTTAGCAAAAGCAAACTCTGAAGAGTAGTTGAAGGCAATCATTTCCAAATGACGTAAAAAAGGCAAGAGGGAAAGTGCGTTTCGGAGTAGATGACATTACACAGGTGTAATGCATATCCCAGGAATATAAGATAGAGTGGGTTCTTTGCAGATGGGACATACCACCCTCTACTCAATAAAAAAATACACAGGATGTGACCAGATGAACATTTTGTGTTGTGGCTGCCTGGTCATCGGCCTGTACGCTGCAGCTACATCAGTGTTGATAAGCATCAGGCCTAGGCAAGTGAGAACGCTCAGCAAACAGCAAATGGCAGGGAGCCCAGGCAGAAAGCAACAATAATTCATCACATGCCCCTGCACGGAATTTGACTGGCAGAAGGATGGTTTATGGTAAGGCTGGGGAAGGCCCAGCACACACACCTGAGACAGGTGAGGCTTTTAAAGCTGCCTTCCTGGCAGGCCTCTCGGTTCCCTCTGCTTCATTCCGGAGAGTCAGAGCTCCTGAGGCTGAAGCATCGGCTTTTGGCTGTTTATTAATTATTGTGCATGTTTGCTGCTGTTGTGTAACTCAAAATCCTTAAGTTATGAATAACTAAAACCTTCGCTTTCTATGGTCATAAACTATGATATGCAAATAACGGTCCCTTCAGAGAACCCCTTAAACTGTATGGTCACTGAAATTACTCCCACTCATCACACGAACACACACATACAAATGCTCTCACTAATGTATTTGACTCACTCATTTTTTAATAACCTCAGTTGAACTGTATATGCTTTTAAATTATTACTGGTTTCTGCAGTCTAAAAAAACCTTCTTTTACACTGTAATGAAATAGGTTGAAATAATGCTAAGTGATTAAACTTCTATCACTTCGGCATCTTTGATGAGGTCAAAATGGATATTATCTGACCTATCAGATAAATGTTTTACCCTAAATTGATTCACTGAACCACTGAGAGCAGAACTCTTCATAATGTGGAAATGATGTTTTCCTTTGTCCTGCATTCAGGCACATCAGAGGTTCCCGGTCTGAGCATGCGTCCATATATTTCTCTTCTCTGCCTCGGCTCACTCACAGCCTCAGCCGGTTGAATGGAGTGAATTTCTAATGGTGAAATTATAGGCATTTTGACAGGCCAATGGAGAGATAGTCTGAGAGTGAGGAGCTTCCCACCATCCCTCAAATTTAAATGACAACAAACAGTGGGGTTTAATTTCTTCAGTCCAGGTTTTAGCAGGATTCTTGTCAGTCAAAGACATTCACAGAACACCTGCCCTATATAAAATATTTCTCTTCACATACTAATTCCCTGCCTGACACTTGACAGTTTTAATAAAGAAAGATGGGAAGCTGAGTATTTGCTCTGTAAGATAGAAATTTGATTCATAGCAATTTGCTTACTGAGAATGAAATTCCACTATGACAGAATTGTTTATTCCTGTGGCTTTCGTTGCAAAGCAATCTTGCTTGCACTGTAATTGTGGCAGTTGCTTAATTTTCATAAAGGAGGATATTTGTTGTTCTGTCTTTTAAGTGTACTTGGGTAGGCTTTTAACAGAAATCCAAGAGTATCAAACATTGTCAAAAACAGCTGTAACTGATTCTTACCTTTGTATAGAAAAATGGAGCCGATGAGAAGCTAAAAAACTGTGATCACACCATTTACATTATTTACGGCTTGTTTTCTAGTAAAATGTAAAGCCTGGGTGTCTCTTTTTTCTCGAGTGCACTAGGAGGTGGGAATTTTTTTTCCCAGTTAACTTCGGGTATTGTTTTCTTTCATAGATTAGTTCTTGCTACTGAGAAATCTGTGTGTTGACTGTATTATCCCAAAATAAGATCCTTACCACATTTCAAATGGATCAAGTTGCCAAGTTAGAAGTAGTCCAATACAGAAATTGGAGTAAGAACCCTGGAGATTATATACTATAACACTTTTAATAATGTGTTGAGTCAGTATCATATTATAAAAAATAAGGAGAGTAATTCTGACCTTTTTTAGATACTATAAAGATAACAAAAGTGAAATAATCCTTTTAATTCTTGGATAAAAGATCTGAGATAATCTGGTAAACATAATTTTCTCAACTATGCCTCTATGCTTCAACTTTTGTCACTTGTAATATAGGGACTCAAAACATCTGTTTGAGAGGGAAGACTAGATTTTGTACAGCATAACATTTTAAAAGAAAAGCAGCATTATTAACATATAATTAACATACAATAAACTGCACAGATTCAAAGTGTACAGTTTGATAGATTGTGTATATACTTGTGAAACCATCATCACAATCAAGATGGTGAACATATCCATTACCTCCAAAATTTGTCTGATATGCCCACTCTGTACCCCCAACCCCATCCCCCAGATAACAACGGATCAGTTTTATGTCACTGCATTTTACATACATTTTCAAGATTCCACAGTAAATAGAATGAGTCAGTATGCATTCTTTCTTTTGGGGGATGGGTGTCTTGCTTTCTTTCACCCAGCATAATTATTTCAATGATCTACTCATGTTGTTTTATCAATAGTCCATTTCTCTCTGTTGCTGAGTAGCGTTCCACTGTATACATCTGCCATGATTTGTTATCCATTCACCAGTGGATGGACTTTGGTGTTGTCTCCAATTTGAGGCTGCCACAAATAGAGACGCTGTGTGCATTTGTTTTTATTTTATTTATTTATTTATTTATTTATTTATTTATTATTATTATTATTTTTTTAGCTGAGCCATCCTGCCACCTGTTGGTAGCTCAGCGGCTGCTCAGCTCGGGCTGACTCGAACCACTGTTGCTCAGAGCTCAAACTCTTGAGCGAGCTCTTAACCAACTGAGCCACTCAGCCGGCCCCCTGTGTGCATTTGTGTACAAGTTTTTAGATGGACATTTGTTTTCCTTTTTCTTGGGTAAGTGGAATAGGTGTGTCTTTGATTTTTTTTTAAACAAACACACTGTTTTCTATAGTGTTGTATTATTTTTACAGTCCCAGAAAATTAAAAGAATTCTAGTGACTCAACATTCTCACCTAAACTTGGTATAAGTCTTTTTTAATTTTAGCCATTCTAATAGCTATGTAATGGCCTCTCATTGTGGTTTTAGCCTGCTGTTTAAATTTTTCTATGCTAATTAGGCAGGGAGATGGACCTTAGGGTGATGAGTGACAAGAATTAAACTGTTTAGTTTCCTAGGCCTTGCCGTCTCCATAAGGAACTCACAGAAACTGCAAGAATTATTTACGTTCTCCCTATTCTTTCTACAATTTAATTGTATTTATTTATTCATTATTCACTATTATAATTACTTTATACAATATTTGGAAAAGTTACATAAAAAGAATAAATATTCATGATATTTCACCTTGTCATCTTTACAATGTGGCCCATTTCATTCATTTTCTCAATCATATTAACATTACTAACATTTATTAAAAGCTCACAGTGACTCAGGATTAAGGTATTTAATCTCATAGATCTCATGCAAATTTTTTCAACAATTCTATAAGTAGACATTATTTTTCCCAATATATAATTTTTTAAAGAAACAAATAAACAGAGATTTAGACAAGGCTCATATCATGGAACTAGTAACTAGCAGAGACCACACTTGATCCAATATATTTATAACTCCAAAGACTGTGTTTTTAACTTCTTTAATAGTTTCTTGAGTTGTCGGATTTCTAAAAAAGTCCAATTAAAAAGAAAATAGGACAACTGTATTTTAATGGTCTTGAAAGAAATTCTTTGTTAGAGGTTAAGAAACTTAGTAAATATAATTAGAAAGATGGACTAAACAGACTTGGAATAACCAGCATGGCACAGTGAACCAAGATTCTGGAGTCATGGCTGTTGTACCAACCCTGCTATAGAGCACTTGTGATGACTTGGTCAAATTATTTCATTTCTCTGATTCATTTAACATCTCTCCGATGAGGCTATGTTAGAAGAACTCTAAGACGAACTACATCTCTGAAATATCTTACTTTGTTTTAGATGGAGAAGCAGTAAAATGGGTTGTATTACCTCCATTCTCAGCTCCCAGGTGATGGAGATAAACAAATGATAGCAAGATAGAAGAAGATTGTTGACTGGTCAAAATATGGAAGGTGCTCATTAGATCTGCAAGTATCAAGTAATATATTTAGAGAAAAGAAACAACTTTATTGAAGTGATTCACTATTACGTCTCACCCCCTATTCATAAAAAGGGATTTGGTTCATTGCAACCTGGTTCTAAAAGACTTTAGCTCAAAAGGACAACAAATGCCATGGTATCAGGAGCAGCAAAAATATATGTATTATCCATAAATCGAACCTAAATTTAAGATGCCTACAAACTTTGTTCTTTGTTCACTGTAGCTGTAGACATTAAAATTCAGCTATAGATGTTCTAGAAAAAGTTAATCAAGATGTCAGAAACTGTGAATATATATGAATGGAAAGATTAAAACTATTATCGATGTCAAAACACAAAAGCTAAGGGTTTCTATATTGAAATTTAAAATGAATTAAAGGTAAAGGTGAGTGGAAAAAATAGTTGTTCATTAAATCCATGGATTCTAGAACAAAATGTTGATTTTAGGACAAATAAAAATAAGCTTATTTCTACTGTAGATTATAATGTACGAGGATCATTATCACCTTATGTTGTAGAGAGTAGATGGAACATATTAAATACGATCAAGAAGATTTTGGAGAAACAACTGGATATTTGAGCCATAATTGCATATTGAATGAATATAAGGATTACTTAGCAAACATTTCTGTTATGTTACAGTTGCTGTTAGACAATAGCTTGGGTTTTTCTCAGAATCATTGATGTCAGGAGGAAAAATAACTTTATAGTTTTTTTAGTTCAATTTTCTGTTTTTATACTTGAAGAAATTGAGCCTCAGAAATGTGCAGAAAGTTGATCACATCATGAAAGGTAGCTGGCATTTTAACAAAAGTGTCCTTAGGGCTACTCTCAGGTGCAGAATGATTTGTTTAACCTTTGATATAGTACTAAGATTCCTATGACTTAATATTTCCAAATGTAAACTGAAAATATTATTATAAATAACTATAATTTTGAGGAATAATTAGAATAATTATATTTTACCAACTATAATTCATTATTTATTTTAGTCACCTTATTTTTTATATCATTAAGAAAAATGATAATTCTTTCTTTTCCTAGACTATCTTATTTTATACATATATAAAGAGATTTTTAACATTTATTTAAATATTAAAATTAAAATATAAGAAAAACATTGGTTTAGGTATGCCCCAAACTTCCCATTTTCAGAGCCTGGCTATTTTAAGTCACTTTGAAGCTCAAATTGGTTGATGTCCACACTGTTGCTCTTTTGTTTTTTGTTTTCTTAAATCATAGAATCATTCTTTGAGCAGCAAAAGCACTGGTGTTGAAGCATTTCTTAAGAGAATGACAACTATGATCTCTGAAATTTCCCCCAACATTGTTAACTCATTCTGGAACTATTGATGCTGGCAATTTGTTATTTATATAAACATAACATTTTATTTTTTTCTTTTCATTTCAATCACAGCTGGAAAGGTGAACTACATTTTTTTTGTTCAAAGTTAGTAGAAATTTTTTGACAAATTGATGCTCAATATCTTAATTATGGTCTTGTTTCATTGAAACCCCATTTATATCTGCCATTGGTGCCTTTGAAATTTCCCTCATCGGTTTTAAGGGATCCAGTAATATTCCTACCTTTAGTTGTAGGGCTTTCTTTATGATAAGCAATGGTTTCTCACATAGTTCAGAAATAATACATAACAGGAATTGCTGCACTTATGGTGAACGTCCCTTCTTAAATCCTGAAAGAATGTGGCGTGGCTTCTCAAGAAAATATAGAATTGTGCCCATTCCTCTGACGAATTTTTCATTCACGAATATAAAATTTAGAGTTCATTTCCATGTTTATTTGCATATATTGTTTTGTATCTCTGCTCTTTTGCATACATAATAATTCCTTTCAATAATTCCTTGACCCAGTGTAATATTTTTAAACTCGTTTTAAATGGCAACTAAGCATAACATGTGTGGTAGTACCAAATGGTAAATGAGAAAAATTTTGCACATGTGCTGACAATATCAAGTAGACAACTGTCTTGCATATGAAAACCATAAGAGGTCATCTATTTTAAGAAGAATCTATTTCAACAGGTATTAAAATATGAAAAATACCTATCACAAAATTAATGAAATATGGTATATTAAATATTTAATAATGTCCAGCTTATCAAGTTCAATGCATGGTAGCCATTGTTGTTTATATATTATTGTTATAATATTGTTTAATGAAGCATTTTGACTTTTTTTGTATGTTTTCTGACAGTGTAACAGCTTATGACTAGGACAGTAATATTACATACTATATGAATCTGGTTTCCTTGAGAAGTTTACTTACCCTGCATTTTCCTGCCTTGATAAATCATATTTTGATTATTCTCAGAATTGGACTTTTTTCATAGTTCTTATTATACAAAAAATAATTCACTGTTCCTTCAAGATATTAATAGAATCCAGAGTTTATATTATCTGGTCACAAAATCATTTATGAACACATTTTTAAATGAAGAATATATTCATTTTGACCTGGTGATTAAATAATTTTTTATCCACGTCTAAGTTTTGAAATATTAATAAGGGTAGAGCTTCTTATTGCTTAATCAATTTTAGATCCTATGACTTTAATAGTCTTGCTTGTTTTCAAGTACTTGAACAGTCAAGTACAGTTTCAACACCCATATCTGATGTGGTTACTTAACGTGAGACCATATATACATGAAGCCATGTGTGTGTGTGTGTGTGTGTGTGTATATATATATATATATATATATATATATATATATATATATGTAAATATATATTTCTGCTCCTAAGCATGGGCTTAACCAGTGACTTCCTTTGACCAATAGAAATGAGATAAAAGTGAACATATGCCGTAAGAGGTCATGAATATTTGCACTTTTGCTCTATTATTAGGATTACCAGATTTATTTTTAAAATGTATAGGCACATATTCATATTAATTATGGTATATATTTATGCTACTTTAGTCACTGTTTACCTGAAATAATCCTTAGGGTAGGTAAGAAAGCTTAACTAGCTTTACTTAAATTTCTTCCTAAGATCTAACAGCCAAATACACATAAACTTACTTTCAACATATGGTAGCTTTTTTAATTGAATGTTTTGCAGACAGAACGTTTGGTGCACATGTCCTACCTTGGATTCTGTTCATTTATTAGGCATACATAACTATGTGAGGTATTATTGTGCTTGGTAGTGCCTTAAAGAGTATTGAAATGGATAAGATAGACTTACAATCACAGAGATCAGATTCTAGTAGGCGACGTATGACAAAACTGGTACACAAATTATTACAACATAGAAAATTATTATAAGTGCATGTGACTAACAAAAAGAACCCTGTGGAATCTGGAACAATCAATGTCATGTTAAAGGAAAAGCCAGCATTTGAGCTGGATGCCAAGAACTGAGTGGAATTTCACTAGATGACAAAAATAATAATAATAATAATAATAATAATAATAATAATAATAATAATTAGCGCTGTATTGCTTTAATACATGCCATGCACTATTCTATGTCCTTTACATGTGTTAAATCATTTAATTTTCACTTACATTTATTTAATATGATAGGTACTACTATTATACTCAATTTACAGATGGGAAAATAAGGCTCAGAATAGTTCTTTTCCCCTTTCAGAGAAGAAATAGATGTGAAATTCTCCAAGAAGGAAGAAAGTTATGATGAGGAGATTGAGATATATACCTACATTTAATCAAATGAATTGTGATGGACTCATTTAAATGTATTAAATTATATAAGTAACCAAAAGTGCAAAAACTTTTCCAAGGTATATTTTACGTTTTGAAAGTCTCATAAAATTTATTTTCTTTTTGGTAATATTAAATATTAATTAAATTGTCTTAATAAATTATTCATCTGTTGCATTTAAATATTACTCTCTAATTAATTATGTAATTAGTAAAGCTATCAACAGGGCTAAGAAAAAAATGTGGACTCTAAAAATAGGAGAAGACAGTTATTAACTACATGTTAGAGTGCATCTCTCTCATGGGTGAGACTTAAAAAATTAAGAAAATAGTGAATTCATTACACTTAATCTAAAAATTTGCATGTATAGAGCTAGCAAAAGTAATCCCTTGCTATGACATCAATAATATCCATTTACCTGTTTTTTTCACAGAAAATAAAACTCCCTCATAAGAAGACTAAGCAGCTTGTCCTATATCACTTGCCAGTATAATTATTGCATGGAAATGAAAATGTAAGATAGATTATTTACTTCCCGAAGCCAGGATTTCTGTCTACTGCAAATCAGCTGAATATGAAATGCCCAACTGATTTCAGATAAAGCTCCACAGCTGGAGCACCCTCATGGATCACGAAATATGATGAGAAACCTGGAAGCACCTCACCCACAGAGGTGATTATTATACTGGCATGTATAAAGCAATGGGTTCTTTTCTCCTTTGTGTAATTGTCTCATTTTTATCTTTGATGTTGACACTTTGTCTTACAATGCTCCACAGGAGAAAATAAGTGAATAGCAATTACATATTAAAAGCATATTTGTAAAACCATATTCTAGAAGATTCCCATTCAAGAGATGTAAACATAACTACCATGTCATGTACCTACAGCATTTTTCATGTGTGTGAGTGTGTGGCCAGTAACAGTTACCATAGTTCTGCAAATATTAAAAATATGTAAGAAATTATTCACATTGCACTGCTCTCTGAATTCAGGTAGTTAGATTCCTCAATACTCATCTCTTTATTCTGTCTGAAATGAGAGGGAGCTCTGCTCACATAAGGGAAGATACACACTAGGCATTTTCAAGATGACATAAACTGTTCCTCAAAGAGAAGAGAAGAATCTTCAAGACACACTGGGCTGCAATGATGAAGGAACTTACAGTGAAAAGAAGCTTACATAAATGGAGAAGAAACAATGTAAAGCATATTAAGTTGTATATGGGCCAAACATAATAGTAATAATTAACATTTGTCAACTGCCTACAATGTGGCAGGTGCATCACATCTATTATCTTTAAACTGTATGATCACCCAACACTGTATGTAATAGTGTTTTCAATGGACAGGTGTGGAAAACAAGCTTCAAAGAAGGTGACTGTGAAATGGTGGTTTCAGAATTCTGTATGGGAAAGTATTAAATGTGTCAGGATAGTTGGAAGATAGGGCTCAAAACTGCATTTTGTATTCTCTAGAAAATATTTTAAAATTGAGAAAAGGGCTATTACTTGAGGGGTCAAGCTAAAGCCACCCTGTGTCCCTCTAAGGCTGCCGGCTCAGCTAGTCAGAGGAGCGCTGGGACTCACATCCATTCTGTCTAACTCTATTGGGTTGTTGGAAAAGTCATGACGTATGTTTGCAACAGATGGCACTAGTTCATTTTTGGAAGTATTAGAGTAATTTGCATCTATGTTATTGATATGTCATTTGACAGCTGACAGTTCTAGCTTCAGTCTAAAACAAAATTGAACAATTTGGTTGAGTTTTGGAGATATTACAAGTTGAAGATGGAAGACCAAACTATGAATTTTTGCCATATTTTACTGTTTACTTCCATAAGGGAAGAACGCGCGTCAAGCTTGTGAAAAGTTGCATAAAGTTTACAGTGACAATGCTCTACAAGAATACCAGTGCCAATGATGGTTTATGAAATTCTGTGCTGGTGATTTTGATCTCAATGATGCTCCTCAGTCAGGGAGGCCCACCGAGGTTGATGACAACAAAATAAAGGCACTGATCGAGTCAAATCTACATTATACAACACAAGAGATTGCAGAAACACTGAACGTCCATCATTCAAGTGTTCACGACCACCTGAAGAAGCTGGGATATGTAAGCAAGCTTGATATTTGGGTTCCACATGAACTCAAAGTTTATTTGACAGCACATATAAACATCTGCAGTATGCTCATTAAACATGAGGAAAATCATTTTTTTTTGAAGTGGCTGATAACTGGTGATGAGAAGTGGACTGTTGACAACAATGTGGTGCACAAATGATCTTGGTCCCAACGTCATGATTCGCCTCACATGATATCAAAAGCAGACATTCATCAGAGGAAGGTTATACTCTCAGTGTGGTGGGATTTTAAAGGTCTCGTGTTTTTTGAGCTCCTACCAAGGAACAAAACAATCAATTCAAATGTGTACTGTCAGCAATTGGACAGTTTGAACGAATCCATCATCCAGAAAGGTCCAGAGCTCGTTAATCCTAAAGGAGTTGTGTTCCAGCACGACAATACGAGACCACACACAAGTTTGAGCACCCGTAAAAAATTATTGGAGCTTCGATGGAATGTGTTGCCAACACCCTCCACAGTCGCCTAACCTTGTGCCATCAGACTTCCACTTGTTTCACTCTCTTCAAAGATCCTTGCATGGTATTACATTCAATTCAGATGAGGCTGTGAATCAGCACCTTGTTCAGTTTTTCACTGATAAAGGCAGGTCCTTCTATGAATGAGGAATTATGAAGCTCACTGAAAGATGGCAAAAGGTTATCAAACAAAATGGGCAATATATCATTGATTGCTCTTTGTTCTTTATATAAATAAATGACCTTTGAAAAACATAGACAAAATACGTCATGACTTTTCTGACAATCCAATAGTACTGTGTTTATTGTACATCATACCACACTACCTCTTAAATGAGTGGTTCTTAACCTGTGGGTTGCAACCCTTTTGGGCGTTGAATGACCCTTTCACAGGGGTCACCTAAGACCATCGGAAAACAAAGATATTTACATTACGATTCATAACAGTAGCAAAATTAGTTATAGAGTAGCAACGAAAATAATTTTGTGGTTGGGGGTGACCACAACATGAGGAACTGTGTTAAGGGGTCGTGGCATTAGGAAGGTTGAGAACTGCTGTGACCTAAACTGTTGGATTCAACATCGCATTCAAGTTAAACCGTGGGTGGGTGGTTCTAAAGAGTAAAACTGAATTATAAAAGCCTCTCTCCTAAAAAAGGAAGATGGATGTGAAATTGTTTCACTAGTCTGAAAACTATTGTTCTCTCCCAAACTGAAGGCTATCACGGTCCTCTGCCTCACCTGGTCTCCTAGACCTTCCACAGGACTCTGAGCTGGAGGTCCCTGAGCCCCTAGCACTGCAGGAAGAACGCACTCAGTACCGCAGCAATGTGGCAGCAGTGGGTGCAACCCTAAGCTTCCCATTGGTCTCATCTGGGGGAATTTGCATAGCTGTGGGTCCAAGGTCTCTTTCACTAGCAGAGTGACAATAATGTTGGATTGGCCTCAGGCTCCACTGCAGCAGACATGTGATGAACAGCCTGAATAAATCACAAAAAGAAAAATAACATTTTCATGTACCACCATACTTTTTGGGTCACTCAATATTTGGTTGCCAAATAAAATACAGGACACCCAGTTAACTTCGAATTTAGATCACAATGAATAATTTTTAATATGAGTACAATATATATATAAGTATATCAGTTTAAGTATAAAAGTACAACCATGCAATACTTGGTATATAGTTATGTTAAAAATTAGTATTTATCTGAACTTCAGATCTTACTGGGCATTCAGTATTCGATTTGCTAAATTTGGGAACCCTAACTAGTTATATGCCAGACAGAAGACCCAGTCCCTGGCCTCAAGAAATTCAGTCTGGGGGGAGTCAGATATACAAACCTCAAATTAAAAGAAAAATGATACATTATTTTTAAAAGTATTATATTTGTGATCTCAGACAAAGAAATCCCTAACTGAGAATGGGAGGAATGGAGACACAGGCTTAACATCACTGTCTTTGTTTCACAACTGAATTCAAGTCAGTAGATAAATGGTTGTGTGCAGGGAATAAGGAGCTTCCTATAGAGTTGGGGAGATAGGGCATAAATATAGGCAAAAGTAGCAAACTATACAAAATAGAAATACAAGAAATACCATAAGAGAATTCATGACTAGTTGCTAAATAGTTTGTACACCAGTAGTATCTAAGAGGACTTCATCTGTTGCTCCTTACTCTGCCTGCTGAAGATAGGTTTGATTTATATAAGCAGAAGAGAGTCACTCCAAATGCTGGGAAAAATCAAGTGTTCACTTGGGTCCACTAAGGCACTTTATTCATACTCTTATTACTGTACTCCTCAAATCTCTCATTAATATTTCTGTGTCCTCTTTTATTCTATGAACTCCTAGCAGGAAAGGTCTTTGTGGTATACATATAATAATATATAATATAATATATAATATATAATATATAATATATAATATAATATATAATATATAATATAATTATATTATACATAATATAATATTTTATATATATTTATATATATATGTATATTATACTGGGGTGCCAAAAAACGGTATACAAGTGGACATTTTGGTCAACATTGCTCAAGCAGTAGTTTTCTCTAGTCAGAAGTGTCTGGAAGCTGATGATAACCACTTTGAGCACCTCTTGTAATTGCAGAAGTCAAATGTGACTTGTATTCATCTTTTGTTAGCAGTATATATTGAGCATTACAATTTTAATAGTTTTTTTCTTTCTTAAAATATGTATACATATTTTGGCATCCTTTGTATATGTATATATAATATAAATATATATTCTTCTTTATATCTGAAACCCCTAGTTAGCATGTGGTACAATGCAGGTGCTCAACAAATATAGAACTGAATTTGTTGGAATTCATGTGGATGGAAATGTCCCTTCAGAGGAGCTAAACTTAAAGTGCTGAAAATTGAAGTGATAATTGTGCACATGCCTGGATTTGAGTGTGTTTTGTATTAACATGCATGCTTTTTGACAGTGTGTGGTGATCAACAACATGTCATATAGGCCTGCAGGTATAGTCATTTGGTTATAGCAATAGTGATGACAATGAGGAACCAAGGAAACTTAGATAAAAGAAACAGAATTCACAAACCAAAAATATGATAGCAGAGAACAGTTTTCACTAACGTTATACCATTTTGTCATAAACTTTTTTTTTTTTAGCTGAGCCATCCTGCCACCTGTTGACAACTCAGCGGCAGCTCAGCTTGGGCGAGGACTCGAACCGCTGTTGCTCAGAGCTCAAACTCTTGAGCGAGCTCTTAACCAACTGAGCCACTCGGGCGAGCCCTTATCATAAGTTTTTATCATTTTAATCCCTCCTTTTACAATTTTTATCACTTCAATCACTTAATCTCATCCATATTACCTAAACTACTGAATAAATGATCACCCATCATTTTTGCCATTTAAACATTTTTTTGTTCTGTCTGTATTATTTTATTTTTTTCCAACACAAAATGAAATATATAAGCCTGAAATAAGAATCCCATAGGAGCTGGGGAGTTAATGAATATAAATTTATCATAGTTGTTTGGAAAGAAACAGCTTTCTTGCCCCTTCATTTCTTCCCAATTTCATCTACTTTGTTCTGTTGGTCGTCCCCAGTTGTAATTATGTGCACTACCACTTATTTTTATTTTTTTAAAGATTTTTTATTGGGGAATTGGGGGATGGGAACAGTGCTGGGGAATTGGGGAAGGGGAAGAGACAAGTTGCATCGTTTTTGTTCTTCAGTCTAGTTGTGGAGGATGTTGCTTCACTGGCCCAAGTTGGCACCATCATTGCGCTCTTCCCGGGTGAGGCAGATCAGTCGCTGGCTTCTGGACAGCCGCTCACTGTGGCTGCTGGCCGCTCACGCTGGCTGCTGGCTACACACAGTAGCCCATGGCAACCCACTGCCACAGGGACTGCAGCCTACGCCGTCGCCAGCGACTCACGGCTTCCCAGCTCCAGGTTGAGCTGTTGTTCAGCATCTTAGCTGTAGAGGGCAGTGTCACTGGCCCTCATATGTGGGATCTGAACCGGGGCCTTGTGGCGTCCCAAGCCAGTTCTTAACCATCGCGCCACTCAGCCGGCCCTACACTACCACTTATTTTTGCACCTCAATCCTTATTGAAGCAAAAATGTGTGTGTGTGTGTGTGTGTGTGTGTGTATTAAGAGGGATTTAAGCATATAACATAAGGAGACATTTTTAAATTGTGCACTTTGTGTATACATACAAATATATGTATATATTTGTATATATTTTATACATGAAGGGCTTATGTATGTACAATGGATGAATTTTTAAAAAGTATTTTATCTGTGTGTGTACATAATTTTGCTTGAAACCAAAGTTTGATAGTAAGAAAGGGTGGACTCATCCACATTTCACAGAATATCAGGTACACTGTGAGTGCATAATAAATGTTAAATAATAGTAATCTGCTCCTATCCATTCATCCTCTATGTGCAATTAAGCAATGGGGTGCCAAATTATGTATCAAGCAGTTTTTATTAGGTTATATTTTTCTAAGCAGTAGGTGAAGGATTTATAACATGTTATGCATCATAGATCTTCCTCAGAGCAACTTACCACACAGTTTAAATAAATAAAATTTTAACCCACACCCTACAGCAATTTTGTCAACGCTACAAGCAACATTCAGCCTGTTTTTGCTTCCTTTCTCTCTTTACCTACCTCAATCTCATTACTTCTTGTAGAATAAATAAAGCCTTCTGCATTTATGAGCAAGTTATCTTGTGCTTGAACTGGTAAAAATTTCCCGTGTCTTAAGTTTTTATATCAGTAATTTCTTGGTGAGTTTCTTCTTTTTTCCTTTTTTGTGTTTTGGCTGCATTGTGTTGATTTACATCTTTTTTTGTACTGAAGTATATGTTATGCATTAATTGTCACAAATAAAAGATTTATCATTTTTAAGCAGAGTGACAAAGAGAGGGCAATTTTTTTGATAGAAAGAGAGATGGCAGGAAGACTTTGGTCAAGATGGCAGAGTAGGTAAACTCTGTGCTTGCTTGCATCTTCCCACAATTACATCAAAACTGGTCTTACCCATTTTATTCCTTGCTGTTGTGGAGACTGTGTTTTAATGAGGTTTTAAATGTGTCTTGTGTGTAACTGGATT
Source organism: Hipposideros armiger (assembly GCF_001890085.2). Classification (NCBI taxonomy): domain Eukaryota; kingdom Metazoa; phylum Chordata; class Mammalia; order Chiroptera; family Hipposideridae; genus Hipposideros; species Hipposideros armiger. The sequence goes on along the minus strand of NW_017732072.1, from coordinate 654,283 downwards.
CCTTGCATGGGTCTTGTATATAGTTTTATTTGCTGGACTTTTATGATAAAATAAATGTTGAATCTCAAAACCAAAACAAAACAAAAAAACAAAACAAATAAACTACAACTAAATTATAAAACAACCATCACTGAGAACATCCTGAAGACTGGCTGAGCAGAATTTCTGTAACTCAGGATATAAAGAGGAAGCCACATTGAGACTGCTAGGAGGGGTAGAGTCCAGGCAGGTCCCACACTAATGGTCCTGTGATTAAGAAATGGGAGGGATATCTTGGCTGTAGAGGTGCTCCCTACGGAGGGAGGGGTCCCAGCCCCAGGCTGGGCTCCCCAGCCTGAGGCACCAGTGCTGGAAAGAGGAGTTGCCATAACATCTGGCTATAAATACCAGCAGAAATTGCATCTGAGAAAGACAAAAGGCTGCTAGAGACTGATGCACTGTCCTTAAAGGGCTCATGCACAGATTCACTCACTCACAAACTCATTCATTCTAAGCTTCAGTATAAGGTCAACAACTCAAAAAGTGCCAGGGATATAAGGGCAGGAACTAAATTGACTAACTTCAGGGAGGGGCAGGGGTTGGAGCAACTCTCTCCAAGCAAGGAAGCACTGGCAGATGCCATTATTTCTTTATTGAGCTCATCCCACTAAGCCAGTGCAGGAGTTTCCAAATCTGTGGTCCCATAAACCATCTAACACTGTCCACCCCACCCAGGTGATTCCCTGAGGCTCTTTCCCACCCAAATTACTTGCCCAGCCTGAGCCTCTTCCAGCGGCTCCTCCACACAAGAGGCCTGCCTTGGCTCATGCTGTGGATTCTTTCAAAGGTTGACAAACACCAAACAAGCAACAGCCAGCATCAGTGTGTATTGTAGTTCTTACCAAATAGCCCCAAGCTCAGTACAAGATGTGACCAGCCTCAACTTGCTTTGTAACTCCCATCAAGTGGCCACAAGCCTGGCATAATCAGTGGTCAGTCTTGGCCTGTAACATATTTTGGACCAAGTAGTCACAAGCCTAGCACAAGTTGTGGCTGGCTTCAGCTCATATCATAGCCTGACACAAGTGGCAGCTGGCCTCAGTTTCTCAAGGACCTCCAAACACAGAACAAATGACAACCAACTGCAGATCACTTTGTAGCAACTGCCAAGTGGCCCCAAGCCCAGCACAAGTGACAGCTGATGTTGACTTGCACTGGAGCTGCTTCTAAGAGGCTCCAGACACAATACACTTAGTGGCATGCCAGAGTCCCACTCAACCAGCTACAGAAATGGCACACCCAACAGATGTACTACGCTGGCACCAAAGCCCTGTTAAACTGATTTATGCTCTGTGGGGTCAGCCCCTGCATGATACCTTGTCTTCTGTAGTCAGGGCCAGCTCTCAGAGCCAGTTAGCCTGAGGGTCAACCCCATCCACTGATGTACCAGCAGTAATTGAGGCCCACCTAAAACAGATAGGCTCACACAACCCACACAGGGGAAACCCCTGGAGCACCTGGCTCAGGTGACCAGGGAGACTGTGCCATGGAGTCTCATAGGATACCATCTAAATAAGGCAACTCTGTCAAGACTGCGAGATGTAACAGATCTACCCAATACATAGATACAAACACAGGGAGTCAGCCAAAATGAGGAGACAAGGAAACATGTCCCAAATGAAAGAACAAGGCAAAATCCCAGAAAGATCTAAATGAAAAGCAGACAATCAATCTACCAGATATAGAGTTCAAAGCACTAGTTATAAGGATGCTCAATAAACCTGGGAGAAGAATAGATGAAGTCAGTAAAAACTTCAACAAAGAGATAGGAAACATAAAAAAATTATATAGAAAACTAAAGAACCAATCAGAACTGAATAATACAACAATTGAATGAAAGAATACATTAGAGGAATTAACAGCAGATTAGATAAAGCAGAGGACCAAATAAACAATATGGAAGACAAGAGAGCAGAAAACACCCAATTAGAACAGAAAAAAAAAATGAGGATAGTTTAAGAGATCTTTGGGACAAAATGAAGCCTACCAACATTTACATTGTGGGATACCAGAAAATAAGAGAGAGAAAAAGGATTTAAAATCTATTTGAAGAAATAATAACAGAAAACTTCCCTAACCTGGCAAAGAAAACAGATATACAAATTGAGGAAGTGCAGAATCCCAAACAAGATGAAGCCAAAATGGCATATGCCAAAACAAATCATATTTACAATGACAAAAGTAAAAGACAAAGAGAGAATCTTAAAAGTAGCAAAAGAAAAGCAGTTATTTATGTCCAAGGGAACTCCTATAAGACTATCAGTTGATTTTCAACAAAAATTTTGCAAGCCAGAAGGGAATGGCATGAAATATTCAAAATGATAAAAGGCTTAACCAACAACCAAAACTACTCTACTGAGCAAGGCTATCACTTAGAATTGAAGGAGAGATAAAGACAAGAAAAGTGAAAAGAGTTCCTCACCACTAAATCAGTATTAAAAGAAAAGTTAAAAGGACTTCCTTAAGTAGAAAAGAAAAGATCACCAATATGAATAAGAAAATACAGGAAAGAAAAAAATCTCACTGACAAAGGCAAATACTTAGTAAAATCATTGGATCAACCAACTATACAGCTAGCACAAAGGTTAAAAAATAAAAGTAGAAAAACTATGTGCAATTACAATAAAAAATTCATGGATACACATAAAAACACAGACACAAAAGAAGTAAAAATAATGACAAAGATATAAATGTGGAGGTGGTGAGTAAAAATTATAGTGATTTTACAATGTGTTTGTATTTCAGTGACCTTCAACTAAAAATAACCACAAACCAATAATGTATAAGAGATATACAATAAAAAGAAAGAAAACCAAACATAACATTATAGAAAGTCATTAACACATAAGAGAAGAGAATAAGAAACAACAAAAATAATCAGAAAACAGTTAATAAAATGGCAATAATTATTTATAAGGTAGAACAATTAAGTTTGCAAACTCATCCTAGAAAAAGTGCTACATACCTCATTGCTGAATATCACTATGGTTACCTGTGAAGTACTCCCCTTGGGAAGCTATGCACTGATGCCAGCACCTAGTCCACCCTTCAAAGCAATTTTCAAACTCTTTTTTTGGAATGGCCATCAGAGCTGTCATCATATAACTCTTGATGTCCTGAATGTCATCCAAATGTCTTCCTTTCAGAATTTTCTTAATCTTCAGGTAAAGAACAAATCATTGGGGGCCAGATCTGGTGAGTAGGGAGAGTGTTCCAATACAGTTATTTGTTTACTGGCTAAAAATTCCCTCACAGACAGTGCCGTATGAGCTGGTGTAGTGGTCATGATGCAAGAGCCTTGAATTGTTGGTGAAAAGACTCATCAGGTCATCTAACTTTTTCATGCGGCCTTTTCAGCATTTCCAAATAATAAACTTGGTTAACTATTTGTCCTATTGGTACAAATTCACAATGAATAATCCCTCTGATATCAAAGAAGGTTAGCAACATCATTGCAGCAAGTTTGCAAACTTAATTGTCAGTCCTTGTACCTATAATAATTACTTTAAATTTAAATGGACTGAATGCTTCAATCAAAGGCCAAAGGGTGGCTGAGCCAATAATAAAAACAGCTTCTCTACATATGGTACCTACAAGAAGCCCACTTCAATTTGAAAGGCACACACAGATTGAAAGTAAGTGAATGGAAAAAGATAGTTCATTCAAATGGAGACCAACAAAAGCTGAAATAGCAATACTTATATCAGACAAATAGACTTTCAAAAAAGTGTGCAAAAAGAGACATTTTATAATGATAAAGAAATCAATCCAACAAGAGAATATAACTCTTGCAAACATCTACACACCCAACATAGGATCACCTAAATATATAAAGCAAATGTTGACAGACATAAAGGGGAAGATTTACAGTAATGCAATAATAGTAGAGGACATCAATGTATACATCAGACAGAAAATCAGTAAGGAAACACCGGTCTTAAATTACATCTTATATCAGATGTGATTAATAGACCTTCTTAGAACATTTCACCCAAAGCAGCAGAATATACATTCTTTTCAAGAATGCATGTGGTATCTTTTCAAGATATACTACATATTAGGTTACAAAATAAGTTTTAATAAATTTAAAAAGATTGAGATCATACCAAGAATCTCCTCTGGTCAAAATAACATAAAATTAGAAATCAATTACAAGAAGAAAATTAAAAAACACACAAACACATGGAGACTAAATAACATGCTAGAAAAAAATGAATGGGTTAACGATAATATCAAGGAAGAAATCAAAAGATACCTTGAGACAAATGAAAATCAAAACACAGTGACCACAGAAATCTATGGGACACAGCTAAAGCAGCTTTAAGATGACAACTCATAGCAATGCAGTCCTACCTCAAGAACAAGGAAACTCTCAAATAAATAATCTTACTTATCTAAGGGAAATAGAAACAGAACAGTGAACAAAGCCCAAACTGAGTAGAAAGAAGAAAATTATAAAGACCAGAGTAGAAATAAGTGAAATAGAGGCAAACAAACAAACAAAAAACAATAGAAAAAATTTATAACAAGACATGGTTCTTTGAAAAGATAAACAAAATTGATAAACCTTTAGCCAGACTCATCAAGAAAAAACGATGGTGCAAATAAAATAAAAAATGAAAAAGAAGTGACAATCAACACAACAATAGTACAAAAAATCATAAAAAAACACTATGAACAATAATGTGCCACAAAATAGGGCAACCTGCAATAAATGGATAAATTAGTAGAAACACACAATCTTCCAAGACTGAATCAGGAAGAAACAAAAAAATCTGAATGGCCTGATAACTACTAACGAAATCAAATGAGCAGCCAAAAAAACTTTCAACAAACAAAACTCTTGGACCAGATGGCTTCACAGGTGAATTTTACAAAACATTGAAACAAGAAGTAATACCTTTCCTTCTTAAACTATTCCAAAAAAAAATTTGAGAAGGGAAGTCTCTGAAACTTCTTTTTTTTTTTTTGAAGTTAACATCAAATATAATCTTAATATTGAAGTACAATATGGAAAAATCTCAAATAAACAATGCAAACACAAAAATAAGGAAAGATTAATGCAACAGGTGTGTGTGACCCTTAGTAAGCGCATTCCACTCCAGGACAAGTGAGAAGTCCATCTTGTATGCTGTGGTGAGATTCGATGTGGTGTGTGAGGGGAAAAGGAAAGGGTACAGCAATTCTAAGGTGTGTCCTGGAAGATCAGAGGGCTGTTTGTACCTCTGTTGGTACAAAGAGGGAAGGGGACAATGAGCTCAATTTTGGACATGAAGTTGAAGAGCCATTCAGAAAAAAATGTTGTCTACATAACTGGTGATACTGGTTTAATCAAAAGAGGAGTTTGTCTCTTCTTCACAATAAACATGCAACTCCTGCGTACTATGTTGACATGGCATCATTATCCCATAGTGAAAGATACAGTGGAAATTATCAGGAAAAGGATATATTGTAACATGAATATTACTAAATAATTCATGTGCACATTTTTCTCTTGCAAAATGATCAACATAGACACTTTTTTAGGCTTGACAGTTCTGCCACTTCTTATGAGGGGACTATGATTGTAGGTGGCTCTAGGTCATGGACTTAGAAAGCATAGATTGGAACCATGGCTCCAACTTTGGTAGTTGGATGACTTTGGGTAAGTCACATTTTATTCCTGGGACTCAGTTTCCTTAACTGTAAAGTAAGGATAGCAATATACTGCATATATATTGTTGAGATTAATGTGATAATGTATGTCAAGTGCCTTGCCTGACACATAGTAGACTCTTACATGTTAATATTTGTTTTACATTTATTCTTCCTTTGGTGCTATTCACAAATATAACTTGTTTGTCTATGATTCCAAGCATGATGACTGTAAGCATAGTTGAATGGTTCTCTTACTACATAAACTTTCTAAGGTGATGTTTTGAAGATTTAACATTATGAAGGATTCAATTTTGTAGCACTAACACGAAAATATCCCACATTTGGAAAATTACTGATTTATGAATTGGTATTCAGTATCTTCTACTTTAGATTCTTTTTTTTTATTGTTTTATAGAATAATTTTTTTTATTGTTAGTTTCAGGTGTACAGAACAATGCAATAGTTACCCTTTTCACCCTCACAAAGTAACAACCCCCCTCCCCCCATCCACTGCCCTCCCACCCCCATATCATGCTTATCTATTACAATTCCATTGAATCCGTTCCCGCACTCTACTCCGTGTCCCGAGGTTATATGTATATATAATTATAGTTGACATACAGTATTATTCAACATCAGTTTCAGAAATACAATGCGGTGGTAAGGCCTCCACATCAACTATGAAGTGGACTCCCCAAAAGGGCATTGGTCCATCTGGCTCCCTAAGAAATGCTTACAACGTTATTGATTGTATTCCTCGGACTATCTTTTTCTATCCCTGAGGCCATATTACAATTACCAATTTGTATTGTCTCATCCCTTCCCCTCTCCTTCATCCCCACCCCCTCCCAACTAACATGAAACTTCTTTTACAAGGCCAGCATTACCCTGATACTAAAACCAAACAAGACGCTACAAAAAAAATTATAGGCCAATGGACACAGAGGCAAAAATCCTCAACAAAATATTAGCAAACCAAATTCAGCAATGCATTAAAGAGATCATTCATAATGATTAAGTGCATTTATTTATGGGATGCATGGTTTGTTCAATATCTACAATATGGCATATTTTTTTAACCTATTTTTTTTTAACCTGCAAGGCCTCAATCAGCCTACTTACCATACCAGGACTTACAAAATCTTTGATTTATTAACATGAGATCTTATATAATCAGTGAATCCACAATTCAGCAAAGAAGTTACAGAATTGGGACCATGAAGTTGGGACCTACCGTTTGCAACAATGTTGAAGAACGAGAAGCTTCACCTGATAAGAGTGTTGGAATCCATCGTTAATGGTGAACTGAAGTACCAGGTCAGAGGCATACTGTGCAAGAATGAGAAAATCACCTTTCAGAATGTAAAGATCTTATATACCATGTCCCCAGTAGGAAGACAACATAGACCTGGGAATCTAGAAGAGAACCAACAGTGGCATTGCTAACTACCACTCTCAGATTCCCACATTCAGATTTATGACTGCCAGTGCTTTCTCTCTGAGCTCTGCATGTTGGAAAATTCTGGTTCACAAAGGGGAACACTTCCACTAGGGAGCACAGGAAAAGGAGCTATTAGATTAGAAGTTAAAATTGCCATCTGGGAACTTTGGGGTCATTGAGCCAAGAGCAGGCAAAGAAGAGTCACTGTCTTTGTAGAGGTAGTTGACCCTGGTCGTCAGGATGAGTTAGGCCTGCTGTTGTATTATGGGGCAAGGAGGAATATTTTTGGTATTTAGATTATCCACTTGGACACTTTTTACTCATTTGCTCAATTATAAAGAGACAAGTACAGAAACCCAGACTTGAAAAAGGCAGAGTGACCAGGGTCCCAGACTCCGAAAGGATGAGGGTCAGAAAAGACTAACAGAGGGATGAAAGTTAAGGGCATTTAGAAACTGGATAGTGAAAGAAGAACATGATGAAAGTCCTTGAGTATCTTGAAACTGCAGTAGCAGTACCTGTAGTTAATCTCATGAATCTTAAAAAATTTAAATTTCCCTCAAAATTCTAAAAACAAACAAACAAGCAAACAACAACAACAAACAACTCCCAGGATATATGAGTATATGAAGAAATGGACCCAAGTAGCATAAGGCAGCTGTGGTGGATGTTATGATGTGTAACCTAGATTCTCCTTCAAAGTAGAATACGAGTGTGTATGTGACAGTCTTCTATTCATCCAATAAACAGTTGTAGAGCACTTTTATGTGATAGATACTGTTCTGTGTGTTGGGGACTTAGTTGTGACAAAACCCAAATCCCTTCACTGATTGAGTTTAGATTGCATTTGACTAAAAATCTAGTAAGTGTGTGCAGATATGTCCCAGATACAAAAAAAAATACAAGTTACAATAGTAAATAAGTGCTGCCATGGGTAGGGTTGAAGTAAAAAAAAATTAATTTAGGGAAATCATAAAATGCTTCACAAAGAATTTAAGAGTTGTTTTCAAAGAAACTGAATTAAACTTAGTTTTCTACATCACCTCTGTTTCAAATTGAATATTTATTTCATGTCTATCTATCCCACTAATTTAAACATCCATGAAATCTTTCTTGTTTTCTGTGATAACCCCAAGACTCATCAGAGTGCTTAGCACCAAGTAGTCCCTCAATAAATATCTGTTAATTGAATAAATGAATGTATGAATTAATGCCATTCTTACTTAGATTCCAACAGGGGGCATTCATAAAACTCACATTATCAGAGTATCTACCTAATCCCTTCATAGAGCACCCAGATTAATTTTAGATTGAATAATTGAGGAAGATGTGTATATGCTGTTCCACAACAGTTGATGCTTTCTTTGTACCCACTCTAACCTGAAACATTTGTAGTCCACTCTAACCTGAAAGGGAATTTGGGGGCGTGTAATTGAGCCTAGAGAAGTTGACATATCACAAATCCAATGCATTCATGTGTGATTGAAATGAGTCCACTGACTTATATTCTGGAAATCCAATAGGAAATTCCTGGGAACAATAAATGGCAACCTTCATGCTTTTAACCAACATTCTAATTACTTATTTACACCCAAATTGCCCTCTATAGACTTTAATGAAATTTGATTATAAGATTATATTTTGTAATCTATGCTAAATTGTTTTCTTCAGGTTAGAATTTCCCCAATTAAAGGTTCTCGCTAAGGGGATTTGTACTTTAGCATGTCTGATTCCAAAATTGGTGCTCCTAGCTACAGTGCCTTTTTGTTGTTGTTGTTTAAGGAAAAGACTAATTATAAAGGCTAATTATATCCTTTGAGCAATTTTATTCAAGTCACAAGCAGATTGAATCTCACAGGTGGTTATGGGGCCTTAATGATGACAACATTCTTTTCTCCTGGGGCTTCCCTCCATTACACCAGCACCTTTTAGCCATCTTCTTTTCACTCATTCCGTCACTTGCATCTGTACTGACCATTAGCTCTATCACAGATCTATATTGGATATACGTTTCTATTGTACAAAGAGAGGTATTTTTCTTAACTTATTTACATGCCCACACTTCTGTGTTATAAACTTGAGCAAAGACCTGAATAAAAAAAGAAAACAAGTCATTGCATAGAATGAGTGATAATTCTTAAAAGGGACCTGACTCTAAGAGGTTGTTTTGTTTGTCACCATTATTGGAGAGCAGCACTATTGGCATCAAATAGACAGAGTGGGCGCATCGTGTTCATTCTACAATGTGGGAGCAACCTGCACAATGAAGAATTGTACTACATTCCTTATGACTTCTAAATGCCCCCATAGGACATATCTATAGATTAAATACCTATTCATAATTATCTAAGCCTAGAAATAAACTTGAGCCAAGAAATTAATAATATTTCACAAATAAATTCAAAGTATCATTGTCATGGATTTACTATTTGTGGAATTTTTACAGGAATGATGCTTCCTTATATATCAAGAGAAACTAGTTTATCTTTTGAGGATCTCACCAACACTTATTCATCAGTTTGAAAAATCATTCACTATCAAGAAGGTTCTTTTTCTTGTCAGTCATTTTCACACTGTTAGACTCAACACTACCTTTTAATAACTAGCATTTTGTAATAATTCCATTATCATGAAATAAAATTAGACATCATATAACTTACCCACACATACCTAACATACCTAACCTAATATCATACCTACACATAAAGGCTTTGAATTTGGAATGAGTTTAGTGCATTTAAAAATTTTAAAAAAGAAAAACCAGTGTGATTGAACAATAGTAGAGAGAGATAAAGATAGAGATGTGTAGATGTGTGTGTGTGTGTGACAGAGAGAGAGAGAGAGAGAATAAGAATAGGAAAAATTTTTTTTGGAAAAGAAAGCTGGTAATAGACCATTTAGGACATCTTGTGCCATACTTTGCAGTTTGTGGATTTTATTTTTAAAATAATATAAAGCTATTGGAAGGTTATAAGCATAAAAGTGTCAATATTCATTCATTAAAAAAATATTAAGTGAGGGCAGACTGAGTGGCGTGTTGGTTAAGAGCTGGCTTAGGACGCCAGAGGGCCCCGGTTCGGATCCCACATATGAGGGCCAGTGACACTGCCCTCTACAGCTAAGATGTTGAACAACAGCTCAACCTGGAGCTGG
>NW_017732072.1:634286-643823 GCF_001890085.2 Hipposideros armiger | reverse complement strand
AAAAAAAATACTTCCATCAGTTCATGATAATAACTAAAAAATAAACTCACTTGTCATTTTTGGAGGTTGTAAGAATCCTCTTGACTTTCTGAAAATATATATATATATATATATATATATATATATATATATATATGTGTGTGTGTGTGTGTGTGTGTGTGTGTGTGTATGTGAAAATCATATGCCATATTTAATCTAGTAGAAAAAAAAGTTTCCTCTTCATGAAACTTACATATTAGTATGAAAAATAGACAGTCAATAATAACGATGCCTTTCTCTGCTAAATGTAACCTTTGTGAGGGAAGGCATTTTTTCCCTCTTTTTAAAAAATAAGAACATGATACTTGCACTGATCAGATCTATTCATGCTGTACATTAAAACCATTGTGTTACTGACACTTCAAGGTGATGGCTGATTGAAATCTCTGTGGAAATAAAAATAGATTTATGACAGGAGAGCTATTAGATAAAGTTATAGTATTTATTGTGTCAACTGGCTCTGAGGCTCTGATTAATATTTATTATCCCCTCCCTCAACCATGCAACCAGATTTCCTAAACACTCAGTCAATCCTTTGGCTGGCCTAGCTTGCTTTCACTGTGTGGCGAACCAGATCTTTATGCCTGAAAGTCTGGGCCTTTGGTTGCTTTACCCTTATCAGGCCATGGTTGTGATAACTGCCCTTTCTGTCTTAATCACTGGGCATAGATGAAACAAGAGAGGCTCCTGTGAATTCCCACAGTCCCAGACACTCCTCTCTGCCACCATTCTATAGCAGCAACCATAGGTTCATATGACAATGAGGATCAATCACTTGTGCTGAGGAGTCCAGAATGACTAGGCAATGCATGAAGGCTTAGGTTCAGGAGAACTCCATTATGACGCTTATAATCACTGATTTAGTGAATACAACTTTTCTATTCCTATTAAAAAAGAGTACAAGAGAGATATCCAAGATGGTGGAATAGATAAACACTATGCCTGCATCCTTCCATGAACACGTTAAAATTACAACTAAATTATAGAAGTCTAGCCAAACAGAGGTTCTATGACTAAAAATATAAAGAAGAAGCCGTGTTGAGACTGGTAGGAAGGGGGAGATGCAGAGCAGGCCCCAAACCTCCTGTGGCAGTTGATAATCAAGAGGGATATCTTGGTCATGGAGATCCAGCCCCCCCACAGCCAGCTCCACAGCCTGGAGTACTGGTGTTGGGAAGAAAAGCCCACACATCTGACCATGAAAAACAGTGGAGATTTTGACCGTCCTCTTAAACAGCCTGCGCACAGACTAACTTGCTCGCAGCCACTCACCTTAGGCTCCAGTGGGGGGAGAGTGACTCCAGAGGCATTGGAGACATGTGAGGAGGCAAACTGAGGTGTGTGGCTTTTAGGAGGAGGACTGATGGACAATAGGCATTTTCTAGTGTGAGGTCCTCCTCCCATGAAGCCGGCAGGTAGGTGCCATCTTTCCTGTGTTGTGCCCACCCCCACCACAGCCAAATCTGAATTTGACTGGCCTGGTGAGCTCTGCCGCTCTGCCCTGCTGACTCATTGGGACCCTGCCCCATCCAACTTCTCCAATGCCAGATGCACTTTCGCCATGAGCAGTCAACCCCACTTGCATTCCTTCTTTCTTGGAAAACTATCAGAGTCTGGCAGGCCCCTGGCAGGTGGCAACTGGCCTCACTGTGCTCTCAGACTTTTGCTGAGTAGCTCAAGGTTCAGCATTGGTACCAAACCAGAATTTACATTAACCTGGTAACCACAGTTCTTCCCACTCTAGCGACTCCCTGAGACCTTGCCTCACTTAACTTGCATACAGAACAAGGCTCTATCAGTAGCTAAATCTTAAGGGACCTGGCAGGTGGCAATAGGCCTCAGGGTGTCCTGGCTTTTTGTGGAACTACCCCAGGCCTGGTACTGGTGGCAGCCATCCTCAGTGCACAGCATGGTCTCTCCCATGTGCCTACAGGGTTAGCACAGGCAGCAAACAACTTCAAATCACTTTGTAGCTCCTATTAGGGAGCCCTCGGCCAGTCACAGGCAATGGCTGACCTGGGCCTGCACTGAAGTCCTTCCCAAGTAGCCCTAGAACCAATATATTTGGAGGCTGACTGCAGAGCACCACCCAGTTAGCCCCATAAGTGGCACACACACAAAGGGTGGTCTCCACAGGCAGCAGAGCCCACTGGGGCAAATCCCATTCAGTGGGGTAAGCCCCCTGTAGAGCATCCAATAAGCTGTGGACATAGCCAAACCCCACAGCCAGTCAGCCTAAGGGTCAGTCCCACCCAGTGATGTACCAATAGCAATAAAGATTCAACTATAACAGGAGGCACATACAACCCCTACAGGGACACTCCTGGAGTACCCGGCTCAGGTTACCAGGGAGACTTTTGCTCCCTGGGCCCCACAGGACATCTACTACAAAAGGCCACCTGGCCAAGAATGGGAGACAGCAGATCTATCTAATACATAGAAACAAACACACACAAAATCCAGAAAAAAAACTAAATGAAATGGAGGTAGGCAATCTACTAGAGACAGAGGTCAGAACAATGTTTATAAGGATGCTCAAGGACCCTAATAAGAACTTTAACAGAGATAGCAAGCATAAAAAAGGACATAGAAATCATGAAAAAGAATCAATCAGAAGTGAAGAATACAGGAACTGAAATGAAGAATGCACTAGAAGGAATTACCAGCATACTAGATAAAGCAGAGGATCGAATCAATGCTTTGGAAGACAAGGTATCAGAAAATGCCCAATTGGGGCCAGCCAAGTGGCACATTGGTTAGGAGTTGGCTTGGGATGCCAGCTCTGAGCAGCAGGGCCCCGGTTCGGATCCCACATGAGGGCCAGTGATGCTGCACCCTCTATAGCTAAGATGGTGGAAAACAGCTCAACCTGGAGCTGGGCTGCCGTGAGTCGCCTATGACATCGTGGGCTGCAGTGGGGCTGGCCGGCAGGTGGCGTGAGCTTTTGTGAACAGCCATGAGCAGCTGTCCAATGGCTGGCGAGTGACTGTCTCATCTGGGAAGAGTGCAATGATAATACCAACATGGACCAGTGAAGCAACATCCTCCACAACTAGACTGAAGAACAAAAGACAGCAACTTCTCTGTTCCCCTTCCTTTATTCCCCAACGCTGTTCCCCTCTCCAATTTCCCAATAAAATCTTTAAAAAAAAATAAAAACAAAAAAAACCACCCAAGTGGAACAACAAAAATAAAAAGAATCCAAAAATATCAGGAAAGTTTCAGAGACTTCTGGGACAATATCAAGTGTAACAACATTTGCATCGTATGGTTACCAGAAAGAGAAAAGAGAAAGCAAGAGATTGAGAACCTATTTGAAGAAATAATGACTGAAAACTTTCCTAACCTGGTGAAGGAAATAAACATACAAGTCCAGGAAGCACAGGGAGTCCCAAACAGCTGAACTGAAACAGATCCACACCAAGATACATGATAATTAAAATGCCAAAGTTTAAAGGCAAAGAGAGAATTCTAAAAACAGCAAAAGAAAGCCAACTAGTAAATTAAAGGGAGCCCCCATAAGACTGTCAGTTGATTTCTTAATAAAAACTTTGCAGGCCAAAAAGGATTGGCACAAAATATTCAACAGCATGAAAAGCAAGGACCTACAACCAAGACTACTCTACCTAGCAGGGCTATCATTTAAAATTGAAGGACAGATAAAGAGCTCCTCAGACAAGAAAAAGCTAAAGGAGTTCATCACCACAAAACCAGTATCACAAGGACTGTTAGAGGGACTTCTTTAAGAACGAAAAAAAATCAAAATTATAAATAATAAAATGGCAATAGCTACATATCTATTAACAACTATTTCAATGTAAATAAATTAAATGTTTCAATCAAAAGTCATAGGGTGGCTGAATGGATCAGAAAATATAACCCTTACATATGCTGCCTATAAGAGACTCACCTCTAATTTAAAGACACACATAGACAGGAAATAAAAGGATGGAAAAAGATATTCCATGAAAATGGAAACAAACAAAAAAGCTGGAGTAGCAATACTTATACCAGACAAAATAAACTTTAAAACAAAGGCTATGGGAAGAGACAATGAAGGACCCAGTAATCCCACTTCAGGGTATTTATCTGAAGAAATCCAAAATGCTACTTCAAAGGGAATGTGTGCATCCATATGTTCATTGCAGCATTGTTTACAATGGCCAAGATGTGGAGGCAGCCTGGGAGTCCACCAATAAATGAAAAGATAAAGAAGAGGTGGTACATTTATACAGTAGGATATTGCTCGGCCATGGAAGAGAATGGGTCTTGCCATCTACAGAGGCATGGATGGACTTGAAGGGTGTTGTGCTGAGTGGACTGTCAGGTAGAGAAAGACAGATGCAATGTGATTTCACTTATATATGGAGTCTAAAAACAAAATTAACAAACAAAACAGAAACAAACTCATAGATACAGAGAACATTTTCATAGTTGCCAGATAGGAAGGATTTGGGGGTGTAGGTGAAAAAGGGGTAAGGACTAAGAAGTACAAATTTGTTGTTGCAAAGTAGTTACGGGGTGCAGGGCTTAGCATAAAGAATATAGTCAATAATAACGTAATAACTATGTATGGTGTCAGATGGGTATTAGATTTGTTGGGATGACAGATGGGAGAAGGATTGGACAACAGGTTCAAAAAGGTGAAGGAATTAAGAAGTACAAATTTGTAGTTACAAAATAGTCATGAGGATGTAAGATAAAGTATAGGGAATATAGTCAATGATATGTTAATAACTGTGGATAGTGCTAAGTGGGTGCTAGACTAGTCAGGAGGATCCTTTCTTAAATTATATAAACATCTAACCACTATGCTATACAACTGAAATTAATATAAAATAATATTGAATGTCAACTGTAATTGAAAATTTAAAAAAGGGGGGAAAACTTGAAGGGGAATAAGAGGTCCAAATTTCTAGGTATAAAACAAATAAGTTATGGGGATGTAATGTACAGCATGGGGAATATAGTAAATAATATTGTGACAGCATAGTGTGGTATCAGATGGTTGTTAGGTTTATCATGGTGAATGCTTCCTTAGGTATAGAAATGCATCCTTAGTTAAATATTGTTTAAATAATATAAGCTGTTAACTATAGCACTATTGAAACATTTTATTAG
The DNA here is from genome assembly GCF_001890085.2 of Hipposideros armiger. Classification (NCBI taxonomy): domain Eukaryota; kingdom Metazoa; phylum Chordata; class Mammalia; order Chiroptera; family Hipposideridae; genus Hipposideros; species Hipposideros armiger. The sequence goes on along the minus strand of NW_017732072.1, from coordinate 638,663 downwards.
TATATATTGCAGTATTTTTCATATATTCTTAAAGATATTAATATATAAAGGTCTATTAATATCAATTTGGAAGGGTAGTTTTTATTACCACCATTAACCTGAACTTTTAATAAAGTTTTATTTTTATTAGTGTTCTTAAATACTAAAAAAATAAAAACTAGTCTACTTTGCATTGATTAGAATAATACTATACATATTAAAATCATAAACACAATTTTTCATGTTTTTTTTCAAAATATGTACGTTCAATCACACACTGTACCAGTTATCCAATTAGGTTCTGGTAATATAAACACAAATTAGACGTAATTAAGATATGAGGAAGATATTCTTTTCTAAATTTCCTATGATACAATATATAAAATTTAGAGGACTTTATTTTTTTTAATCAGAGGACACCAAGATATTTCAGAATAGACATCATGCAGTGTGAAATGAGTAAAGAGTGGAACCATGCACAATTTTTGTAATAAGAGCTTAAAACTGGCTAGTTTGCAGTTTTCTTAGGAACTTGAATTTAGCTGATATTCACTTATAAGTTCATTACATTTCCAGACAAACCTAATCTACATACTTAGGTCATTGTCCACCCTTTCCATTCATTTTCAATAAGATCTAATGGAACATCAGTTCAGGAAATGCCCTTTTCCTATTCTCATGCAATTAACATCCTTGATTGAGCACAAAGATTTGGGACTTAAAGGCTTTAAAATAGACAGAAGAAGAGATTGGGTAGGCACGTTCCACTGATGTGAGTGTAGGAGGTTTAAAGTTTTGGGGAAATATGTGTCTATGATATTTAGAATTTTGTCAGAGAAACAAATAAAGAAACAAAAAAATGAGGACGCAAAAATATCTAGTTAATTTATCAACACAGATACATAAGAGAAGTTCCTTCTTTCAAGGAGTTTATAAGTCTAAAGTTTGTAACAAGGTAGCATATATAATTTTTATTGTTTATATTTGAAAATTTTGGAGAAAAGCTAGTCAATAATTACAAATTTCTAAACCTTTCACATTGTCCCTAACAGTACTTTAAGCTTGACATAGTGTCCCATGTATCCTCCTTGGTTGACTAGTTTCAGCATCTTAACAGAATAAGAATTTATAAACCTGGATTCCTGAACTGCCTATTGCTTACCTGAAAAATTCCTGCTTATACTACACTTTAAGGTCAATTTCAATTTTCATGTTCCCCCAAACAGGACAATATTTTAAATCTTAACGTAAGGCAAAATTTCCCTCAAATTATTATGTTGTAAAGAGAAAATCATTTGACACTAAAATCCTTTTGATGCTCTTAGTATTACAGGATACTCTCTTTTATACTTTATTTAAACAATAAAGTCCTATTTATTGAAGACAACTTAGCTTGAAAATTGTTTAATCAATGACAGTGTTGGATGCTTATAGAGTTTCCCTGATGGAATTGGTTTAAAAAATGGGGGAGGGAGGAAGAGAAACATTATAATATGAACTTAGTTTATTCATTTTATTCTTGAGATATGACCTAGAATCACAAGAATTGATACCTTTTTTAAAAAAAAAAAGGCAAAGTAAGTAATGCAGTAAGTGCTCAAGCTGCAGAAATCAAAGATATATACCTATAGGACAAATGCATAGCCAGCTCCCTCAAAACAATGAGAATGAAAACCTGTGGCCTAGAATAAAGTTTCCAGAAATAAACGTAGATTGTCTTTGAGTTTCAAATCTAAGCAAAGTGGAAGCAAAATCGATTAAATCCAAGTGAAGTGGAAGCAAAGGCAAAATCTCTGGATAACAAACTACAAGTATGGTTTGATTATTACAAAATAAAGAACAGACACTAATATCAAAGATATTTGTGAAGGGGTGAATGAGCTAGTTGCATCAAATGAAAGAGAGGGAAAAAAAGCAATATGTGTAAATAAAGATGATTTTAAAATTTGTGAATTTTTAAATCTCGCTCCTTGTAAATAGCCCAAAAAAGTTGATAAAACTTAAGTTGTTCCTCAAATAATTGTGTTGGAATTTTCTCAATGGTCAATTGTGGAATGATGGAGGTCCCCTGGTAGCAAACACTATTATTTGTATGCATGTTAATAATTAACTGATATGAGTATCTACTTACAATAATTATTGTGTACATCTTAACAATACACAAGAATTATTATTTATGAAAACAAATGCTTGATATTTGTCCCTGTTGTCAGCAAATGCTGAACAAGGAACTATATACTATAATAATGTCATCTACGTACTAGGACATTTACTGGGTACTGGAGACATAGAGGTAAACTGCCCTCTTGACATTCAAAGTTCATTGTTGTATTGACTCCTTTTACATGACTCTTTTTACTTCTAATAAATATTAAGAGAGTTATATTGTAGTTGACTATATATTCATAGGTTTCCTGCTTCCTCACATCCCCAATGTGTGTGAATTTCTTGAAAACAGAGGCCATTTCTGATATTTCAGCACTTAACAAAGTGCCTGACATATAGGTAACATTAAAAAAACAACTTGTCGGGCCGGCTGAGTGGCTCAGTTGGTTAAGAGCTCGCTCAAGAGTTTGAGCTCTGAGCAACAGTGGTTTGAGTCAGCCCAAGCTGAGCAGCCGTGAGCTGCCAACAGGTGGCGGGATGGCTCAGCTAAAAACAAAACAAAACAAAACAAAACAAACAAACAAAAAAACAACTTGTCCTCAATAAAAGAATATTCAAACTATTTTAAAAGGTATTTAATTCAAATAAATCAGGTCCCGCATTTTAAATATGTATCATTAAATGACCTAGAATCTGGGGCAATGAATGTTAGACTTCAAAAAGAAAACAATAGTCCATTTTATAAAATTTGACCAAGGCCTATTCTTCTAAGAAAGCCCTAGAACAATATTAGATTAAAATCCAGACCTGTAATCCAGTTTTAAAAGTCATCTTTAGGATTTTCAGGTTCAGAAAGTTGATCTTTATTCATGTCTTCCAGTAACTATCTATCATTTTACTGCTTAGCAATATTAAAAATTCTGATTAAAGATGATACAATGTTTGACCTGTCAAATCAGAAAAGATTCACAATGATCATCTATAGTCCTGGCAAGAGTACTCTTTATGATTGGCACTTTCTTTCCTACTAGTAGCTGTGCAAATTTTCACAGAGCTTTTGGAAAGCAATTTGGCAGTATATGCTAACTTTTTAAATCTTCATCTATTTTGACTCACAAATTCTAATTTTAGGAAAACATACTAAATTAGTATTTAGAGATATAGTACAAACCGGCTATACATTTGCATTATTCCTATAATTGTAAAACTTGATTTCATGGCCAAACATAGGAGAATATGTAAACACATTTCATTAAATCCAGTTGAATATTGTTCAGATATTAAAAATACATTTTTAGAGAATATTTGAGCATGTAAAATTTTCATTGCATAATGTTAAGGGAAAATAACCAGGATTTAAGCCTAAGAATAATCTGAACTCACAAAATTTCTGGTACAAACACTAGTCCAGCAAAATGTGTAAGTACAATTTAAAGTTTGGTGATATCATCTGTGCTAAAAATAATTCCAAGTTTTAAAGACATAGTTCATAATTTTTATTTCACCTGGCCCTTAAATGCAATGGCAGCAGGCCACAAATTTAACTCGCACAGTTACTCAGATGTTCGCAAAAAATATACCTATTTTATTTTTTGTCAATAACTAATCTGGCCTTCCTTCTAAGCCCTCCCCACCCCCTGCCCATATCACTGGTTAGCAGAGGAGATAATTATACTAAATGTCTAGTCTGCAGCCAATGATTTAAATGATCCTTTAGACAGCAGTCAGATAGATGTCTTTTGGCAACTCTTATCCTAAAATATATTTAGGTGATTGGAAGGAGAGAAATACTTATGTGGGTTTGTGGCACAAAAGAAAGAAAGCACCCTCTTCCCAAAGTCCCCATGCTCTTCTTTGGGTGTACCTATGTTGGCTGGCATCTGCTTTTGTCAAGAACAATGGCCCCTGCTTACTGGGACAGTCTACACTGCCCGCCATTTGCTGGTGAAGTGTGTGGCTCTATAACTTGTGTTTGGGTTTCTCCTGGCTTGAGTAGTGTTTTCGCTCTTCCTCCTCAGCTCATAGGGCTTCACATTGGCTCCAGGTAGCATTATAGATTCCCTCAGGTCAAGGAGCACTCCCATTTTTGCCTTGGCTTTGGCAGTCTTTTCAGTAGCCTTTGATACAGATATAGTGTATTCCATTATTCTACATTTGACAAGCCAGCCAGGCTCTGAGATTTTTCTGGGACCTTTATTTTTTTATTTTTAAAGATTTTTATTGGGGAATTGGGGGAGGGGAACAGACAAGTTGCTGTCCTTTTGTTCTTCAGTCTAGTTGTGGAGGGCGTTG
>NW_017732072.1:628592-634086 GCF_001890085.2 Hipposideros armiger | reverse complement strand
GAACCGGGGCCCTCTGGTGTCCCAAGCCAGTTCTTAACCATCGAGCCACTCGGCCGGCCCTCTGGGTCCTTTATTTGACATGTAGTCATGTATTGCCGTAGATTAGGAGAGCTAACGTCAGTGCTTCCCTCTTCTTGGCCTCGCTCTTGCACCAATTTATTTTAATGTGCCACAACCTAGGTCAATGTTGCTCCTGGACTCACCAGAAGTACAGGGGCTTTTCTTTTACTTCTCTACAGATTACCATTTTTTATTCCTGACTCAATCTTTCCTTAATGGCTTTCAAATGCAGCTTGTTGCTCATGTGCTAACGAGGATGTGAAAAGGAAATTTAAAGCAGCAATCTCCTGCTAAAAATCAGAACAGGGGTTGCTTCTGGTGGTGGGGATGTTTGACTAGAAAGTTTCAGAAAGGATTTTTTAATAAAAATATTTAATATACGTATCATATAGTTTGGGTGATGGTTATAGAGTGCATATGTTTGTCAAAATTTATCAAACTGTACACTTAACATGTTATACCACAATAAAAATATATACAAGAAAAAAAGAATTAAAAATCCTCTCTAAGGAAAGCATTATCTTTCTTTATGTTATTATCTTGCCAAGTAATTTTATGTTGCGTGTCAGAGCTGAACTGTCCTTCTCGTGGTCTTTAAAATTCTTTTTTTAAATTTTATTGTGGTAAAATATATATAACATGAAATTTGCCATTTTGACTATTTATAAGTACACAATGTAATTCTATTAGTCACATTCACAACATTGCCCCACCACCATCACTGTCTATTTCCAAAACTTCTCCATCACTCTGATTATTTAATCAATAACGTCCCATTCCCTCCTTCCCTTGGTCCCTAGTAGCCTCTACTCTACTTTTTGTCACTATGAATTTTGCTTATTCTAAACATTTCATGTAAGTGGACTCATATAATATTTGTCCCATAGTGTCTGTTTTTATTCACTTAGTATAATGTTTTCAAGGTTTAGCCATGTTTTTACACACAGCAGAACTTCATCTTTTTATATAGACCTTATTTTTTAGAGTAGTTTTAGGTTCACAGCAAAAAGAATGGAAGGTGAAAGGTTTCCCACATACCCCTTGTGCTTGCCTACACATACACGCCCTCCCCACTATCGAAACCCCATACCATAGTGGTAAAAATGGTACACTGATGAACCCACATTAACACATCATTATCACCGAAAGCCCATGGTTTACATTATGGCTCACTCCTGGTGGTATACATTCTATGGGTTTGGACAAATCATACATTCACCATTACCTTAACTGCCCTAAAAAGCTTCTGTGCTCCAACTACTCATTCCTCTCTTTGTCACCTCCGATAACCACTGATCTTTTTACTCTCTCCATAGCTTTGACTTTTCCAGAACGTCATATAATTGGAATTATACAGCTTACAGTCTTTTCAGAATGACTTTTTTCATTTAGTAATATACATTTAAGTTTCCTCCATGTATTTTCATGACTTGATAGCTCATTTCTTTTAACAATAAATAATATTCCACTGTCTGCATGAACCACAGTTTATTTATCCATTCACCTATGGAGGACATTTTGATTGCTTGCAAATTTTGGCAATTATGAATATAACTGCTATAAATATCCATGTGTAGTTTTCTGTGCGGACATAAGTTTTTAATTCATTTTGGTAAACACCAAAGAGTGTGAAGGCTGGATCATATGGTAAGAATATGTTTAGTTTTGTAAGAAACTGCCAAACTGTTTTCCAAAGTGGCTGTCCCATTTTGCACTCCTACCAATGAAAACCTAAATAAAGAAGTAAACTGAGGCAAGCTTACATTACCAGAAATTGAGTTTATTCAGGAATAGCAGGTGAATTGCAGCTCTGCAAGTGCATGCTGTAGCAAGCTACAAGCAAATCCACTGAGGGCTTGGGGCAGGCTATATTTATAGGCAAGGAGTACAAAATGGGGAGGAGTACAGCCAGAGTCTAAGCAGTAAGTTCGTTGTCTTGAGGATGGGGAGAGATTTGGGAAGATGTTCATTAGTTAAGAGATAAGTCTCCATCTTCTGTAAATAAGGCATTTAAGAGAAGTCAGTTTCCAAGTTCTTAAGCTCTATTCCTCTGAGGGCACATGTGTGAGAGTCTTCATTTCATAGTGTTCTGATCTATTTTAGATTGAAATCCTTTCACATCAGTATGAATGAAAGTTCTTATTACTCCCATTCTTGACAGTATTCCCTATTGTCAGTGTTTTAGATTTTGGCTATCTAATAGGTGTGTAACGGTTTCTCACTGTTGTTTTAATTCACAATTTCCTAATGATATGTGATGTCGAGTATTTTTTCATGTTTATTTTCCTTCTGTATATCTTTGCTGAGGTGTCTGTTCAGGCCTTTTGCCCATTTTTTAATCAGGCTGTTTTCTCATTGTTGAGTTTTAAGAATTCTTTACATTTTTTGTATAACAGTCTCAGATGTGACTTTTGCAAATATTTTCTCCCAGTCTTAATGCACATTTTATGGAAAAAGAGATGTTAAAATGTTAAGAATTGTAACCATTGGTGATAGGATTAGAAGCGATTCTTACTTACCTATTCATTTATTTCATTCCCAAATTTTCTACAGTGAGCCTATATTTCTTTATATAACAAGAACAATAAAAACAATAAACATTAAGTTCACCTAAAATGGCAATAATAGGAAAAAAAATTAAACCGTGAAAACTAGAAACTAGAAATGACAACAAATCTATTGAAAGAGTCTGGGAGAAAGGTCCTTTTTCAGTAACTACAAGGCAAATGGGATTAGAACAAAAATTGGATCTCTCGATTTATAATGCCAAAACCAGAGGGAAATGTAACTCCAGTTTTTCCTGCTCTCTCATGAAGTCAATATGACTTGAAGCTGTGGGGCTAAAAATAATAATAATACTTTTCCTCCCCCCATCTAAGTTCTCCTATCTGGGCTAATAATCAAATTAAGAGACACAGGAAGAAGTCAAAGGTTTAATACATGCACATGGGGAATTCACATAAGAATGAAAATTCCAAAGACAGTGAGGCAACTTTGGGTGTGTAAGATATTTTTGGACAAAGGGGAAAAGGGGGGATGGGGTATTAGTTTTCAGAAGTGAAAATGGGTGATTTACAGATAGTTAAGGAAGGGTAGAACATACATGGCAGGAAAATTTTTGCTAACTAACAGACTTGGAGTCTTCCTGACCGATGCTAGGGTAAAGATTCTTAACATGATTAAGCCAAGACTCCGTTCCTAAAGCAGTTTCTCTCTCCCTCTCTTTTTCTGAATCTCTTGGGCAGGAAAGGGGAGTATGGTCAAAGGTTCTTTCTGAGTCTTGTTTATTAATAAACAGCGTAAAATCAATATATCAAAGGCAGCTTCAGGGTGGCAAAACTTAGGTGCCTTTCAAAGTCAATATCAGTAATAACTCAAACAGAGTTGGTTCCTGTCTCTGTGTATTCTGAGACACTCCAGTCCTTTCACATTACTTCCCCATTATGAACTGAGTACTCAGAAAGTATCACACAGTTCCTGAGGATTAAGTTCATGCATGCTGGCATGACTACTATCCATATCTATATTGACCATGATAGCATGTGCCAGGTGCTGCTCCTGCTCTCTGTGGCTCCATGGACACCTCATTTCCCCATTGCCTGGGACTGCAATTGAGGTAGGTAGTCTACTGTGAGTTTATGTACCATCAGAGACTAACTTTTTCCCATACTTTGTCATCCAGTTGCCACAGCTCTTTGAATATCAGTGGGGTATGATGTTGCTTGACACTACTGATCCTTATGTGTTGATGCTGTGTGGTGATCTGTGGTAAAGAAAAATGACTGTTATGTTTGCTTCTTGAATTTATTAAGTTTTAAAACTTTTATTCAACTAGTTTTGATTAAGCCCCTGAGGCGAACAATTAAAGCAATACTGAAGTGAACCTTTTAGTCCCAATTCATGCTTCCATGGAATTTACGTGTTTTAGAAGAGTGGTAAAGGGACTAGGGAAGTTTATAACAGGGTAAATAATCATCTAATCTAGGGATTGAAGAAAGCTTTTCTGCGGAATAACATTTAAACAGAGGCCCATAGAATATGTCAGGGAAGGGAAAATTCTCCCCTCTACCCCTCTTGAGTTCTTATGGCTAGAATAATAACAAAATTGATATAAGACCAGATTAACAGAAGAATAAAATAATTTAATGTGTGCATGAACATAGGAGATCATAAATGATGCTCAGAGAAATGGTGAACTGTTGCCAAAAAATGGGTTCTTGGTATCATCACAGGAAATAATTAAAGAATGCACCAAGGCAAATGGAATTAGAACAAAAGACAAGCATAATGAATTTATTAAAATGGACTACTTTCTCAAGAAGGTGAGAACAGGCAGGTCCAGCGAAGAGCAGCTACCCCATAGGACAAAGAGGCTTAGGAATTTACTCTTAAAATGAGGGCATAAAATATTTAAGATTTAGGGGTGACATTATAGTCCTAGGAGGGCCCTGTTGACCACTCTTTCCCGTTGGGAGCAGGGATTTTTGTCCATATTTGTCTCTTGTCAGAACTGTCATGGTGACACAGGGAACAGAGATTTTTCTTGGCTGCCATGCTGATGGTATTATAATCTATTACAATTAGCTAAAGTTTACCTAAAGTGACAAGATGGCTTCCTGGGTCTGCTCTCAGCCACTGAAATCTAGTTTTAGCTGGTCTGGCAGTTTCACTTTACTTAAAGATGACCTCATCTCTTTCCTACTTTTTCTCCTCTCATCTCCTCCTTTCCTTCCTCCCCCTCTCTCCCTGTGGCCCTATTCTTTCTGCCTAGGGCAACTGAACCATCTCAGCTTTTTATACTTTTTAGACAAAGAAACAATAAATTTGTGAATATTTGACACGACAAAGAAACTTAGGTTTTGCTTTGGTGCTCATTAGTGAGAAATCTAAGCAACGCTTGTCCTTGGGTAGTAAATTAGTAAGAAGTAACAAGGTTTGTTTACACAAGATTTTTTTGGCTCTGATTTCTTACCTCTAATAACAAGGGTAACTCTCTCAGCCCCCCAGGAACAAGGAGGACAACTTTCACAGGGGAGCTCTACTTCCTACATTCAAGGAGGCAAGAGAGGGTCAACACACCCTTCTTGTACTTACTACTTGTCAAGTACCTTTAACTCAAAACAATCAATATACAATTGTGGGATATTTGGGGACAACCTGCCCTGGGACCAGACATACATAAACATAGCTAAAAAAAACAAACCAAACCAAACCAAACCAAAGCAAACCCTGACCCTAGGTGAGTCCCCTTCTCAACAGATGGACCCATCTATACAAAGGCCCAGAGACAAGAGAATAAACATAGTGTCTGTGTATTCAAAGAACTAAATAAAGACTCGTATAGCTAGAGTATAAAAAATAAGAGAGATCAATGAATCTGAAAATGTAAACAAGATTCAGTTTATACAGGATCTTATAAATCATGGTAAACATT
>NW_017732072.1:625616-626697 GCF_001890085.2 Hipposideros armiger | reverse complement strand
CACACACACACACACACACACACACAATTCCATCAATTCTATCTACCTACAGAAACAATGGAAACTAATACTCCAATACTTGCATTTCCAATTTAACACCACAGCGTTAGTTTTTGTTTTCTTCCTCTAGATATTTGTTCACCTTTCTCTGACAATAGAAAAACCAGTTCCCATCTATATTTATTTATTTGGTTGATCCTAGTATATATCAATCTCCTAGGTTGACCTCTGCCTCCTTCCCCTTGTAGATACCATCCCCACACTCTTTGGGATCTGATACTCTTCTCTTGGTTACTGTGCCTCTGCCTTCCTCCCCTGACCCCAACCAGAACACTTATATTGCTCTACCCCACTTGATGACTTTAGGGCTAAATTGTTTAAAGAGTGAAGGGCATGTAATAAGCAGGGAAGCAGAAAAGGCACAGGAAGAAAGCAATATACTTCTGTAAGGCTATTTGCATCAGTTTGTCTGCTACGCATACACAGCAATGGGTAATATCAATTGGTGGGAAATATCAACCTGTGGTTCAGGGTGAAATCCTCATTCCCTAAATTTTTGGTGTAAAAGTAATTTTAAGAATATTTAGTTCCTTACTACATGCTCTTAATTCAGACAGAACTATAACTAGCAAAAATTATGGCCATGGTTCCTTTACTACTTGAGGCTGAGATATAGAACTCATAGTGATAATTCTCTCCTTTCTCCAATCTCACCCTTTTATTGTTACATATTTATTTATTTTTTGACATGAAATCAGATGCTTTCATGACCAGAAACAAATAGAAAGATAATAAAGAGATGCTGGTAGGAAAGTGGTGGAGGAGGTGTGAGTGTGTGTGTGTGTGTGTGTGTGTGTGTGTGTGTGTGTGTGTGTGTGATAGAGAGAGGGGGGAGAGAGAGAGAGAGAGAGAGAGAGAGAGAGAGAGAGAGAGAGAGAGAGAGAGAGATCATCCTATTGGGCCCATTACATTCTGGGAAATAGGGTTCTCTATATAATTCACTAAGGGTAAGTGTATGAGCATCTGTTTACTTACATACATTATCCCTTCTGGTAAAAGCACCTGGTTTCCCTTGGGACCA
>NW_017732072.1:624063-625032 GCF_001890085.2 Hipposideros armiger | reverse complement strand
GAGGTGCTGGGAAAGTGCCTGGAGAGGGCATAAAAGCTCCACACCCTTTCCCCATACCTTCCCCTATGCATCTCTTACATCTGGGTGTTCCTGTGTTATAACTCACTATGATACGTGGGCGATCTAGTAGGTACAGCATTTCCTGGAGTTCTGTGAGCTTCTCTAGCAAATAATGGGACCCAAGGAGGGGATCATGAGAACCTCTGATTTGTAGCAAGTCAGTCAGAAGTACAGGTGACAACCTGGGCATGTGCTTGGTGTCTGAAGTAGCGGGGAGCACATTCTTGCAGGGCTGAACACTTAACCAGTGGAATCTAATGCTATCTCTAGCTAGATCATGTTAAAATTGAGTTGAATTGTAGGACACCCAGCTAGTGTCCAAGAATTACTCACTGTTGTATAGGAAGATCCCCTTGACACCTCACCCAACACACATACACTGGAATTAGGTTCCAGAACACAAAAGAGGTATGTATGTTAGTAGCTTTCACTAGGGGATAAATGTAGCGATAGAAAGAAATAAGAAAGTTCAGAAAAAAAATCAGGAGGTAGGTTTGACAGGATATAGTCACTGAATATATGGCAGAAGAGAGGAGAATAAAGGGTAACTCCCACATTTTGGCTGAGATCTATAAAGGGATCAAAAAACAGAGTTAGTGGCATCAGCATGTTCCTCAGAGCTTCAGAGAAATTATTCTTTCCATTTTTATTTGCAGTTCTTACTTTGAAGACAATTGATCCAGGAGGTTCGGAGAATTGATTCCCCTAACAGATATGCTATGCTCCCTCTGTCTCTCCTCCCCTTTTCTTCTTCCTTTAGCAACAGTCCATTCATGGGCATTTTGTAAGAATATGTACTTGGGGAATTCCTTCTGTACACCACCAGTGCGCCAGTTAATCCCAGGAACGGAAACAGCATGGAATATTCCTAATATCCTTTTTAGCTCCCATGTAAATAAATTTTCTTCA
>NW_017732072.1:617827-620318 GCF_001890085.2 Hipposideros armiger | reverse complement strand
CTTCTGGTAAAAGCACCTGGTTTCCCTTGGGACCAAAAGTCATTCATTCTCAGTCCATGAATTTTGATATAGCTTATTTTAAGTGCATGTGCTTCCAGCCATCTGAAGCATTGCATCTCCTTACGATTGTGATTGTTTCCAAGATCTAAGCAGAGCATTCAGAACCCGAGACTTAATTCTTCGACTTTTGTTGGAATTAACAGAGATGAAATGTTCTCTTTATTTTTACTGAGCATGCTGAGAAGTAGGATATAAGACTAGAGCTGATGGCACCTATTTTGCCATCTTGAAAAAGAAAGAGTCTGCTTGAGAATAGAGCCACCACATAAGAAAGAACAGCCAAGATATTACTATTGAACAGACTTGGTGATGTAATCTAAACATTATCCAAAAGTTTATAGATATAGATACACATTTTTTAGTGTTTTTAATATATTCTCTAAATGTTCCCTTTTATTTTATAAGTAGAAACATACATATATTATTGAAAATATACAAACCTAAATTTAAGTAACACAGTCATATGTCAGTGGTGAAATAAATCCTTATTTCATCTTGACAATGATTAGAAGCTCGTTTTACAGAAATTTAACAAAGAAAATGATCCATACGTATATTACTTTACACCGTGGTTCTATGCATCTAAATAGTCTCCAGAAACTAATATTGTGCACATGTAGAAGTCAAAAGATTTTGCTTTTAAGAATGGTAAAAGTAAGACTACTTTTTTTTTCTCAGCACATTTTATTAAAGAACTATCTCAATATAGAAGCTACTGTGTGATTAGAAATAGAAAAATTACAAGTCAGTGGGAAATTAGTCTAAGGTGCCAGAGAGCTACATGGAGTAATTCTATTGGCTCATCTATTCACATAGGTCACTCCTTTCCTTCAGGTCTCTACTCAAATGTTAGCTGTCAGGAGGCCTTTCCTCGTACACTTTCGCCCTCTACTTCTGCTTTGTTTTATTCCTTAGCGTTTATCATCATCTAGAATACTACATAAATAGAAAGCAAATTTCATAAAATCAGAAGATTTTGTTGTTCTTCTATTTTTCTCTATCTCCAGTGCCTGAAAGAATGCCAGGCACATTATAGATGAACAGTAAATATTTATTGAATGAATGAGTGACTAAATGAATGAACAAATATTGAGGTTAGTAGGGAGAAGGAAATTTCCCAGAATTCTTCAGCTATTCCAAGACACTCTGCTGTAAACTGATCTGTAGCTCTTGAGTTATTTCCCTATAGATTCCACCTTCGTCTTTTGGGTCATCCTGTTAACATCCTATGCAATAAACACATAAATGACTATGCTGTCCTGTAAAGCCTGTGTCTCCTGGAGACATTACCAATGGATCAACCATTTGGATATCCATGTAGACATGGGTTAGGATTAGAGTCAAACATTTCTAGTCATCTCCTATATTGACATCTGGTTGGCTACACATCTGTGGTCACTGACCTCTTCAGTGTTCCTTCAATAAACTGTTCAAGGATTGAAGCTTTTATAACATAGCTTATGCCAAATATAAGATCTTCTCTTGGGTCTAGGGAAGTGGCCCTTAGGTACCCTTAGCAATATGCTACTAGAATGTGTGCTCTCCAGTATCCTATACCACAGCTCTTTGAGCCTGTCATATGGCATCTGGGCCTTCAGCTCTCCATATCGTTTAGTCTGCCCTTTGTTTGTCATGTCTTCTAATGGGTGAAAGGACAACTGTGAGGTCCCAGGCTACATTCATTCCAATGACCGTCTTTACCAAAGATGGTCATCATAGAAATCATGAGTGATTGTCTTATTTAGAAAAGGAAACTTTGTTTTGAGTAGGTAGAGAAAAGAGCAACCTTTTCCAGATTACATGTGGCTGAAATAGTATGTTGGGGTTAAGAAGTTTTGCTTAGTTTTAAGATAAAAAATATACTCGTATAATACTACTTGTAAAGACAAACATACACATATACAATATACATATATACATAAGTATATCTGTACATACATAAGTATATATGTGTCATATATACATATATATTACTTGTAAAGACTTATTAGAATAGAGAAAACAGATGATTCAGGAGAGAAAGGATGGAGAGATACATAGAGGTAAAATCCTTAAATATGTGAAAAAGACTCTAGTGTCCAAAAGAGAATATGGCCTTATATATAAACATATAGAGTTTGCCTAGAAAAACTGACAGGAATTTGGGTATATACATTCAGATGAATTTGGTGGTACATTAGGCAATAGGAGTGTATAAAATTGCTTTCCTGATTGTTTCTAAGCAATCAAGAAAACTAAGATGCAATGTCTTCAACTAAGAGAAATGAATAAGAAATGATGCTGGGAGTTTGAGGAGAGAGGGGAAGTAAAAATAGTTTATAGGAGAGTGAGAGACTTTCCTTTTTTCAGAGAATTGCAGTGGAATGGTTACAAGAAGCACCATGGTCCCACCTGAGGTTTGTGGTGATGAATTTAAAATGAGACTAGTTAG
>NW_017732072.1:607192-608302 GCF_001890085.2 Hipposideros armiger | reverse complement strand
ATATAATACTTTAATATGACCGGAATTAAACCACTCTTCACTTGACTTCCTTTTTTCCCACTTAATAATAAACCTTGGAAAGCTTTCCTTACTAGAATCAATGGTCTTAGCTTATTTTTTTTGAATAGTACCATGGTCCTTAATAGTATTATGTTAAATCTACATTGTGGTTATAGCACACAAAAAAATGACACAATAAAATTATGATAATTTGAGAAGGATTTAATAAAGGGTCTATTTGCAAGAGTGTAATTAAGGCATAAGGGAGCCAGAAAAGATGGTACAGAAATCTCAGGAGAAGATGTAGCAGTTACCAAAATTCAGGGAGCCTGACATGAGCACAGAGCCAGTCAACATGGAACATGCATCTTGACCTCACTCCCTTTTCTTGGATCTTTAACCAAGATCCCCTTTGATCAAATTCAATAAGAAGCCAAAGAACAAGGAAGCTCAATGATTTAATTTGTTATGGGCAGAGAGAAGAATGAAGAAGGGGAGAAGGAATAGCAGATTATGATATATCCTTCCAGGAAAATCTCAGTGACACATACCATTCACATATATACCTGCACACTTACTTATTTCTATACCATGATTTTTTTTGTACCTAGAAATCTTTCTACATCAGCATAGATAAACTGTCTCTTCTAAATATCAGCATAAATTCAGCTGTACTAGAAAATATTCAACATATTCCACCCTCCATAGACAAGTTTTAGGTTGTTGCCAATTGTTTGTCATGAACAAAAATACTACAATGACATACATACATTTTCCACTCTTGTGAATATGTCTGTAGGCTAAATTACTAGAAATGTAATTTTTTGTTGTTGTTCAAAGGAAAAAAAGTACCTTAGCTCTTAAAAAAATATACTGTATTTAGTATGAAATATATCACACATATAGAAAATACAGTTTTAAACTAACATTCATTTAACCAATATTCACATCAAGAAAGAGAAAATTGCTAGGACCCAAGGAGAATCCCCTTTGCTTTTCTCCCAACCCCATAAAGGTTAACTGGCATCTTGATTTTTTTGATAACTATTTCTTTAGCTACTGATTTAAACTTCATATAAATGTAATCATTTATTTCGTGGGGTTTTTTTT
>NW_017732072.1:602511-604827 GCF_001890085.2 Hipposideros armiger | reverse complement strand
GCTCACTGTGTCTGCTGGCCGCTCACGCTGGCTGCTGGCTACACATGGTATCTTATGGCAACCCACTGCAGCAGGGGACTGTAGCCTATGCCGTCGCCGGTGACCCACAGCAGCCCAGCTCCAGGTCGAGCTGTTGTTCAGCATCTTAGCTGTAGAGGACACTGTCACAGGCCCTCATATGTGGAATTCAAACCGGGGCCCTCTGGCATCCCAAGCCAGTTCTTAACCAACATGCCACTCGGCCGGCCCAACAAAAGTTAATTTTAAAGTCACAAGTAGTATTTGTTTCACATCTATGAGAATGGCATATAGTTCTGATTTTCATTGGAATTTTCTGAATTTCTAATGAGATTGAATACTTACTTTTCACCTGTTTAGTGAATATTTATCTGCTGTATAGATCTACTAAAATATTTTGCCTACTTTTTCATTGATTTATCTTTTTTTCACAGACTTATAGTCTTGCATTGTAAAATGTCTCTCAAATATCTTCTACTTGTAGCTTGCCTTTTATCTTTCATTATGGTATGTATTGATGGGAAAAAAAACCTTAATTTGGGACATTTCCATGTTTATTTTTTAATTAAACATACCAAGGCTGATGGCATTAAGGTATTATTTCATATAATTTTCTAAAAGTTGAATAGTTTTGACTTTCATATTAGGATGATAATTCACTTGGACTTGCTTTTTATGTATATATGATGCAAAATTTCAATCTTATTATTTTGCATACAGATATCCAATTTTGTTAACAGTATATACTGAAAAGTCCACTCTTTCTGACTGATCTTGCAATAAGGCCTCTGTCCTAAATGAAGTTCCCATATACATGTAAGTGGGTATTTACAATCAATGTTTAAGTTCATGGATCTATCTGCAAATATTATACTACCTTCAAAACTATAGTTCATATGATGTCCTGTTTTGATACCTGCTAAGGTATCTTTCACCTTGTCCTATATTTTAAACAGTGTCTTAACTTTTGTACTTCTGCATATATTTTAGAAATCTAAATATGAATTTGGGGAGAGCTGATATCTTCATAATATTGAATTCTTCAATCTACAATTATGGCATGTATCTTCATTTACTTAATTTTTCTTAAATTGGACTCAATAAAATTTTTTTATTTTATAAAACTTCNTTCTTTAGCTACTGATTTAAACTTCATATAAATGTAATCATTTATTTCGTGGGGTTTTTTTTCATAATCTGTTTTCCCACAGCTTGTTGGTGAGATTCTTTCATGTTGTGACATTTAGTTGTGACTTAGTCATTTTTTGTGTGTAGCATTCTCTATGCCACAGCTGATTTAGTCATTCTATTGATAATGAATATATGGGCTTTTTACAGGTTTTTTTCCCTATTATATACATATTAATGTGAAGAATTTTATAAATGTATGTAGGAAAACAGAGGCAAAAATTTTTCTGAGTCATATCTATGAGAGAATTGCCAAGGCATAGAATATGCAGGTTTTCAATTTATTACATAATGATGAGCCAAACCATTTTCCTAAGACTTTCATAACTTATGCTTCTTCCATCAATGTTAAAGTATTTCTACTGCTCTATCCTCCCTGGTACTTAATGTTACATGTTGGCTTGGTGAGGGTTTAGTTAAATTACTCCATAATACGACTTCATCGGCATTCATTTTGCGTGGAAGTTAGCAAGCTCCGCACTAAATATCAGACACCTCTATAAGCAGCCTGGGAGCTGCTCAGCGCCCTGGTGTACCAGCATGTTGAGGAACTGGTTCTACACACTCCAAGTCTAGGGGCCGGCCCTAATAATCCTGTCAGCATTGTGCTAGCGAAGGCTGCCCTCAATCCCAGTGAGGTCAATCGGGACACTCTAGAGAGAGAAGCAGCCACCTATGAGTCTGGCCACCAGGGATGTCAATGGCAGATCTTTCCAGTGACAGTTCATAGGGGTCAAATCAGTGGGGATAATAGAGAAGTCGAAACTGAAACTCAAAATCTTTACACATCTGAAGATTCAAAAAACTTCTAAAAACTGTGCAGCAGGAGGGAGAAAAAAAAGGGCCGGCTGTCTGTTGAGAGTGTTTAATACTGGCTCTGAGCTAATACTTATCATCATAGAAATAAGACAACTTGCTGGGATTTCCAAGGATGCCAAATGCATAACCTTTTAAAAGACCCCCAGAGCATTACTCTAGGGACTCACATCTCCTCAGCTCTTGTCCCACCTCCTGGGGACAGTTGTTCATTTCCTATTCTGGTGGCAAAGACATAATCAGACACTTCTGGCTCTTTTAGACGCAAAAGCCCAACTCACCGTAATTAGAGGT
>NW_017732072.1:565966-595451 GCF_001890085.2 Hipposideros armiger | reverse complement strand
GGCTAGATTTTCCACACATAAATAGGTTGAACTTTTTATTGAAGTTTTAACTTCCCTCTGCCGTCACCACAATTGCAGCTACTGTCTGCAAAGGGCCACAGAAACAAATAACTCACTATGTCCTTTCTATTTACTCCATTTTTCAACTCTTCTCCAAAGTCTACATGCTTTGATCACTTTCTAGAGCCCTCCAGTAATTGATTTTTGTATTTTGCCAGAAGTTATAATTATTATCGATAGAAGGGTTCAGTTTTTTTAAGGAAATCATTGTCCTAAGACAGAAACAGAACTCCTTTCCTCTACCTCTTAACACGGTTTTTATTTATCTGCTGGAATTCCTCATCTATTCAAACATAATGCCAAATTTTCTACTAGATCCTTTATCATATGCCTTATTTATAGTGAAGTCTTTGTCTATTTATTCCAACACCTATGGATCTCAAGGTCTCTTTCTATTAACTCTTTCTTCTCTCTTAATTTGGTGTCATATATCCTTGATTCTTTACATGCATCATAATTTGATATTATTCTAGACAGCATGTATAAAAGACAGAGATTGAAGAAAATAATATATACTCTAGAAAAAGACATGGCTCTTTTCCTGACAGGGTGCTAGTACCAAGGTTTGAGTCCATCTAAGCTGCTATTAAGCTGAGTCTGAGCTCTATTACAGCTTTAGAGAGATTCCCTTTACCATATGCTTCAACTATTTTGAGGGCAGGATGAGGATTTTATTTTCAATACAGCTTTGAGTCTCAGAACTTGTGAGACTTTGCATATCTCTTTACAGTTTACAGCTCAGCTGTCAGCTTTCAAACTTGTAGGAGACCTTATCTGGCCTTATAGTCTAGCCACCAGCTTTTTTTGTTCTACTGGAGAGCTGCTCTCCAGACCTCCCCTGGGCCTTTTTGATTTAGGAGGACTCCCTTCGCTTTGCTGTCCTGTCCCTAGCCTTTGGAGGCCATTTCTCTGTCCCTGATGAAGGTTCGGCGGCCCCAGAGGGATTCCTCTCAGCTCTTCTGCTAAGTCCGCAGCTTTAACACGTTTGCTACATTTCACCCAGTGCTGTGCGCCCCAAAGAGATTTTCTTTTTCCCTTGACCTGTCCCCAGGATTAAATTGGGGGAAATACACTGAAGGGAAGAAATTTATTTCAAGTCTCTTGCCTTTTCCCAGGCTTAAATTCACTAAACTTTATTCATCCAGTGAAGGCCTGTGGGAAACTGTGAGTGTGGACTTATCATGTCATTAGGGCTCCTCTAGAGGCCAATCCTTTATGCATATTGACATCAAACACTGCTAAAAGCGTGGCTGGGTTTTCCTTACCTCATCTATAGAGAATACTTCCTCTTATTGCCTGAAAGCAATCCGGGGTATCTTCTCCAATAGGAAAGATACTACTTTCTATGTCTTCTGAAATATAGTTATTTTAGAGCCTTTTTGCTTACTCTGTTCAGATATGGTAAAACAAAACAAAAAGCTAAATGACTTTTGTCTTATTGAACTTGTTCTCATTGTTAGGATAAAAACAAGTTTCATTTGATTGTTTTTTATATTCACACTGGGAACAGTATTGTGTCCATGGCTTTTTAGTCTTCCTATGTAGTTGTTCTGTATGGTTTTATGAGGACACATAAAGTAATAAAAAACCTACTCTTATACCACTATCACTTTCCCAAAATTCCTGCCTGTTTTCTATTATTAATTTAAGAAATGCTTACATATTAAAAAGCCTTATTTTTCATATTTATTGAAAAATTTTAGACAAGCATCAAACTCTGAATTGAAAAGAACATGAATGATAACTGTATTTTGAACGTTACATATGGAAAATTAGTTTCTTAATTTTAAAATTAAGTGTTATGAGATTTTAGAAAAATATATTCAATATTAATTTGAGAGAAACTGCTATTCATTTAGATTTAATTTGAAATAATTTATGATATATACTTATTTCCATCCCTTTATATTTAAGAAAATATTTTAAAACTTATAGCAAATCTAAACATGCAAAGAGAAAAGAAGATCAGAGAAGAGACATCAAGCTTGAAGGAAGGGACATATCAAACAATTCATGCCAATCAAACCCCCACAAAATACTTGATAAATAACTTTGAATTTTATATAAAATATTAAAAATGTGTATAATTAACATGCATTATGAATATAATTAGAAAAAAACAAATTTAGGAACATTTTAAATAAATGAGGCATAACATTTTTTATTATGTTTCAAAGCAAGGCAAAAGTGAAACCATTAGGACTGATATTAAGAGCCATTGGGAACAAAGAGCAAGAATTCCTTAATGTTGGCAATATTGCAAATTTCCACTACTAACACATTTCTACCAGAGTTAGGAGTGGGACAAGAGTATACTGGAGAGTGGACATAACAAGTTTCTCCAGAATCGTGGTAGAAGGAAGCACACTGTGGAGACTGAAAATCAACTGAATACCACACCTGACTGTTTCTTTGTCAGTAATTCTTATAACAATCTGGTATGGATAACGAGAGAAAAAGTCTACTTACCAAAATGGCTTCTTTATATCAGCAATGAATTCAACAATGAGAATCAAGGTTTCTTATAGTGCCTAGTGTTAAAGAAAAAAAAGAAAGCTGTTTGTCCATTTCTCCAGCCTGCCAAATACATTTGGTACTTTTTTAACTTTTGGAATATTGTCATAGAAATTCTGGATCTACTTTATTTTTGTGTCTAAATATTTTAGACTTAGTATATTAAAACAGAACCATCAATACTTTCTGTGGCAAGCCTGAACATTATTGATAACAATAAAATTGACGAAAGAGATCGTGATGTAATTATTAAGCCATTGAACAATGACTTATTTTGTATGTCTGCATGTGTTAACACCTAGATACTGTATAAAGCAAGGAAGACATGGAACCTACTCCTCAGGAATGGATGGTCTCTGAAGAAGATTAATCCCAAACATGAAATTCAATCCAGACTTAAAACAATCTTTAGATGGTTAGAAAGAAATTTCAGGATTACAAAATTATGCTTATTTCACAGAATTTGATTATGTTTTGAAAACTGTTTCTATAATTATTAATCTAAAAAATAGAGCCCATTAAATGGGCAATAGACATTAAAGTCTCTTTCCTTTCATTTTTCTTCTTAGCTCTTTTGCAGATGTTTCTATATACCTATGATTTGATGTATAAGAAAGCTGCCAGGATTCTATCTGCTTAGTCTACAAAACCCCTAGTCTTTGTAAAACCAAATATTATCTCATTACAATTCCAGTGATTCTCCCACAATAAAAAGATATTCTCTAGGATAACCTCAAATCTCCACTGAACAATTTTGAGATAGCAGTTTCTATTACTAAAACTAAAATAAATCTCTGATTCAGTAGATATTGTACCATGATATATAATCAATAAGTGGGTGAATGAGGAAAAAAACAAACATTTTAGGAAACCTAATTTTTAGGAGAACTCTGTCCAATCCTTACATGAATATCTTGCCCCAGAGAACAGCACTTTCTGTTGTTTTGGAGTCTACTGAGTGGATGATAATTTAACCAACTTGCAAATTTTTAAAAATACCTTGGAAATTGAGCAAAACAGCATATTACATTGATCTAGTTGGGGTTTTTTTTTACTTATTTGAGTGGATTGTTGACTGAATTAGTGACAAATTGACTTATTTGGTCTATTTTTCATTTCATCTTGTAAAAATATCCAAAACAACAGCATAAATTCATGAAGTGATTTTTTTACATGGATAAAACCAATAAAATGAAAAGTGACAAGGGCAAGAATTACAAGACTCATTTGATTTAGAAATTAACACATTTAAATGAATATAAATCAATGAATAGCCTTCACATGAGATATATAAAAATGACTTTAATGATGTCTTAAGAAGCCAAACATTGAATCGGTCAAGCTCTGCTATGCCTTGCTATTGTACTCGGATAAGAAAAGAATATTGAGCTATTTTAATTTTATCTTAAGGCAGATAGTGAAAAGCCACATTTTACTTATACTCCTGATTATACACATGTTGAAACAGTATATTAAGCAAGAAAAGACAACATGTGGCTACGTTTAAAAAGCCTGTGAAGGTATTGTGTCCTTCTGGTTATTTTTTCTCAGGGCACTGATACTTCCACTGGTTGGAATCCAGCCCATCTAACATAGATTTTAAACTAATTTTCTTTAGAAACTTTTATATTTTAAATATGGCTAGAGGACAAGAACACCATTATCACCTGGAAACTTTAGAAATGTAGAATTTCTAGTCCTACCCAGACCTACTCGATCATAACCAGCATTTTAGCAAGATCCTGGATAAACATTACATTTTATAATATAGAATTTCCTTCTATTCCTCACTCATTTAAAAAATAAAGGGCCGGCCGAGTGGATCAGTTGGTTAAGAGCTTGCTCAAGAGCGAGAGCCCTGAGCAACAAGGTCATCTGTTCGATTCCTGGCCCAAGCTGAGCTGCTGCTGAGCCAATGGCTCAGC
Source organism: Hipposideros armiger (assembly GCF_001890085.2). Lineage (NCBI taxonomy): Eukaryota > Metazoa > Chordata > Mammalia > Chiroptera > Hipposideridae > Hipposideros > Hipposideros armiger. The sequence goes on along the minus strand of NW_017732072.1, from coordinate 590,952 downwards.
TAAAAAATAAAAAATAAAAAATAAAAAAAATAGAGCTGGAAGTTTCATTGGAAATGAAAGAGATGCCTACTGAAATGAAAGAGTTGACTACTGAGCATACACTACACAAAGTACAGAGCACACACTGCATTATGAAGACATGAGCTAAATCTGTGGTTCTAAAACACAGCCCTAAATTTAGAGGAACACCTGTCTATGTTCCCCAAAATGATTTGTCTTTTGGTTGTAGTGGAAATACATAATCATTGACAGCTCTTGAAGTCCTACTAGCTTTTCCAACTGATTATCTTCAGATAAAACTGAGGTAATCTTTATTTGGAAGTAGAGCTTTGGCAATCTAACCTTCTAATATTTAGAAGAAAAACAATGGAATGCCATTGGAACAGTGAGAGGCAGGCTTTTGTAACAGAAAATAAATTGTGAGAATCAGGAGATGCGGATTCTGGTCCTGAAACTTCAACTAACTAGCTGTTTAGCATAAGGCAAACTTCATGTTTAATTTTATATTTCATATGCTAAGATCCTTGACTGGCACTCAGTAGGTAAACAATTACATCCTTGTTTAAAAATTAATTAATTAATGCATCAATCTTACGATTGATTAAGCAATTCATTGAATCTCTCTGGGTTTTACTAAATGTTTCCTAAGAGAGTTATTTTTAAGACCTCTTCCAGATTTAGCATTCTAGGATTCTGTGAATTCTGCTATTGCTTTGTGCAGTGATCTTCAGGGAAAAGTTGTCATTGTTTTAAATTGTGAATTTTTAAAAGTCTAGATGTAAATGATACATAAATAGCCAACTAAAAAAGGAAAACTTAAAACAATTTGCCTTTAAAACTATATATATGGATATTTTTTGCCCACTGTCCTTGTATAGTTTTTTTTTTTAATCAGGTGTAGACAAAGGAAGAACTAATAAACATGCTAAAAGTGAATGATTAAGACTACTTTTATTTGGAATTTTTATTTTGTTGCTGTTTGTTTGTTACTGATTTGGGGAGTGGTGGGCAGTTGGGCATTGCATAGAATCCAAGTTCAGAGATGCTTCTCAGAGATGCTTCTACTGTGGAACAATGCTTCTGCCATCAACGACCTCTTTAAGGGACCATACAAGCAAGTATCAATGGATTTGCCACTGCCTTATCTTATGCATTTAGCAGAACCGAGGCAAGATTCTACTTATATACCTTCAATTTCTACTAGTTCTACTAAATGGCAGTAAAGTAGCTAATATAAATTGTCATACATGTCAAAAAGCTACTATTCTGCACTTCCTTCTGTTTTGGCCTCCAGTGAAATACTGCATTTAGGTTGTAGCATCACATTTCAAAAGAGTCATAGAATAGAGGTCAGAGGAAAGCCATAATGATGATAAAGGGTTTGGAAAATAAGGGAAGTGGGCATGTTGTATCTGGAGAAGAGAAGACTGGGGGAAACATAACTGTCTGCAGATTCGTTAAGGGATTTATGAAGAGGAGAGGGACCGATCTTCATTAGTCAATGAGAACAGAAAAAGAAGGAATAGGCTTCCATACCACAAGGGAAAATTTACTTGAAATATAAGGACTAACTTTATAACAATATGAGTAGTTGGGAATGGCACCAGCTGCCAGGGGAGGCTGTGGAATCGCCATCATTGGAGAGATGCAAGTCTGAAATCCCACACTCATTGATCAGGAATGACTTAGTAATAATAAAATCAATCCTGCTGTGATTCATGCGGATAGATGAGTGCCCCTGTGTAGGTCCTTCCAACGCAAATGATTATATGATTAAGATACCAGCACCCAAGGGGAATCGATCTGTATATAAGGGAGGGAAGAGAAACTCTTTACAAACCACAGCTGTAAATCTGAAAATTAAGTAATCAGGATGTTTAGCTAAGGGAGAAACTCAATCAGCATAGGAGATATGTTGGGAGATTGAATTAAAGAGCACAGCCTGTATTTTAAAATATTAATCTGACTTCTGTCAATGTTTCAAATAGAAAACTTGAGACTCATAGCATTACTCACCTTCCTGACTATTCAACTTGTATGCTGCAACAATATTGTAAATTATCAATCAAAACTTGAAATTTTCTCATGGTCTGAAAAATAAAAGCTAAAAGTAAGATAACTCTTAGAAAAATAATTTTCCCACGTTATATTTAGGGTCTAGTATTTGTAAAAATCATTTAAATGATATTTTTGCTTCATACTCACCCAAGAATTTTAATTGATGGACATGCAACTCTAATTAAGATCACGATCTACATAATTCAATTGCAGCATGGGTCAAAAATTACCAATTCAATTTTTTAATCTTAAAATTGATTTCAATGTCTGCGATTCCCTGAGTGAATTTCGGTATTATCCACAGCGTTCTATTTCTCCATGCTCTCTGCGTTATCACATTGCCTCTTGCCAACACTGCAGCAGTTAGTTTGAATTTTTGAAACAACAGTATTTATTTTTTTAGTTCATTTTCCCCTCTCCACCTTTCCAGTTTACCTTGAAGAAAAAAACACACACTGCCTTTTGCTCCCCTGAGTAGGTTGTGTTATTACTACCATCCACATCATCAGGGCTACAGCGCTTGCTGTAGTAGATCATCCTTGTGCTGTCATGGTGATGATATATGATGGAAAAAGCCATCCATCTGAAGACGCGAGGCACAAAAGCAGGAGCAATAATGAGGTAGCCCAGCACAAGCCTGGAATGCACAGCAGTGGACATTTCCCCCCAAATAAAAGTGGACTACTCTGTAAACTGAGAATCTTTAGATGGAAAGGAAAAGCCCTGGATTTTTTTTTTTTTTTTGCTCAGAGACCTTTTATGTCTCCCAAAACATTAAAAAATAATGGATTCCCGAATTAAAAACCTTTCAAAGCTTCTCACTGCCATTTCCTCCTTTTATTTTTTTCTCTGTTTCTCGTATATATTTTTCTCTTTCTATTCCCTCTGCTGCCAACCCAAACTCAGGCTCTATCGTTCTCCTGCTCTATTCTCACTCCCTTTACCCTCTTTCTGCTCTAATATACCTTCCATGCCACAAATAGGCTAATCCTAGTAAATCCCATATTCATCATATCAATCTTCTAATCAGGGTTTTTTTAATTTCCTACGTACTCTATCAAATATAGTTCATGTTCCCTTGTTTGGCATTCAAGGCCCTATAAAATTTAACCTCAGCTTGTTTTACTAGCTGTAAAGTACCTTACACTGCCAAAAGGACTCCTTGTCTTTCAGAATGTGCTTTCTTATCCATACCCTACCTTGCCAAATAGAACACCTGGTATTTCAGGATATGCTTTGACTTCTTATCGTTGTTCCTTCCTGGACCCATCCACATGAGATGCAAAATAAATAATGGGACAAGCTTCATTGTAAGACATACCTGAATTCAAATGTGCTGGATATGAGCTAGGACAAACTGCTTTTATCTCTCTGACCATCAGTGTATTCATCAGTAAAGTGGGGATAACAATGCTATTTCTAAGAATTCTTGGGAGGAACATATGAAAAAAATGTACATAAAGCACTTAATGCATGACAGTCACCATAGGCAGCTTTTGTATTGTTTTGACATTATTATTAATATTTCAGTTCATTCTTTAAAGCTGTTTCAAATGCCACTTTACCTGTGAGGCTTCTTTATCTCACTTTCCTTTTCATTTGAACTTTCCTTCTTGTGATCTATTATAGCATTTTTACGTGGCATCTGTTCTGTCCTGCCATCTTTTGTACTTCACATGTAGGAAATGTAAGTCCTCCCCAAATGTCTTGGTGGTAGAAACTGTCTCTTCTCTATCCCCCATATCTCCTAGAAGTAATCAACACATGATAGGTATTTAACATATTTTTTGAATAAATCAGTTTTTATGTGTTCTCTGTTTTACCCAATGCCAAGCTTAAAGAGGTTTTGAATTTCCTTGGAACAATATACAACGATGATGGAACAAAAACTCAAGCAGATTTTGGTTGGCAGAACAGATTAGTGCAATTGGCTGTTAAGCTCTCAGGGTGAAAGTAAAGTTATAGCTAGTTTTCTGGTAAGATCATTTTCTACCTTCATCGCTTAAACATTCTTTAATGGAACAAAAAAAAAACACCTAAAATCAGTCTACTGGTGCATCCTAATTTAAGTAACTCTATTTCTTCAAGCTGCTCTGCACTTAAGTGGTACTATTTCTAAACCCAAGCAACTGGCAGGCTTTGTAAACTTGTCCTCATTTCAGGTTTTAGCCCTGTAATTTTAATCTGTTTTGCTATAAGAAATATGTCTACCATGCTACCATATGAAAAGTGCGTCATTTTTAAGGTTTTTTTTAAGTGCTGTATATAAGCTGACTCCTACAAAAACACAATACAGTTAGCTTCTAAATTCCCTTTTTTTTTTCTTTTTCTAGTTCAACACTGGTTTGAAAGACAGTAAAATGGAAGTGGAGCTAAGAGCAAAATATTTTTTCTTGCAATCAATTAATAGTACAGTACTTACGCTTTTAAGATCACTGTTACCATCAGGGGTCTTTGAATCAAAGATCAACCCTTGTTTCTTTCGACATTTGGATGAATGTTAACTGTGTAACGACTGTAACGTATGATGCTGTGTGTTCAGCAGTCTCCCCCACTAGCACTTTCTCCCCTCCTTTCTGCAATCCAGCAGCCTTGATCTCTGCAGCTTCCTGCCACCCTTCCCAGCCTTTGCAGATGCTCTTTCCTGAGACATGACTGCTCCCTGACTTCTGCATTAAAAATTCCTCCTTAGAAAAGCCTCGCCTAACTTATGTTACATCCCACTCCATTGATCAGTCTAGGTCAGCCTCTGCTGCTCAAAACGTGCAGCCCTTCTCCATGAGGCGCACTACACTTGTACTGAAAATAATTAATTTGCATGCATACTTATTTAAGATGTATTTCCATGAATAGAATCTAAACTCAAATGAGTGAAGACAATATGTTTGACTTACACCTATATCTCCAAAGCCTATTATTTAAAAGGCTCTCAATTATATTTTCCTGAGTGAACAGATCACTTGGTCTTTCCCAATGAAAAATTGGGTAGTGGGACAGCCATTCCTCCTGTCACCAGCTGATAAAAAAATCTCTTTTTTATGAAAAGACAACCTAAAAATCTTGCAGAGATTTTTATTTACTATGGTAAAATGAACTAAAAATTTCAGATGGAAAGAAAAAATAACCTTCCCCCTAAAAAAAAAAAATTTGCTTGTGTAGATTCAAAACGGGGAAATGAATCATCATTTAAGTGGTACTAACATTTTGCAGATAATTTAATATAATTTTGAGCCAGGAAATACAATGAAAACAGATAATTTTTCTTACTTATGAGGGACATTTATGTCTGCAAAGGTCTTCCTAATTGGTAAGTTTTTAATAGCTTGATCTTCCTAAGAAGATGACATAAGAGTTATCTAACCTTTCAAACAATTTGTGCCATTTGTTTAGTGGCTGTAAATTCCATCATCTAAATAAGAGCTTTCATAATTTCTGGTTTTACCAGAAAAAAATATTGATCTGATCTGTGGATTTCAAATATCTGACTGAGACAATTGTGCTGTGTGGCTTTAATTGTCTGAATCTAACTGCTCGTATTCTTCCTGAATTAGGGAGGCAGGGGGTTGGAGAGGAGATAACTAACAGGGTTCCCTGCATGGGCTCTCATTCTTCTAATTCAAATAATAAGATTTTCTACTTGGACCTTTTTAGAGGAAACATTTTTAGTGTAGGCTTCTCAAGCTTGGACACACAATAAAGAATATTTACCTAAGTCACATCCAATGACTAAAACACTAATATACTCTATAGAGAGTGTTATCAATAACTAAATTTCATATGGGTTTATTGTTGCCCATCCTGACACCTTCAGAGAGTTATTTTCACTCTTTTTGGAAAGGAGTTGACAAATATTCCTTCATTAGAGAGAGGGCCTTGGCTAGTTTTCCTGTCTTGGTTAGTTTTACACTTTTCGCTTCCCCAACGTGTGTGTGTGTGTGTGTGTGTGTGTGTGTGTGTGTGTGTGGTGCAGTTCATACCAAGCTGTTTCAAACATGGTCTCTGGGTTTGGACTGCCAGGTTCAACTCTGGGACAATCACCTTACAAGAGCTTGGCATTGGGCAGATTACCACTGTATGTGTCAGTACCACTAATAGTACCTACTCACAGAACTAAATAAGATAATTTATGTGGAGTCCTTAGCACAGTGCTTTCCTTACACTAATTAAGTGGTAAGTAGTAGCTATGATCACTGCACATGCTATGGATTCTGGTATTCTTGTGTCACCCAACCTTTATATAGTTATATCTCTTTTCCTTGCATTCTTTATTTTAAATACTATTTTAAAATTTTTTCTGCAAAATCTCTCTCTAGTTGTTTCACCCTTTCAGACAAGTCTAGGCATTTCTGCCACTATCCTTTTCATAAACTTCCTTTTGAGCTTCTCTCATTGTATTGAGTTTATTCACCACAATGCCACTTGGAGGTTCACTGGGCTCATTGCAATTCCCACCTCCACTGCCATTTCTGGACCAAGGCTGTATGTTTCACAACTACCTATGGCCCTTCAACAGCCCATCTCCCAGAGGCTGCTATCCTGGCTGTGCTTGGCTCCCACACCCGGATTCATCCATCCAAAATATCTACCTTTCTCTCCCACAACGGAAAGAACTATTTATTTCCTACAGAAAAATCCCATAGTTTTGACAGTGCTAGAGGAAAGATAATTATTCCCCAGAAAGTACATATAATATTTACAGATATGAGTAAAACTACTCCACCAAGTAACATTACTTGATCTAAGAATACTCCTTAAATTCTTATTTTAAAGCATCCCAACATAATTGTGAGGCAGAATGAAAGACATTCTTTTTCGCTTGATCCCTGCTGCTGTTTGAGAGACCAGATGAGTCTATACTCATATTTTAATTATGTATTTTCCACTGCATGTTTGTTAAATAAGTAGTATCCATGTGGCTACAGTGTACCTATCTTAATTACTCCAAAATATGTAAGTACCTACATACAGGGGTTCTTAGATGAAATGAATTTACACATGAATAGTAAGTATCACAGTAACTTGAATATTAGCACATGCACGCAAAGTGTTTTATTATCATTGGCAGTAGGCATTGGTGTTGGTAGTACTGGTGGTGGTGGTTTTGTTGTTATTAAAATGAGTAAATCATGGTTCTATTAGAAAATCACCCATACTTGACTTGTAACCCCATTAGCAACAAATCATTCACCCAGGTACCAAAGTGAAATACAAAAGCCACAGTTACTTGATATTTGCATACTAATCAATAAACATATTTTTTCCAACAGTTATTTCCACACTAACAGCTAGATTCTTGGGCTTGTGGCAATTTTTAAATGTTTATAGAATGGACATGACCTCAATAGCCGTCCTCCAATATTGCTTACGAACCACAGTTTTATTGTGGAAACTAGAGGTAATTTAAGGAGTATTGAGGTCAAAGATTTAAGTATCGACCACCATATTCTAATTGATTTTCATTTCCTTCTCATTGTATTACTGAGTTAGTAGATCCTGCTTACTCATTTCTCAAAATTGCACTTTACCTCATTTATTAGCAGCACTTCTTAAAGATTTAGTTTGTTGAGAAAAAAAATTTCTGATAGCATTGAAGGGAATGTTCCTTCCGTCAAGATCTATATTCAACATTAGTGTGTAAGTAAATCTAGTGAAAATTGATTTTTGCTTTATGAGAAACAATTTTAAGATTTCTGATATAATATAAATCATAAAACTGGTAAAATACATTATACAGAGTTTTGAATAATTCTTTTTTTTTCAGATTACCAAGAAACTAGAAATTGGATCCTTGTAGTAGACATATATTAGATATAGGTTCAACCAGACTTATTCATATCTCTACCACGACATTTCATGATATCTCTCTGGAAACTCTGTAGAAGAAAACACAAGTTAAATCATTATTGTTCTCAGAAATCCAAGGGAATTTCAGGTGGATCTGATAAAGTGTCTTCACTATAAATAATGCTATCTCATTTAATGAGAGACAGATATGAATAATAATGAAATTATTTAGGAAAGATGCAAGATGTGACACTCATTTTATTATTTTGCCTCAGACACTTCAACTCTAAAATAGATAATAGCTGTATTAAACTTGTTGCTTATATCAGTGGAGTGATTAACATTTACCAAGAAACAACTATCTTTGTTATTTTGAGAAATTGCATGTATGTATGTTGCAGAGAGAAAGAAGAAAAAGACCTTTCCTTCTTTCCTCTCATTCTTTTACCAAGTTAGATCATTCACTGTCTGCCAGAGAAATGGTGCCTTTTGAAACAGAAATCAGCTTTACACACCCAGTGTGAACCCAGGTAAACATTCCTGAAGGAAAGACTCTCAAAGGTAAGAGCTTCCCTGAAGAACAGTGTAAGGAATCCAATCTTTGACATACCCATATTTGCTGAAGTTTCCTTGACCTACACACTCATGGTGATGTTAAAGTTTAGAACTCTCATGAATCATGTGCGAAAACTTTCACCTCTACACAAAAACATAACTAAATTCCCAGCATGTGTTTTATGATCTGGCTCCTTTTGACTCCAGGAAATTAGTATAAAATTCAGTGCTATATGTGCCATAAAATTTGACATAAAATAGTAGAATACTCATTCATTGGTCTAAATGTTCATCAATTTCTTAAAGAAAATGTATCAATATTTCAAGGAAAAAAATCATAATACTATGGAAATGGAATTTCAATTTGCTCCAGGTCCTCCAAAAATTAAGCAAGAGTGAAGCTACTAAAGCAATGTATTTTCACTTTATGGAACAATTTGGAATAGAACTCATCTTTTAATTCCACAGATTTAAATAATTATTAATTATTAAAACATTGAGATAAAATTTACCAGTTGGAGATTGCTTAGTAATAGACTTATCAAATAAATAAATACAATGGAAGGTGAGAAGATAAGATGGACAAAAGAAGGAAAAGAGAAATAAAAATGAAATAAAGAAAGAAAAAGGATGAAAGGAAGAAAAATATAAAGAAGAAAGTTAATGAACATTAAACAGGGAGTTTAAAAATATACATAGTTCACAGGACCATAAAACACACCTTAAAAAATTTAAAAGGCTAGAAATTATATAATGTATGCTCTCAGATCACAATGAAATTAAAGTAGAAATCAATATGAGTAAAAGAGATGAAAAATTCCAAAATACTTGGAGAACAAGCAATACATTTCCAAATAAACCATTGGTTAAGTAGAAATTTCAAGAGAAAATAAAAATGTTTTGCATAAATAAAAATAAAACTATCAAAATTTGTGGGATGTAGTGAGAGCAGTGCTTAGAGGGAAACATATCACATTAAATATGTGCATTAGAAAAGAAGAAAGACTTAAAATCAATAATCTAAACACCCAACTTAGGAAAACAGAAAAACAAGAGAAAATGAAATTCAAAGTAAGAAGGAAAGTAAATAATAAAAATTAGAGCAGAAATCAATGAAATTGACTGCAGAAAATCATGAGAAAATTAACAAATTCAAAAGGTTCTACATATATCCCAAATATCCAATTAGAAAATACAGTTACAGAAAATATTTTATTCATAATATATGCCAAAATATATATTTTCCAGAATTAAACTTATAAAAGTGTGTATAAGTCATATGATACAGGTACAAAATTTACCAAATTCCATAAAATAAAACATTAAAATAGAGAACTATTTAATGTGTGTACTCAAAACTAATAGGATGACTTTCTAAGAAAAAATAACACTTTTGTGTTTATTAATTATTTAAAATTAATAAAATCATTTAAAAAGTCATCAGGAAACAAATGAAATTAATCTAAGTATTTTGAGAATAATAATTAGAAGATATTTTTACTCTCAGCTATTTAAATTCAATATGAAATTAAATAATGTGAAATGCAGGAATAAATGTTAAAATCAATAGAAATCTCAGAAATTGGTGTAATTATTGACACTAATTTGATACAGAAATCAAGATATGATTTTAAATCAGTAGTGGAAGGAAAGAGTCTTTTATTAATTGGTTTGGAATATTTGTTATTGAAGGGAAAGAGCAGGTTCAGATTATTCTGCTTTACATACATACAATGATAGGAAATTTAAGATCACTCCTTTAAGAAGTTAAATATGAAAAATGAAACTATAAATACCAGAAGAAAATCAAGGTAAATATTATTAGAATGAGTGTATATTCATATGTAAAAATGGTAAATAAAAGTTGATGGAAATGACTACAGAAAAATTTTAAAATTCTTATTTCAAATATATCATAAATAAAATCAGAAGGAAGCAACAAACTGTGAAATATATGCAAGGAAAATATGAATACCCTTAATAACAATAGGGTGTTCAAATAGAAGGGAAAAAGTTAAACATCCAAATACTAAAAATAGCAAAAGAACTTGAACCAGCAATTCACAAAAGGAGGAATAGAAATGACCAATAAACTTATGAAATTTCATTCAAACTACAAGTAATCAAAAATGCAAAATTTTAATTAAGTTTTTTTTTACTATTTACTAATCATACTAGTAAAGATTAAAAAATATATTATACATACATGTATAATATACTTGTACATATATATTAATCCATGATTGTTCAAGAAAATTATACTATCATAAACTGATAGTGTGTACAATGAAACAATTGTCCTGGAAAACAATTTGAAATATGAATCAAAAGCCTCAAAAATAATGTGCATTTGTTTTCAACCAACAATAAAAAATAATCACAGGTGTACTTTCAGTTATGATTATGAAACATTTGCAGCCAATGTAAGTGTCCACAAAGAAAACAGAAAAAATAAATTATAGTATATGTATCTGATATATATAGCCTTTAAAAATATTTAATTTCATGGTAACTTCATGATAAATTGTATTAAATGGATGTTATAGAATAATATGCATAGCATGCTCCCAATTTTGTATAACAAAATTAGCAGAAATACATATTAATGATTGTGTGTGAGTGTATGTGTATAACTGTATACATATAGTAATAATTATTCTGGATTTTAAGATTACAGGTAGTTTTATGTTTTACTTGTTTTTCTGTCAAAATTTTCTACTTTGGAAAAAATTCATTTAAACAATAAAACTTGAATTTTGGCCTCAATTAAAAATAAATTAAATAAGCAGGACTAGGTCTATGACACAGAGTAAAAATAAAAGGTAGTATCATATAATGCAATCAACAGTATTTCTAAAGAGGTACGCAGTTTAAAACTCAATGACATGTTGTTTTTGAAAATACAACACATTTAGGATGAAGCATTAAAGGAATGGCAACTTCATTAATACCACTTTACATAATGCTATACAAAAAAATGGCACTATCAAACCCCTCCTCCAACTTTCAAACTTCCTGCTAAAAGCACATGTTATCTTGACTATCATTATATATAAAACATACTATTTCCCAAACCAGTTTTCACGGCTCCTACGTTACAGGGACACATACTTCAGATGAAGGTGAAAGAACACACAGGCATCTATAAACTTTAGCATAAAAGTGCTGAATAACAACACTGGTGTCCATCATTGCACCTCCCTGAAGGTGGGTTTTATGAGAAATGTCCAGAGGACAAAGGTAAGGCATGGAATTGGACAACCCTTTCATTGGTAACTTGCATCCTGAAAACAAGAGATTTGATTACACTATCATTATCTCTGCTTGCTGAGCAGAGCTCCTAAAGCTATTAGTGGTCATAAAATTACCCAACTGTTTTTTAAATTCAACCATAGTATTTGACTCAGTGACCTCTTCGGTCAATGAATTTCACAGGTTGACTATATACATGCATAAGGCATTATTTACCTCAATTTGTTCTGAATTTACTGCCCCTTATTTTTATCAAGTATCTCCTTGTCCTCACCTTATTATGGGACAAGGTTAAAAAACAAAAGGTGTCCTTTGTGATTTTGAATGCTTCAATAAAGGTCTTTTTATAAAATACACTGGACTTTATAATCTTTTATTAGGAAAATGAAAAATCTATATTCTATCTACTCTCTATTTATATTTTATTCTCACTGTGACTTATTACTTGGCCATGAATTCAATGTCTGCTATAACTTACCATTCTATTTCTTTTGCATTAACAGCACAAGAATTATAATAATGAATATACATTTTTTAATAAGAAAATTCAAATTTGTAGTGATGTGAAAAGATTAAACTCTTGCTAATACCATGATCTCTATTAATTGAAACCTTTGTCTTGGTAAAACAAATACATTCCAAATCTTAAATTTCAAGCTAACTGAACCAGAGTAGAGTGGTATAGTCTTCAATAAGGGCATTTGGGACATTATCTTTTAAAGTAGATTCTTTCACATAGATTATTCTGGAGACATTTAACCCACCAAAATTAGAGGAATGGATAACTTAATCATCTAGTCATGTGATTTTATTGTAATTCAACTGAATAAATAATTTTGTGTTTTACCACAAATTTGCTTTTCATGAATTGGGCACATGTTTTTCACAATGTAAGCACACCACAGAGATACGGTAGAATAGATTCCAGACCATCACAATAAAGTGAATATTGCAATAAAGTGAGCCACAGATATTTTTTGGTTTCCCAGTGCATATAAAAATTTTGTTTATACTATGCTGGAATCTATTAAGTGTGAAATAGAATTATGTCTACGAAAATGCACATACCTCAAAAAAACTTTAATGCTAAAAAATACTAACCATCAACTGAGTTCAGAGAGTTTTAATCTTTTTGATGGTGGAGGGTTTTGCTTCAATGTTGATGGCTGCTGACTATGAGGGCAGTGGTTGCTGAAAGTTTAGGTGGTTGTGGCAATTTCTTAAAATATGCGACAGGTGGCCGGATGGTGACTGGACTTGGAGCTGAGCTAGCTGCGCCCTCCACAGCTAAGACTGAAGGACAGCAACTTGTCTGTTCCCCTTCCCCAATTCCCCAACACTGTTTCCCTTCCCCAATTCCCCAATAAAATCTTAAAAAAAAAAGACAGTGAAGAGTGCCACATGATTTGTCTCTGTCTTTCATGAACAATTTATCTGTAGCATGCAATGCTGTTTGATAGCATTTTACCTGCAGTAGAACTTCTTTCAAAATTAGCCAATTCTCAAGGGCTGGCCAAGTGGCTCAGTTGGTTAAGAGCTCGCTCAAGAGTGTGAGCTCTAAGCAACAGCAGTTTGAGTCCCGCCCAAGCTGAGTTGCCACTGAGCTGCCAACAGGTGGCAGGATGGCTCAGCTAAAGAAATAAATAAATAAAATTAGCCAATTCTCTCAAACACTGTCTAGATAATTAACTAAGTCTATGTAATGCTCTAAATCCTTTGTTGTCATTTCAACAATCTTCACAGCATCTTCATGAGCAGTGGATTTCATCTCAAGAAACCACTTTCTTTGTTCATCCATAAGAATCAACTCCTCATTCATTCAAGTTTTATCATGAGATTACAGCAATTTGGTCATATTTTCAGGCTCCATTTCTAACTCTAGTTCTCTTACTATTTCCATTACCTGTGCAGTGACTTCCTCCACTGAAGGCTTGAACCCCTCAAAGTCATCCATGAAGGTGGAAACTTCTTCCAAATTCATATTAATGTCAATATTTGACCTCTTCCCATGAATCATGAATGGTCTTAATGATATCTAGAATGGTGAATACTTTCCAGAAGATTTTCTATTTACTTTGTCCAAATCCATCAGAGGAATCACTATCTATGGCATATGAAATATATTTCTTAAATAGTAAGACTTGAAATTCAAAATTACTCCTTGATCCATGGTCCACAGAATGGAAGTTGTATTAGTAGGCATGAAAACAACATTAATCCCACTGTGCATCTCCATCAGAGCTCTTGGGTTATTAGGTGTATTCTCAGTGAGCAGTAATCATTTGAAAGAAACCTTTATTTTTCTGAGCAGTTCTCAACAATGGGCTAAAATATTTTGTAAACCATATTGTAAACAGATGTACTGTTATCCAATTTTTCTCTTCCATTTATAGAGCACAGGCTGAATTGATTATCATAAGTCTTAAGAGGTCTAGGATTTTCAGAATGGAAAATGAACACTGGCTTCCACTCAAAGTCACCAGCTGCATTAGGCCTTAACAAGAGAGTCAGCCTGTCCTTTGAAGCATTGAAGCCAGGCAGTGACTTCTCCTCTCTAGCTATGAAAGTCCTACATGGATTCTTCGTCCAATAGAAGGCAGTTTCACCTACATTAAAAATCTGTTGTTTAGTGCAGCCACCTTCATTATTTATCTTTCTAGATCTTCTGGATAATCTGCTACAGCTTCTACATTAGCACTTGCTGCTGCCCCTTAAACTTTTATGCTAGGGAGACAATTTCTTTCTTTATACCTTATAAACCAAGCTTTACTAGCTTCAAACTTTTCTTCTGCAGCTTCTTCACTATTCTCAGGCTTCATAGAATTGAAGAGAGTTAGGGCCTTGCTCTGGATTCAGCTTTGGTCTAAGGAAATGTGGCTGGTTTGATCTTCTAATTAGGCCACTAAAAGTTTGTCCCATCTCAGGAGTAGTCTGTTTTGCTTTCTTATTATTTGTGTGTTCACTGGAGTAGTACTTTCAGTTTCCTTCAAGGAGTTTTCCTTTGTATTCACAACCTAACTATTTGGTGCTAGGGACCTAGCTCTGGGCCTGTCTCACCTTCCTTACTAAGCTTAACATTTTCTAGGTTTTGATTTAAAGTGAGATGTGTGGGACTCATTCATTTAATACTTAGAGCCATTGTAGAGTTATCAATTGACCTAATTTCAATATTGTTGTGTCTCAGGGAATTGGGATGTCTGAAGGGAGGGAGAATGGCTGGTCAGTAGAGCAGTCAGAGAAAACATTTATCAATTAAGTTTGCCATCTTATATGGGTGCCATTCATGGTGCCCCAAAACAGTTACAATAGTAACATCAAAGATCACTGCTCACAGATCACCATAACAAATATAATAATAATGATGAAAAAGTTTGAAACATTTTGAGAATTACCAAAATGTGACACAGGAACACGAAGTGAGCAAAAGCTGCTGGAAAAATGGTGCTAAATGATTTGCTAAATGCAGGCTTGCTACAAGCCTTCAATTTGTAAAAAAATACAATATAAAATTTATGTTTTTTGCAGTGCTTTTTTGTTGTAATTATAAATAGTTATGCTGAACTAAAATTAGCTATTTTCAATTATACAGTTAGGTATAATTTTCTTTTATATGGTACATTCTTTCATAGTTGAAAATACTTGCAGCCCCATTTATGTGTCATCATATTCATTCAAGATGCCTTCATTCATGTAATAAAGATGTCTGGAACTCCTTTAGAAATAAGGCGAGACATGATGCATGTATATAAACAATTGAAACACAGGGAAACAAAAAGAGTAGTTTCTCCTTGTTATTTAGCCTCTCTTGAGGTATGGCCCAGAGAACATTTGCCTGATGAAAATATGAGTTTCTATGTTTCAACCCATACCTACTAAGTCAAACTCTCAGTGGTGTGGGTCTAACAGCCAGACTTTAAAACTATAAATATTGAATCACTGTTATACATCTGAAAGTAATATAATATTATATGCCAACTATACTTGAATAAAACACTAAAAAAACAAAACAAAACAAACAAACAAACAACTAACTCTCTGTCTGTGCTTATCACAATTCTCTTTAGATATCTTCTCAGTTTTTACTTTTCCCTAGGGAAGTTCTTCCATACCTAGAGCTTTAGCTATATACTTGCTTTTTAAGTTAAATTTCAAATAAATTAATAAGATGAGTTACAAAGTATTTCTCTTTTTTCTTCTTTGGGAAGTAATTTGTTTTTTGAAAGTTGAAAAGCATTTTCCTACAGAACAATTGAAAATTATTTATTCTGTTGAGGAAAGACAATTTATTACAGATATATCTTCCTTTGAGATTCTTAAACTATCAGGCTTCTGTTTCTTCTTCATTCAGATTTAATGTTATATTTTACTAGGAATTTGTCTAGGTCTTCACAAAATTTTCCATATTATTCTCTTACATTTTTGTCCCTATGTATATTATTGTCCATTTTTTCTTTCATCCCTCTCTTTATTAAATTGTATAATATTACATTTGCATTTTTAGTAATTATGTTCTCTGTTTACTATTTCAATACTTTGAGCTCTTTATTATCATTCTTCTAATTTTTTTTAGATTAGTCCCTGTTTTTTTCTAATATCTTGAGTTGCTTTTTATGTTCATTAATTTGTAGCCTTTCTTATATTCCAATAAGAACACATAATGCTTTAAAGTTTCTTCAAGTTGTCATTTTTGTTGCTTTTCAAAGTTGAATATATAGCATTTTCATTATTTTCTAGTTCTTTTTATTTTTAGTCTTTGATATGATTTATTTTATCTTATAATTATGAGTAATTTTTAAAAATTTACCAGTTTAGAGAATTTTAATTAGCTTTTTGTCATTGACTTTTAACTTTATTTTATTGTTCTAGACAATGTATAGGATAACAATGACTTAAAATTTGTTGAGGCTTTCTTTTGGCTTATCACATGATCAATATTTGCAAATGGTCCATATGTGCCATACTTCAAATTTATACTTTCAAATTGTAGGGCTTGGATTCTATATAGTATGTTTATTAAATTTGTTATTCTAATATTTTAGACCCATTTAATCTTGACTTAACATTAATGAAAAAAGTTGAGTGTAAACTTCCCATTAAAATGGTGGATTTGTACATTTGTTTCTATAGTTCTACTAATATTTGCTTGATACGTAATGAGCCAATTTTATTAGTGGACACAAATTAAATTATATAATGTATACATATACATGCATTATATATGTATTCATGATGACTTGAACCTTATTATCATATACAACAATGCTTTTCCCCTTAATTCCATTTAGTGTGGTAATATAGCCATCCCTGTTTAACTTTTATTAAAATTTGCCCAATACAAGTTTTCCCAGATTTTTCATTTCAATAATCCATGCCCTCAAGAATGTGTAAGTTGAATATGACTTTTTTGTAGCTATATTACATGCATTTATGTTTATATTGACATTTGTTATATTTGTCTTATTACTTATTTCTACCATATTACTTTTGCTGTCAATTTGTTCCATTGTTGTTTTGTTTTGTTTTTCCTTTGTTTGGATTGATTAACTTTTTTGGTTTGCTTTGTATTTTATATTATTCCATTTTCTGTATTATTTTAAAAATTAGGAAATATTTTTAATTTACTATATAGTTTTAAACCTTTTTTAGAGTTCTGTTGTAAAAATATTTTTGGGTTTAGCCTTGAAATTATTTTTGTTA
The DNA here is from genome assembly GCF_001890085.2 of Hipposideros armiger. Classification (NCBI taxonomy): domain Eukaryota; kingdom Metazoa; phylum Chordata; class Mammalia; order Chiroptera; family Hipposideridae; genus Hipposideros; species Hipposideros armiger. The sequence continues at coordinate 573,606 of NW_017732072.1, read as the reverse complement.
TTATTTAAACTTCCCTCCTGAACTATTCAAGAACTTTTACCACTTAATCAACTCTAATTATCTCATCTTGAATTCATATTATTAATATACAGATTTTAATTCTGACCCTTAATAAAAACTATTATACTTATTTCTTTATATGTGTTCTTTATAGCATATTTGTTTAACAGTTTGTTTGTAAATGTATTTGTTCTTCATTCCTTTTTGTGTTTCAAACATTCATTCTGCAATCATTCTCCTGCATGATGCATTCTTTATACAATCTTGTAAAAATATTGTGTTGGTAAACCCTCTAAGTGGTTTTGTTTTGTTTTGATACATTTTTATTTTTTCATATTTATTGAAACATTATTTTGCTGAATATGCCTTTCTAAGTTGAAGTTATTTTGTCTGTGTAGTATGATCATATTATAATGCCATCCTTTTTTTGTTTCTATTGTTGCTTTGAGCAGTCATATCTCAGCTTAGTTTCCTTTCCTTAGTTTGGGAAATCATTTTTTTGTTTGACTGCTATTTTAATCTTTCATTTTACTTTTTGGTCAGCAGTTTCACTGCACTATTCTTAAGGGTGGAGTTAGTTAGTTTTTGATGTTTTAATATATATTTGCTGACTTTCTGTGGATTGATGACTTCCATAACTTTTGGCACATCCTTAGCTATTACTAAATATTGCTTCTCTTCTATTTCCTCCATGGTGTCCTTCTTTAACTCCACTTAGCTATATGCTAGGCATCTCCATTCTATTCTAAATATACATTAATCTTTCTTTTATATGTGCACACCTTGTCTTTCTGTTTCATTTTGAACATTTTTCTCTATATATCTTCTATTTCACAAATTCTCTCTTCAATTGTCTCTAACCCTTACAATAAGACATGCTGTGAATTTACTTTTTAATAATCATATTTTAATTCTAAATTTCTATTTAGTTTTTTCCCCAACTTGCCTTTATAAAATTGCCTTTTATAATCACATTTTTCTTTTTCATTTTGTTCTATTTTTTTTTGGCATTTCACACATTTTTGTTTTACATTATATATTAGCAGATAATTCCAATGTCTGAAATTCATGAATTCTAATTTCTTGTTTGTTTCTATATGTGTTTGTGATATTTGACTATAAGCTTATATTCATTGATCATAACTGATAAGAATCTTAAGGGCTACAATATATTCGTTCTTAAAAAAATTACATTTGCTTATTCAATGAGTCACAGGATGCTATCAATCTGGTATTATTGTAGCTTTAGTTCCCATGCTACTCCAAAGGAACAAGGCTTAGCAAATACAATATTTTACCTCAAGTCTGCCGATCTTTCAAATTTTTCTTAGATGCAAAGCTTCCACAAATAGAAGCTCAAATATTTTTGTTGTATTAAATTACTTTTTTTTCACTTATTCATTAATCTGGGAGATTTTCCTTATTTAGTTATGATCTCAAAAAATGCATTAGAAAGTCTGTTTTAGGAAGAATGTGGTTTTCTTTCCGCGAGAGGGATTTTCAGCATTCTAGTTCTCTAAATTTCCTAAACAGAGAAGTTATATTCTCATTATAAAGCTCTGTGCATAGTCTATTAAATCATATAAATTCAGCACAGGCATATGAAAGAAGTCTGAAGTCTCCAGAAGTATATTTTTAATAATAGTATCTATGTAATCTATATTATTAAAAATTAGAGAAAAAATAAATTAAAGTACTAACTGTGAGTTTAGTTATTTTTCCAAATATTCTTTCATTAAACATTTAAAATAAGAATGAATAAGATACCTGTCATTAATTTTCCCTCTCAATTTTGAAGATGATAATTAAGTAAAATAAACACATTAAATTAAATTAAAATTTTAAATGAGAAATATTGGAATGGAAGATTAATCAGTAAATCAAATTGTTTTGTTAATTTAAAATATGTGTAATGATAATATGACTCATTAAATCTGACATTTCTAATATCCCAACCATAGAGAATTAGTCTCTCAAATCTATAATTAAAAATATAGAACTTTTAGGGCTTTTTATTTTGTTTTATTTTATTTTTTTGTCTCAAGATAACTGGAGTCACTGTATGATTTAGGCTTGGAGAATGGCATACATCCAGGATGGTGTGAGTATGTGTTTCTGTGTGCTTGTGACACAGTGGTTCCCAGGGCTTCTTCAATTCACAAATTTCAATATAATGGTCAGAAGCTATTTTGGACTAAATGTGAATGTATATTATGACTGACCTATAAACAGCCAATAAACACTAGCAACATAATTATAGATAAACTATATAGGTAGTAAAAATACAGACAGGGAGACCATGCTGGTCTTCTGTGCCCAGAAGATGATATCAAATTTATAGTAACTTTAATTTCACATTATTAATGCTACCTAGAAATATACTACAGTTGTTAAATAAAAGAGGGTTAACAATGATCATTTATAGTGTTATTACAGTTCTAGTGAACTACCCTTTGGAGGGTAAAAAACCCAATAAAAATCCTTGGAAATCTTAGGATCATAAATAGCAGAAGGTAGTATCCTAATTAATTGAACCATAATTGTATTGATATTTGGTGGGATAAAAAAGTTTGCAAAGAAATAACATATTTCACAGATTAAATATATTACACTACAGCAATTATTTTACAATATATAATCAGAGAACTCATTACTTAATAATCTTGATACAAATTTTAAGTTTAAATCTTACCTTTTTACATCACTGTGCAATGAATAGGTAGCAAAGAGTAACTAAGGCATGTTGTAACATAAGTTATTAATTGCAGATATTCAGGCTATATTTATATGACAATTACAAAACAGATGGAGCTGAGACATTATTAAAACTTGTTGCCAATCTGAAGAAAAAATAATTACTACAAGTTATTAATTTTTAGCAATTGCCATATTGAACACTAGATGTGAGGGCAAGGTTTATAGCTCTCTTTTCTCTAAATTTAAAACATTACAGAATCACTCTGTTGCTAAATAATGGCTATTTTGCAATTTAAAAAAAAGCCATTGTGTTATTTTCCAGCCATTATATTAGCAACTGCATTGAAATTTTAAAATTTTAAATAATTTATTTTTGCCCCAAATATACTGACAATTTCACTTTAACATTTTGTGGTGGTCCTTCACTGCAGTATTCTTATTTTTCTTTTTTAATATTATCATTGTACTTAGGCACTTCTTTTCAAACTAACAACTCTTCTTCAGAAATATTCTTAATGCTTTGAGCTCATCAAGACAATTACATGTTTGAAAAAAAGACAAGATTTTGAGAGAAAAATACTTTGGTTTTCATGCTTCTTTTAAGCTCTTTTTATTTTTCTTGAATCTGCTATTTCTTTCAGGTCTTTACATGTCCTTTCTTCAGAACTTTTTTTACTTTTCAATGCAAGACTGGTTTTACAAGTTCTTAGAAAAAAAAGAACTACACAAAACAGTTGAGTATAGTGTTATTACAGAGACTGCATTATATGAACAAAGAACGGGGCAAATAACAGACAATTTAATCAGTATGCCCCAAATCATATGACTTGGGTTTTATGTATGTCAAGATGTCACCATTCACACAAATTTTTTTTTAAATATATGTTTACCAAAGAAGCATTTTTAGACTCTATTTTTCGGAACCTTTTGTTTGTTTGTTTGTTTTTATTATTAGTTTCAGGTGTACAGAACAATGCAATACTTATCCTTTTCACCCCCACAAAGTAATTACCTCCCTCCCCCCATCCACTGCCCTCCCTCCCCCAGTATCATACTTATCTATTACAATTCCATTGACTCCATTCCCACACTCTACTCCACATCCCGTGAATATATGTATATATAATTATAGTTGACATACAATATTATTCAACATCAGCTTCAGAAATACAGTGCGGTGGTCAGGCCTCTACACTATCTATGCAGTGATCTCCTTGACCAGGCATGAGTCCAACTGGCCCCCTAAAAATATTTACAACATTATTGATTATATTCCCCAGACTGTCTTTTCTATCCCTGAGGCCATATTGTAGTTACCAATTTGTATTGTCTCGTCCCTTCCCCTTCTCCTTCATTCCCTCCCCCTCTGAACTAGCAACCCTCAGTTATTCCTCTGGAAGATTTTCCAAGATAGACCACATGTTAGGCCACAAAACAAATCTCAATAAATTTAAGAAGATTGAAATCATATCAAGCGTCTTCTGCGACCACAATGCTATGAAACTAGAAATCAATTATAAGAAGAAATCCGGAAAGCACACAAATACATGGAGGCTGAATAACATGCTTTTCAGAACCTTTTGAAGCATGACTTCAAGTCAGCAGCCTAGGCTGTGGCTGTGGACTTCAGCACAACCATCAACATTGCTGCTTAAGAAATTACAATTTACTTCTACTCCAAGTTATAAATGCAAGTCTTTTTTTCCAATAAAAAACTCATGCGTGTGTGTGTGTGTGTGTGTGTGTGTGTGTGTGTGTGTGTGTGCAGCAAGGAGTAGAGCTGCTGTTAGTGAGGATTCTCTACCTTGGTCCTGTGCCACACTGGCTGCATTAGAGCAGCGATGAGCATCATGCTGTTCAGATGACGGTTGGAAATGCCTACCTTTCTCAGGAGGCCATAGTCTCCGCTAAGGAAATGTAGGCTCACCCTTCTATGCTTCAGCCATGAGACTGTTAATGTCTTCCTGTTATAGCTCAAAAGTTCCTCTAATTCACTGGGATCTCATTGTACACAGGATATTTAAATCTCAGAACAAGTGTTTGGGAAGGGGTGCACAATGCTGAAAATAGGAAAAATAGCCTTGGCTTTTGAGTGGATACACAAAAGTGAAGCTAAACCATTTGGCTTTAACTTGTTAAAATTCCTGTCAGAAGAATGAAGTGAGTAGTACAAATCCTTCCTTTCATGGTGGAGACTAGAACAGAACACTCTGCCTTTGTCCCTGTGAATTGTTAAAATGACAACATTTAGAAAGGCTTCGGAAAACAGATTGAATTGTTTAAATTTTTGCAAGAAGAAATGTCCAAAGAAGTGGAAAACAATTGGAAAGGGGCAAGAGGTAGAGGGAGAAAGAGAAAGACAGAAAGAGATAATATCATAGATTATATGGGATGCTTTAAAAAATTAAAACAAACCATTATTTCCAAAAATAATAGAAAAAAAAGAAGACCTTTGAAAGTTTCCCTTTATTCAATACACATATAAACTCCATTTTGACAGGAAGAATAATAAGAAAAACAGATATAAATCCTAAAGTAGGAGTTCAAAAGAAACTAGAGTATTAATATGTAAATCATCTTAAATAATACATAATTTATTCAAATTTTGAAAGGTAAACATGTATTAGCTTGGTATGGGAGATATTCTGTGGTATTAATATTTATATATGTGAATATATTAATGATTTTGATTGAAAAATGTGAGGCAATTTCTCATATCATTTGGTTTTATTTTCATTTTTTAATGTGATGTTAAACTGTGTACCACCCATTCATCAAAAGCACCAAGGTTTTTCTCCGTTAGTCCTAGGAGGTGTTCTTCCATGGCTAGCAAGTAGCCTATAAGTTATTTCGTAGATTTCCACAGACATAGAAGGATTATTTATTTGCTTGCTATAATTAATAATAAAATACCATTTTAAATGTGTTAAAATATTAACATGTTTTATCCTCTTAACAATCTTATGCCATAGCTAGTGTAATTACATGAGATACAAACTGACTAATTCACCTGACTGAATCACCAGCCAGGGGGAAACCCAGCTTCCAATCCTCTGGCTCTGACTACAGGGTCTTCTGAGCTCTAAACCACTACAATAGGCTGGCCAGAGAGAACAATGAAGGTGTACATTTTTTTTTTTACATTCATTTTTTTCTTCAATTTTATCTGAACTGGAAAACAATTATAAACAAATACAGCTAAAGAATAAAAAACATCTGGATATCATAGATAGCAACACCTGATAAATAGCTAGCAACACCTGATAAATAATCTAGCTAAAGATTTTATGATTATTCATGTTTGAATGATCTAAACTTTACAAAAACCCTCCAAAACAAGTATGATCTACATTAGTGCTGAATTCTCTAAGACTAGAGCTGCAACATTGATTCACAAATTATAAATGGCCATAGGGCCCCCAACTTTATTTCATGAAAGATAGTTTGAAGGGATTATATCCATTTTATGATTCTGATTTCATTGTATTTTGATGTATCAAGGAGATAGATTTAATTAAAATCAGTTAATGTCTAACTTGGGCCTAGAATTAGTTTACCCCTCCCATATTTTCAATCCCCAAAGAAATATATATATATATATATATATATATATATATATATATATATGGCCCTTAAAATATTTTATGTTTTTTTCTAATCCTAAAGATATCTGGAAGTTAAAAAAACAAAGAAAAAACAAAGGAAATTAACTAGAGAGAAAGAACATTCTATAAAATTTTTTAAACCACTCAGATAGGGATGAAATTAAAGGCCCTTTCAGGAAGAAGTCTAGGAATCCTTTTCCTCTCATTTCAAGACCTACAATTATATAAATTGTTCCTCTTAGATCTTGATGTCCAATCTTTAATCATCTTGAAGAACCTGCTATTTATATTCCCAGACACTCCTCTTAATTTTTGCAGGTTGAAGCCACATTACTTTCCTTGTCAGGAGCTTCTTTTAATTTCTTATTCAAACTATGTTAAAACATCTACTATTTCAGTAAAAGCTTTCTATGAATAAATCCTTCTGTCTTTTTATTCTGAATTTTTTACTACAACCTACATTTATATCTATTTTTACTAGCACACAATCAATATTTTCTTAGTTTGTTTAGTTTTTGCTTTATCAGATATTGATCACTTATATTCTATTACTTATGTCTAAAAAGTGTCACCATTTATTGGCAAGCAATACTTTTTAGTAAAACTACCCCAAATTAATAATAAAAATTTAAAAAAACAATAAAAATCTCTCTGTCCCTCTCCCTCCCCTCTCTCTGACACACACACGTACATGCACACACATGCGCACATGCACACACACACACACGCACACACAAATACAGAAATTCTGTAGCTAACTTATTCTGAAATTTTTAGTAGACATCAAATAATTTGCTAATTTTTGTTCATGTGTTTTTTGTTAGTAGTATTTCATTAAGTTTGTATGTAAAGTTTATTTTAATATAAAACACAATCTATTTTCTTTCACTAATTCAACAAATCTCTATTGAGAGCTTACTATTAATATATGGCATGCATTGATTTAGGTTGTGTGAATAGAATGGAAAACAAAATAAATTTTTGTTTGGGAAAACTGGTAGCCAATTAGGAAAAGAAAGTGAAACTAGATCCTTCCGTCAGTTCTTACCACCTCAAAATTGGAACTGGTCAAAATTTTAAATGGAAGAAATAAAAGCATAAAAGTGCTAAAAAGAAATATTTGAATTAAAATATAATATGAGAGAAAACATTTTCAGCAAAAACCAATAAAATAGATTAATAAATTGGATATATATATATATATATATATATATATATATATATATATATATATATACTTTTTATATAACAAAACTTTGTACATTGTATACTATTATACTAGAAGAAAAGAATATGGAACAGATATGGTACACAAAATTATAATGTTGGTAATACACA
>NW_017732072.1:533317-565441 GCF_001890085.2 Hipposideros armiger | reverse complement strand
AAAAAAAAAAAGAAAAAAAAAAGACAACACCCTGTCATTGTAAAAGCGCTCAGAAGACTAGAACTAGAAAGGAAGATCCTAAATCTGATAAATGGCACTTACAAAAACAAAACAACAGCCATCATACTTAATGATGAAAATCTAAATGTCTTCTCCTCTAAGGTCAGGTGACTCCAATTTATCACTTTCTGTGTATTCACACAGCTGCAGCTGTAGCTCAGTATTCCAAGCATACTCAGTGTAGAGCTTTGCACTGACCATTCCAAATTCACTTTCCCTTATATCGCTATGGCTGGAACCTTCATTCCTGGGCCACCCCAAAACAGCATTTCCCCAGATCTGATTATAATCTAAGTTCCTTGAGTAGAGTGGCTTTTTTATTTTATCCACTTCAGTAGACAAAACTGGCTAGCACCACATGAAATTATGAAGCAAACAAACAAGTTTAATACAAAGATGATTTACTCTCAAATGAAAATGAAATTGCACAACAACAGTATGTGAAATATGCTATATCTATTTAGGCAAGTGTACATATGAATGAAAAATTTCTGTAAATACACAAGGAAATGTTATTACCCTTGACCACTTTTGAGTATGGCCAAGATTAATTAGTAATTAATTAGAAATCATTTTGTATTGCAGTGACAAAAATCTGAGCCACGCTAAGTTAAATGAAAAAAGGAGTGTGACTCTCATTATGTATAAATGTGTAAATCTATCAGTAGTAAAGACAAATGTAGTGCTAGGTCCAGGAAAATTTGAAATCAGAGACTGAAATGAACCAAGAATTTCTTTCATCTGCCTTTAAAAAAAAAACTCTTAAACTTTCTTCTGTATTAACTTAATTAAATCAGATCAACTTAACTCAAAAGGCAGGATAACATTACTACTTGAAGACCTGAGTTTACTCCCTTATGAACTTATTACCACTGGATAAAGTCATACAAAATGTAAAGTTTAGGACAATGTGCTCAGCCACTGAAATAGTCAGTATGACCAAAAAAGTTTAAGCACTACATTTGACTTGGTTTGGGTGATGCGACCACAAATATGGCAATGGAGGAGAGGTCTGCTCCGAGAAAATGGAGAGAAGGACTGTTGAGGAGGTAAAAATAGATATAATCTAAAGATGGCCAAAAGGGAGAAGATGTAAACTTTATTGTACTATTTTAGAGTTCTCCATATGCCATATACTACCTTGATAAAAATAATAAAGAACAGTATATAAGTTGGAATATATAAATATTCATCATGTTAAATAGGCAGGGTATGGAACCAATCCGCTTGCTACACTTTCTAATGTTAAGTTCAGTATGAAATGGCAAATAAGGAAATGATTTCCTTGGGTATTGCTGCCCAGAACATATTTATTGGTGCCATACTATGGGATGATGTTGTAATTTGCCTCCCAATGTCCATTTTCCTCTACTTCCTTAGTAAGCAAATTTAGGAAGCTTATTCACATGGCCCTCCACCTTCGCTCCAAATGTATTTACTATTAGTTTTGTATCATATGAACTGAGAAAACAAGTTGTATTATCTTCCAAACACAATCAAAAGAAAAAAGATACCTGATCTTAGAGGAAAAGCTTTCAGACCATTGAGTATGATGTTAGCTGGGATTTATCATATATGACCTCTATTATGTTGAGGTATGTTTCCTCTATCTCTATTGTGTTGAATTTTATTGTAAATAGATGCTGAATTTTGTCAAATGCTTTTTCTACATCTATTGAGATGAATATATTACCTGTATCCTTCATTTCGTTTATATGGTGTATCATATGATTGATTTATGAACACTGAACCATCCTTACATCTCTGGAATAAATCCCATCTGATCATAGTTTATGATCTTTATAATGTTTTCTTGAATTTGTTTTGCTAATATTTTATTAAGAAGTTTTGCATCTATGTTCATCAAGAATATTTGCCTGTAATTTTCTTTTTGTTCTTTTTTTGTTTGTGTCTTTATCTGGTTTTGGTATCAGGGTAATACTGGCCTCAAGTTGGGAAGTATTTATTTCTCTTGAATTATTTGGAATAGCTTGAAAAGGATAGGTGCACAAGACAAGGATGCCCATTCTCACCCCTTTTATTCAACATTGTATTGGAAATCTTAGCCACAGCAATCAGACAAGAAAATTAAATAAAAGGCATCCAAATTAGAAAGGAAGAAATAAAACTGTTACTATTTGCAGATGACATAATACTAGATATTAAAAACCCTAAAGGATCTATCAAAACCTATCAAAAATTATAAATAAATTTAGTAAAGTTGCAGAATATAAAATATTCATAAATTTGATACATTTCTATACATTAATAACAAACTATAAGAAAGAGAAATTAAGAAAATAATCCCATTTGCAATTTCATAAAATAATAATAAAAAAAACTAGGAATAAATTTAACCAAGGAGAGGAAAAAACTGTACTCTCAAAACTATAAGACACTAATGAAATTTAGGAAGACACAAATCAATGGAAGAACATTCCATGTTCATGGATTAAAAGAATTAATATTGTTAAAATGTCCATGCTGCCCAAAGCAATCTACAGATTCAATGCAATCCCTATCAAAATACCAATGGCATTTTTCACAGAAGTAGAACAAATAATTCTAAAATTTATGTGGAACCACAAAAGACCCCAAATAGTAAAAAATAAATCTTGAGGAAAAAAATAACAACAACTCACAAAGTTGGAGGTATCAGACTCTCTAATTTCAAACTACACTACAAAGCTATAGTAATCAAGACAGTACGATACTGGCACAAACACACACACGTAGATCAATGGAACAAACTAGAGAGATCAGCAATAAACCCATGCTTATATGGTCCACTCATATATGACAAAAGACACAAGAATATACAGTCACTTCAATAAATGATGCCAAAAAAACTAGACAGATAAAAACAAAAACATAGGCAATAAACTGACATCAGTCTTAGCAATATTTTTTTGATATATCTCCTCAGGCAACAGAAACAAAAGCAAAAATAAACAAATGGGACTACATCAAACTAAAATGCTTTTGTACAGTGAAGGAAATCATTAACAGAATGAAAAGGCAGCCTACTGAATAGAAGAAGACATTTGCAATATACATATCCAATAAGGGGTTAATATCCAAAATATTTAAAGAACTCATATAACTCAACATCAAAAGAATGAAAGAGAAAGAAAGAAAGAAAGAAAGAAAGAAAGAAAGAAAGAAAGAAAGAAAGAAAGAAAGAAAGAAAGAAAGAAAGAAAGAAAGGAAGGAAGGAAGGAAGAAAGAAAGAAAGAAAGAAAGAAAGAAAGAAAGAAAGAAAGAAAGAAAGAAAGAAAGAAAGAAAGAAAGAAAGAAAGAAAACAATCTGATGAAACAATGGGCAGAAGATCTGAATAGACATTTCTCCAAAAAATACATATAGATGGCCAATACATGAAAAGATGCTCAAAATCACTAATCATCTGGAACATGCAAATCAAAACCACAATGATATATAACCTCACACCAGTTAGAATGGCTGTTAGTAAAAAGTCAACAACTATCAATTGTTGGTGAGGATGTGGGGGAAAAGGGAACCCTCAAGTATTGTTGGCGGTACAGTCACTATGGAAAACAGTATGAAAGATCCTCAAAAAATTAGAAATAGAACTACCATATGCAATTTCACTCTGGGTATTTATCCAGAGAAAACAAAACAACTAATTTGAAAAGATATATGCACCCTTATGTTCATTGCAGCATTATTTACAATAGCCAAGATATGGAAGTAACCTAGGTGTCCATCAATAGATGAATGAATAAAGAAGAGGTGGTACATATATACAATGGAATATTACTCAGCCATAAAAAAAAAAATGAAATCTTACCAATTTTGACAACATGGATGGGCCTAGGGGGTGTTATGCTATGTGAAATAAGTCAGACAGAGAAAGACAAATATCATACAATTTCACTCATATGTGGAAACTAAAAAAAAAAACCAACAAAAAAAAAAAACAAAGCAAACAATATAAAACAGAAACAGATTCATAGATTCAGAGAAGAAACTGGTTGCCAGAGAGGAGGAGGATGGAGATATGAGTAAAAAAAGTAAAAAGGATTAATTGGTACAAACTTCCAGTTGCAAAATAAATAATTCATGAGTGTAATGTACAGCATAGGAAATACAATCAATTACATGATAATAGCTTTGTATGGTGACAGATTGTTACTAGACTTATTATGGTAATCACTTCATAAGTTATATAAATATCAAATTATTATGCTGTATACCTGAAACTAACATAATATTATGTGTCAAGTATATAAAAAAAGGTAAGTAAATAAAATAAGTTGTAGATAAGGATCCAACATAATAAAACTTTTAATCAGTAAACAATTTAATATCAGACATATAGCAAAAACTGTGAAGGCCCTGAACTTTAGAGCAGGGGAGATTTTTTATTAGTCAATAATTCTGCTCTCTCTAAGAACTCTTTTGTCCATAGGTTTCCTTTGCTCCTAGATTCTCTTCCTGGAAGTTGCTTTCCTTTCCTTTACCTTTCTTGACTCCATCTAAAAGTGGGAGTGGGTTAATATGCACTGCTTGGGGGATACACTGCTTTCTAAATTCAATTTCCGCCTGAGCAAGATTAAAGGCCTAAGGATTGTTTTAAGTATTAAATACTCAAAGTCATTTTATTCAACAACTGAATTTTGAATCAACTTGTCTTCTCGTGAGTTCAATGTGTCACTATCTATACCACAAATTCTTTTTGAGACATCTGTTTCAGATCTGCTTCATTTCCTTGTTTTCTTCTACTTTATCATTCTCATATCTATCACCTCCTTAGTGATGACTGCCTTGAGGTTATCAGGCTTAAAGAAAATGAACACACCCTTAATTGAATCCTTGTTCTGCATCAATTGAGAAAGCCTGTGGGCCTTCATTGCACAAATATTTTTTTATCCCATTTCTAGAAATATTTTCCAATAGATCAAGCCTCTGAATTTAAATGACTCTCTCTATTGCTTCCTATTTCTGCATACAACTTGGTTAATTCTTTTTTTTTTTTTTTAAGATTTTATTGGGGAATTGGGGGAGGGGAACAGCACTGGGGAATTTGGGGAAGGGGTACAGACAAGTTGCTGTCGTTTTGTTCTTCAGTCTAGTTGTGGAAGACGTTGCTTCACTGGCCCATGTTGGTATTATCATTTCGCTCTTCCTGAGTGAGGCAGATCGGTCACCGGCCTCTGGACGGCCGTTCACAGCGGCTCTTAGCAGCTCACATTGGCTGCCAGCCACTCACGCTGGCTGCCAGCCACACATGGTAGCTTATGGCAGCCCACTGAAGCAGGGGCTGCAGCCTACGCTGTCGCCAGCAACTCATGGCAGCCCACCTCCAAGTCGAGCTGTTGTTTACCATCTTAGCTGTAGAGGGCAGTGTCACTGGTCCCCATGTGGGATCCAAACCGGGGCCCTGCTGGTCAGAGCTGGCATCCCAAGCCTATTCCTAACCAACACGCCACTCGACCGGCCCCAACTTGGTTAATTCTTGCTTAATGAGGTTTCTTCATTTTTAATACTTTGCCAAGCACAGAAAGTAGTAGTCAACACACAATGCCATGTTATAACAGGAAAATTTTATTGCTTTGCTTGGTCATAATATGGATTGCCATTTTTTTGAGCTTCCATTTGGTTTCTCCACTGCTTTTCTTATTTATTAAAGCACTGACACACACACACACACACACACACACACACACACACATATATATATATATATATATATATATTTAATAGTGTAGCACTTAAATTCAAGTTAGCAGAGATAAGATAGGCTACATAGCAAAAACAAATAACCTTAAACTTTTGGTAGCTTAAAATAAAAAAGAAAAGTTTATTCTCTCTCTTACCTCATGGTCTCATGTGAGTCAGAAGGATGCCATTTTATGGGTGTGCAGCCTGGAGTACGGCAGCTCCACATTCACCACAGCAGAAAGAGAGTGACATGAAGGAACACGGGTTTTTCACTTCCTCAGTGTAAAAATGACATGCTTCACTTCCGCTTACATTTCTTTTGCCAGAAGCAGTCAAATGGCCTTTATAAAAAAATGGAAGGATATTTGATGTTTTCAAATATTTTTTTTATATCTCTAATAATAATAAATATTCTACCAAAGCTCTGTTCTGTTTCTTCCCGGGCATATCCATAATCTTACTTTTAAATTTTACTGAATCATTTCTGTTCTCAATGTTCCTATAAAACAGCATCCCCTGTCTAATCATAACCCGTACTTAGTGGTTTCTTTTTACATTAGTGATGGGAGAAGAAATCAAACAATAAATAGCTACTGAATTCCTATTCTGCACCATGCACATTTTCTCTAGAGACAGCAGTTATGGCTAAAGCAGTCCTTTCTGGAATCCTGACTCTTTCTATTTCATTCCTAGTCATTTGTGTGTTGTTCTCAGTAAATCTTCAAGGAATCACCTATATTGTCAGGAACAACCATGAGACAAAAACAGAGAAGAGTATTAAATATGTAGCCCACTCCATCTGTTAACATTGGACAAATCATTCGATTTCTCTAACACTTAAAGTCCTCTTCCTTAAAATAAAAATAATTATTTCAGTAATAGGGTTATTGTGGGTTTAAGAAAGATAATGTATACAAAAGTGTTATATATTCTGTAAAACACTGTATAAAACAGACAATTTTAAAAACAAACAGTAGTATTAAATATGGACAGTTTAGTTGGCCAATTAAAGACAATTTTCAAATCAATGCTTGCCTATGAAAAATTTGCCACACTGATTTTTTATAACAGTTTTGAGATTTAATTTTCATATCATAAGGCTCAACATTTTTAAGTATACAGTTCAGTTGTCTTGTTTTTAGGATATTCATAGAGTTGTACAACCATCACCACTATCTAGTTTTACAACTGTTTCATGACCCTCCCTCCAAAATCCCATACTCATTAGCAGTCATTGACCATTCCCCCTCCCCACACAACAAACAACCCATTTTCTATTCCTATGGATTTGCCTATTTTGGACATTTTATATAAATGGAATCATACAGTATGTGCTCTTTTATGACTAGCTTCTTTTACTCGGCATTATGGTTATCAATTTGTTAATTCTTATTAAGTGAAGCACAGCGTGCTGGATGGTGAGCCACAGCTCAACAAAAGACCACAAGCCGGCTGAGTGTCTCAGTTTGTTAAGAGTGCGAGCTCTGAGCAACCGGGTCACCAGTTCGATTCCCACATGGGCCAGTGAGCTGCACCTGAGCTGAGTGAGATGCTGCTAAGCTGCCATCGGGCGGCCGGAGGGTTCAATGGTTAGAGAATGCACTCTTCGCAACAAGGTTGCCAGTTCGACTCCCGCATGGGATGGTGGGCTGCACCCTTCCGCAACTAAGATTGAACATGATATCTTGATCTGAGCAGCCACGAGCTGCTGATGGGTGGCCAGATGGCAACTGAACTTGAAGCTAAGCTAGCTGCGCCCTCCACAACTAAGACTGAAGGACAACAACTTGGCTGTTCCCCTGCCCCAATTCCCCAGTAAAATCTTAAAAAAAGAAAGAAAGAAAAAAGACCAGAAGAGAAAATGAAACAGAAGTTTGGCAAGTTCCACAGTCTTATCTAAGGGGCCCACAAGGGAAAGGCACTGGGAGGCAGGGGAGACTGTTGATCACCAGGAACATTGGGGGAATCATGTTAAGAACTTACATTTACTTGTGACTCTGTGGGCCATTATCTAGGATATATGCTTGCATGAGGGTGCTAGTGTCACTTTAAGGTCCCTGCAGGCCACTTGGCCAAACAAAGTGGATGCTGAGACACCAATACCATGCAATGGGTTTTGCTAAATTCTCAACCGTTATGTTTTCAAGTTTCATCAGTGTTTTAGATGTTTGAATAACTATGGGAGGGCAGTACCGGAAGCCAGTCAATCAACCTGTGAAGCAGGGACATAAAATTTCTTTTTAGGCTACAAAGCTTGTTTTGTGTCTCCAAAATCGTTCCCTTTCTCAAATATCTTCCATGATACCTTAGGTTCTTAAATTATCTGTGTGGAATTGGGTATGAGCCAACTGCTAATTGTTATAGAATCACCAGCAGGATCACAGCTAATACCTTCTGATGTCTCTCAAGCTGGACTTTAAAAGTTTATTTTTTATTCCTCATTCCAAGATATACAATTTTTATCACTTTAATTTGAAGTTATTTGTTATAAACGTAGGAATCTTGAGGAAGAAAAAATATTTTTCCATTTTTTCAATCAAGAAAATAAATAATGAAGTTATACAAATATTAGGTTGAGACTTCATAAGGAACCTGAATATTTAAAATTTTTATTTTCTAATGCTTAAAATATAAAATAATCTTATTTTTTCCTGACATCTTGTTAACACTATGAACCTACTCATAATGCAGATTAATTTTTCTTTGCTGATTCAATTTTATTTACCACCAAAAGCTCAGAGACAGTGCATGTGGGGTTCAGGCTAAAAACACATTATCTAATGTCTATGGGATGCTGCTTCTTTGTATTGAATTAATTCTTCTTTCAAAGAATATCTCCAAATTCTATATGGATTTTAAGTTCATTTCTCCTTTTTTCTGTGATGTTCATTATTTAACTTTTGCCATTCGTTTTTTGACTTCCTGCTTTTGTTAACTTAGTATATGGTATATAATATAATTTAATATACAATATACTTTTTATAGATTTAAACTGTAAAATAACTATTAGGATTCTGTATTATATCACAGTATTGTGCATTACATGCAAAGAAAATTTTATTTTAATAAAATGCCACAAATGCAATTTGGAAGGTTGGATAGATACTAAAGTGGAAGAATATTTGTCATTTGTCTTAATGACACTTTTGTATATTTGGATGAATTCCCCCCCTCAAAAAAAAGCCCATAACCTATCATATCAAGTTCAAATGAGATACCGTGCACACACCAGGCAAGAGTAGCATTGAATCCTTTTCTTTTTGTAATTATTGAAAAACTAGTTTAGCTCATGAAAAGGCCAGATCCAAATTTGAACTAGATGTAACCTTTTCAAAGAATTGAGAGTTTTTTTCCTCTCACTATATACAGGTATAGTTATGCATCTTCGTTTCAGTAAGAGACACAACTGGGAATAATTTGAAACACCATGAGTAAAGCAGTTTCTGAGATATTTATAACTTAAACCTAAACCTGGAAGTACTATAACTCCTATGGGAAAAGTCTGATCTTTTACAATTTTCTGCAAAATGAAACACAGAATTATTTCTATTTGAATCACCTTCTGGAGGTGGGGAGAGCTGTTTTTCCCCCCCTAACTTTCAAATTTCAATGCCTAAAATTACCAGTTGCTGATAACGGACCTTGCTGATGAAGCATTTATCTATTTAGCACAAGTTCTCAAAATTTAAGTTCAGCATTCAGTACCTATAATGTCATTTGACTGTAATGAGGTTAAAAGAAGGTTTGAATGAGACTATCTGAATTCATTATGAAAGGAACTCACTGTTTCTTCTGTCAAATGAATACCAAAGAGAAGCAGGTAGCATTCACAGAATAACACATCAATAATAAATGCCTTAGAGAATTTGTAGGATCTTGTTTCATTAAGTTAGATTTGGAGGAATTTGTTTATATGTAGCCACTAGTAAATATAACAGCTAGAATACGTGCTGAATCAATCACTTTTGCATGCCCAAAGCTCACTTTTATGTTGTTTTCCCCTAATTATTTCAGGAAGCACAACAGAGTATCTATTCAATATATTGTCACTAAAAGCACTAAGTTTAAGCACTCTGGAAAGATATTTTCAAGAACGGAGTAAAAAGTAAGGTATAAACCCCTTTCCCACAGGTAAAGCAATTTGATAAATCCATATGCAGTCATGCACCACTTAACAATGGGGATACATTCCCCACTTAACAAAATGCATCGCTAGGTGACTTTGTCATTGTGCAAACATCATAGAGTGCACTTACACAAGCCTAGATGGTACAGCCTCCTACATATACTGAGGCTACATGGTATAGCCTATTGCTTTTAGGCTATAAGCCTCTACAGAATGTTGCTGTATGGAATACTGTAGGGAACTGTTACACAATGGTAAGTGTCTGTGTATCTAAACATACCTAAACATGGAAAAGATACAGTAAAAATATAGTGGAAGAAATTTTTTAAAATGTTAGTCCTGTGTAGGGCACTTACCATGAATGGAGCTTGCAGGACTGGAAGTTGCTCTGGGTGAGTCAATGAGTGAGTGGGGAGTGAATATGAAGGCTTACTGTACACTATGGTAGACTTACAATAAAAACGCTGTACACTTGGGCTACACTATATTTATAAATGACATGAGATTAAATCAAGTACAACAGGAAATTATACAATCAAGAGAAACAGTAAACATGAGATGTCAGAGGCTGCTGAGGGTATAACAAGGAATACTGTTTTACTGCGAACTTTTTTAAGTAGATAGAGTATGTTCTAAAATAATGATAAGGAGTATAGCATATATATAAACCAGAAACATAGCCATTTATTATTATTATCAAAGATTATGTACTGTACATAATTGTATGTGCTTTACTTTTATACAACTGGCAGCTCAGTAGGTTTGTTTAAACCATCATCACCACAAGCATGTGAGTAAGGCGTGTGTTAAGATGTTAGGATGGTTACAACCACACTAAGCAATAGGAAATTTCCATCTCCATTATAATTGTATGGGATCGCCATCTTATATGTAGTCTGTCATTGACCAAGATGTTGTTATGTGGTGCATAGTACATACTAAACCTGATAAAGTAATCGAGAAAGAAAAGATCCCTCTGGCTGGATAGTTGATTTTTCAGAAGGCTTCTGGAAGATGTCAGATGTTGTGTAAGGTCTTAAATTTCTATGGCTACTATTTCTATTAGTGAAGCTGACACAAAAAGTGTTTTTAAAGAGAAGACAGAGTACTGAAATATGAAAATACAAATTATACATTAAAAGGTGGCATAATAGTCCATTAAAAGCAAACGGTTTTAAGGACCATGGGCAATTTTGAATAGAGCCATTAATAATTTATGACTATGGTTTTGAGAAATTAATATTTTTAAGGTATAAAGAATTGTAATCTAAGGAAATTACTCAATTATAATTCTTAGATAATAGATGCCATCTTTATCTTTGATATCTTACGTCTTCTCTATACTAATGATTCCCAAATCTAAATTTACAGATCTGACCTCTCTCCAGATAGTATCTCAGCAACTTCTACTTTGTAGGTGCTAAATAAACATTTATTGGAAATTAAAGAGTAAATAAGTAAATGCCTGAATAGTGAATAAATGTACTTGAGGTGGAAAGTAAGTTAAGGGCTGTATTTCTGGATGAGATAAGGGGAAGAAAAGAAGGTTTAAAGTATTTACTTTGTGCTATTGTAGTTATTTTGTTAACAAGAAAACACCTCACCTATAAGTTCACCATTTTTGTGCTTTCCTTTAAAGCAAAATTTATTGAAACGATTTCCATGAAATCACTGCCTACAGTTCCTGGTCTCTCATTTTAACCTCACCTCACTTGAGACTCCTATTGGCCCCACTTCACTGAAAGTTTTCCAGGATTCCTGCTTATCTCCATGCTGCCGAGTCGAATGATTTTAACTAATTTATTAACCTCTCAGCAGTGTCTGAGACATGGTTTCTAGAAACAATTTCTTCTCTTGGTTTCTGGGATATGAAGTAACTCTGTCTTCCTATGATCTTGACCACTCTTCCTAGGTTTCTCATTTTCTTGTCTTCTCTGTTGCCCTTAATTTTTGCAGTTCTCCATCTCTACGTCCCACATCTCCTTGTTGCTTGAAATATATACTCTCCTGATGACTGAAGTTAGACCCATGGCTTTAAAGAGCATCTCTATACTTGTAATTCACAAATCTAAACCTACATATTTGACCTTTCCCCAGAAATTCAGATTTATAAGCCTAACCGACTACTTGACACAAACATAGGGATATAAAATAGCATTATGGTCTTAGAACTCCTCATGTACCTCAAAAACTTGTCTTTGCATTATTCTTCTCCAGCTCTGTGAGTGGCATCACAATTAACCCAGTTGTGCAAGGCTAAAACTTGGGCATTTTCCTTTATAGCTATTTTATTTCACTCCCTAAATCCAGTCAATGAGAAACTTCTTTCAAGTTTAATTCACAACATATCCCAAACCCATTCACTTCCTTTTGTATCTACTCTTTTTTTTAAATTTATTTTTTTATTGTTAGTTTCAGGTGTACAGAACAATACAATAGTTACCCTTTTCACCCTCACCAGGTAACAACCCCCCTCCCCCCGTCTAGTGCCCTCCCACCCCCGATATCATGCTCTTAACACTCTTGTCTAACCTATCATCATCATTTACTAAATTACCGTAGCCAACTCATAACTGACTTCTGTGCTTTTGTTGTCTTGTACAATCCACTGCCTCTCTATAACCACAAATAGTTTTAAAACCATCAGTTATTGCAATCCCATTGCTTGCTAACCCCCACTACTTGTATCTCATGTATTAGTTTTCTATCTCTGTGATAACATATTAGCACAAACATAGTGGACTAAAACAGCACAATTCTGGATGAGAAGTCTACTGTGAGTCTCTCTGGGCTAAAGTCAAGATATTGGTTGGGCTACCTCACATTCTTTGGCTGCCAGCCCCTTCTTCCACCTTTAGAGCCAGCCATGTTGCATTTCTTAGTGCCCTTTCTTTCATAGTTATATCTTCCTCTGATTCTCTCCTTCAGCCTTCCTCTTCCACTTTACAGGATGTTTGTCATTACGCTGGACCCACCATAATGCAGGAGAATTTCCTTATCTTGGGGATAGCTGATCAGCAACCTTAGTTCCACCTGCAATCTTATTTCCCTTTGCCATATGCTGTTACATAGTTACCATTTCCACAGATTAGGATGTGGATTTCTTTGGGAGTCCATTATGCTGCCTCACAGAGCATCACATTAGAATGAAATATAAACATTTTACGTTGGCTTCTAAAATCTTACTTTATTTAGGCTTTTCCTACAATCTCCAAGTTCACTTTTTATCACTCACTTTATAGCATTATCCCAGCCACATTGTCTTTCTTCCTATTCTTCAGGCAGGACACACAAAATCTGACATGGACCCTCCTTAGTAGCTGTTTTCTCTGGTTGTATGCTCTACTCAATTTTCACGTAGCTGGCTCCTTACCATTTAAATCTCATCTTAAATTTCACTTTTTCAGAGATGGTTTACTAAGCCAACACAACTAAAAAATTATCTATTACATCATCAAATGTAAATTCTCTATCAATATTTGCTATTTTCTGATTTATTATTTTATTTTATGTTAATTAACTTTTCTCAAACACACACACACACACACGCACGCGCGCGCGTGCACACACACACACTACTCTATGCTGTAGTATAAGTGTTGGCAAACTCCTTTGCTTATTCAAAATTCATCAATGGCACTTCATTACCTAAGAATAGATTTCTAAGAACCAGCATACAAGGAATTATCTGTTCTTGCCTGGCTATCCAACACATTTTTTTCCTTCTAAGTTCCAAAAGCACTAAGCTTCTTCTGTAACGTTGCTCATCCAATCTTTTTAAAATACTCACCCTCTTCCCTGCTATTCCTTTGCCGGTTAACATCCACTTAAATGTAAAACTAAGTTCAGAAGTCATTTCTTTCCTGAAGTCTCCTCTGACTCTTGTAGACGTTAAGGTAGCTTTCACATTTATGCCAATACACTATGTTTATCTTACTCATTATTTCTACATTGTCTTAGAATTTTCTGACTATAGATTTACCCCCATAATAGTATGCAAACATGTTAAGGTAAGGAATGGTATCTTATTTTGTGTATGTGTGTATTCTCTGGCACCTAGTCTATTTCCTAGCCTTTAGTAGACATATTCCCCTGGAGGAATTCTGAACCTGGAAGAAACACATACTCAGCATTATCCCATGCAAGGGGTGAGGGAGCTGGTCCCTCCCTGGCTAAAGGCTTTAGAGAGAAGCGAGGGCATGCATTTCCCAGCACTTCTCTCCTACCTCACAGATAGCAGGCTACAAAAGCCAGGGAAGCCCTCCAACAAACAAAAAAAGTACAGGGGTTGGCAGTGAGGAGCAGGGCTCGTAATTGGTATGGGTGAAGGAGTGGGGCAGGGCGCTGCAGGTTTAACTACAGTAGACGGCAGTTATAAAACCCTTGCCTCACAATTTCCTGATATATCATGAGTTCTGTTTACTTTTCCTTGTACTCTACGCCAGCCATCAATCACTGAAGCTACAATTTGGTCCTTGTCATTGCCCAGGACTTTTCTGCTTTTGAGATATAAATCCCAGTACCTCATTTCTGAGCATAATTTCTTATCCTTCCAGTAGTCTCACTCATTTTCATAAGACCTATCCCTAACTTCATAGTGATCTGCAAACACCAATGTCCATTTTTGCCAGCTCCCTGTAACTTTGATACCATCACTATAACACAGGCAATTTATGAAACATCATTTCAATTACTATTTATTGGCAACAACCTCCTCCTTTACCTCATTGCTCTTCGATTTTATATTCTTTCCAAATGCTCAATCACGGATAATTTTCAACATCTAATTTCTCAGTACCTATACCCTGCTGCTGAAAATTGCAAAACGAAATCTCCTAACAGTGCAGATTCGTGCCATTAAAGATTTATGATTTACTCATAGCTGGGCCCTCCATACTATTCTGCAATTCTATTACATATACTTAATGATCAACACTTCCCATTCCCTGCAAAAGCTATTTGAAACTTGTATTTTCTTAAGCTCTCAATTCTTCCTTTCTGTCTCCTTCTCAGCTATTGGACTTGCTTTACTATTTTTTCCACATGGAAAACTCAATGCAATTTCCTTTGACTCTTTCAGCTTTTTCCTTGCCTACAGTGTATTCCTCTTTACTTCTATCCTCACCTCCTTTCTATAGTTTCAGATGAAGATACTCATATGTCTCTCCTTTGCTCTCAGGCCAACATGACTCTACCTATTTTTCCCAGTCTCTGTTTTGAGTACTTTGTCCATCATTTCTCCCATTTTTCTTGAATCTTCATTTATTCTTATGTATTGACTCCTTCTAAGCATTTAGACATGCACAATGCTTTTCCATTTCAAAGAAACTCATAAATAAGTACAATAAACCCTAAAAAATTATTTTATGATAAGGCATGCCCAATGGCTCTACAATGTTTTGTTTTCCAAGTCACTACACTCTTACCATCTTTACTTTCTTATCTCTTATCTTACTATTAAATTGATCACTGTTCAACTTTTACCTTAACTGTTTTAAATTCATAAGGTGAGTCATGACTTTTCATTCTAATTATGTGAGTGCTTTACAGGGATTAACTTCACTGAGTATTTTGCCAGCATTTATGATGATTGCTTACCCCTTTACTCTTTAAAATCTTTTCACCTTGATTCTTTTTTTTTTTTATTGGGGAGTTGGGTAAGGGGAACAGAAGACAAGTTGCTGTCCTTTTGTTCTTCAGTCTAGTTGTGGAGGATGTTGCTTCACTGGCTCATGTTGGTATAATCATTGTGCTCTTCCCAGGTGAAGCAGTCAGTCGCCGGCCATTGAACGGCCGCTCACAGCAGCTCTTGGCAGCTCAAGCTGGCTGCCAGCCACCTACGGTAGCTTACGGCAGCCTACTGCAGCAGGGGCTGCAGCATGTGTCATAGCAGGAGACTCATGGCAGCCCAGCTCCAGGTGGAGCTGTTGTTCACCATCTTAGCTGTAGAGGGCACAGTGTCACTGGCCCTCATGTGGGATCCAAACCGGGGCCCTGCTGCTCAGAGCTGGCATCCCAATGCAACTCTTAACCAATGTGCCACTCGGCCAGCCCACACCTTGATTCTTTTCAAAGTATCACCTTCAGAATTGTTTCTTCCATAATAGCTATCTTTCAGGCTTCTCTATGTAGAATCTACTTCCAGTGTTAGTTCTTTAAAAGTGGACATTGTCCTTATTGTGTCCTTGGTATTTCCTACCTATGCCCTTGGTTCTTTACTCACTCAGTTCACCATACCTATCACTTTAAACACCACTGCTGTGCTATTACCTCCAAAATTGACATCCCCAGCCCAGAACCTACCAAACCCTCTAGCTACCTTATGAAGAACTTAAACTAATTATGTACAACATGAAGATTATCGTTTTTCCCTCATGGAGAATTTCTTTCTAAGTGAATGACTAAATCAAAACCCCCAGTTTGTACCTAAATGCTCTTGAGGTCATTGTTTGACTCTTGGTCATTAACTATTCCTTTTTTGGGATCATTCATTTATTTTCCAATGAATTTTTATTTAGCTCCTACTATGGACTGAATACCTTGTAGATGCTAATGGTATGGATGATGATAAAGGCTCTATTCTCTAAGAACAGAAATTGGCAACTAATATCCTTGGGCCAAATCTGGCTCACAACCTGTTTTTGTAATAAAAGTTTATTGAAGCACAGCTGTTTATTTTTTAAAATATTGTTTATGCGTGCTTTTGCACAACAATGGCAAAGTTTATTTTTGGGTTGTTGGAAAAGTCATGACGTAAAAATGCGTCATGACATTTCCAACAACCTAATAGTTGCAACAGACACTGTATGTCCCAAAGCCTAAATTATTTACTATTTGTCTATTCACAGAAGAGGATACAATGAGGTTGGAGTATAGATATACTATTCTGTGGAGGGTATATTGAAGATTTGTCTAAGATTGTTTAAGGGGGAAAGTTAAGAGGCTGTCACTGGAGGCCAAGTGAAAGATGGTGAGAGACTGACCTACTATAGTGAGAGTAGGGGTGAAAATACACATATTTGAGAAATATTTGCCAATTAAAATTCACAAGATTTGGTCATTAACTGGTTATAGTGCTGAGGCTAGGAGAGGTAGGAATTAAGTATTCTTCTCAGGTTTCTGATTTTGGTGGAAATTGATGCCAACTACAAGGCAAGCTAACAGCAAACAGTCAGGTTTAGAAAGAATGAAAATCTGTATAGGAGGAGCTGTTGCAGCATCATTTATCCCAATTTTAATCTTAAGGACACTAAGCAAATCTCCTCCTAAAGGCACTAATGGGATTTTGAAAATATAAGAGTTTCTTTGGCTTTTTAATTGATGAAACTTTTAGTTACTAAGCATGTCAATCATACTCACTGAATCATTTCGTATTTCTCTAAATGACAGATTTCAACTAACCCTGTGCAATTGATAGAAAATTACTATATAATTATAACCATGACAAATAAGGAAGAAACACAAGGGCATAGAAACAAAGGAAGGAAAATAGACTTCAATAATAAAACCTAGAATTAACTTTAGACTTTGACACTCATTTAATAAGTGCCCTTTGACGAGTCACTGGGTTCCAGATTTCTCATATGAAAAGAGGAATTATAACAATAATATCAGTGGCAAAATAATATATGGAAAGTTCTTTGAAAATTATAAAATGCTATATGAATGTGAATTATCATTATTGTAACTTGATTAACACAGAATATGACTGAAAGATTTCAAGACCACTGACTTCGTAACACTTTTGCACATATATATGCAAATATATACATGTATATGAGCAAAACTTGAAATAAATAATATTCCATCTCTGTGCATATATTTAAACTCTTAGTACATCTGTGTATGTTTATTTTGAGTTCTTTATTTATTCAACAAATATTTATTATTACCTCTATAAATACACCATTTTTGGTACTGTAGATATAGCAGTAAATAAAACATTAAAAAATAAATCCCCCCCTTTGTGAAGCTAACACTCTACTTCAAGAAGGCAGACACTAAATTAAATAAAATATTTTCTATTTATATTGCTACATTGTTATGAAGAAATAATAGACAAGGAAGAGCTCTAGGGGCTGGGAAGCCTTGAAAATTTTAAAGTGTAAAGAGGGCAACCTCAAAGAGAAAAAAAAAGAAGGTGACATTTGAACAAGGAAGTGTCAATCCACATGGATAACAGAAGTAAGCAAAAATGTTTGAGGGGAGAAGAATAGCTAGAATATTTGAGGAACACCAAAAGAGCCAATATAGCTGAACTGTAATGAGCAAGGATGGCACAGTAGCATATGAGCTCAGAGAGGCTTAGAGGGGTGGGGTTGGGAGCGTCTGTAGAGTATTACAGGCTAACTTAATAGCTGTGGCTATTAGAACTTACTATTGTCATCTTTTTAATTATGTTCTGGCAAAAGACCTAAAATAGTCAACATAATATGGTATAAAAAGAGCAGAATTGGAGGTCTTATACAATCAATTTCAAAACTCACTATAAGGTTACAGTAATCAAGACAGCATGGTATTGGTGAAAGGACAGACACATAAGTCAATGGAACAGAATAGAACGGCCAAAAGTAGACCCACACAAGTATAATCAACTGATTTGTGACAATGGAGCAATGACATTGA
This sequence comes from Hipposideros armiger, assembly GCF_001890085.2. Taxonomy (NCBI): domain Eukaryota; kingdom Metazoa; phylum Chordata; class Mammalia; order Chiroptera; family Hipposideridae; genus Hipposideros; species Hipposideros armiger. Next base: position 546,947 of record NW_017732072.1, on the reverse strand, counting down.
TTTCAACGAAAAAAGTCTAGTTTTTTCAACAAATGATGTTGGAACAAAAGGATGTCCTTATGCCAAAAAAAGAGAAACAACCTAGACACAAACATTATACCTTACACAAAAGTTAACTCAAAATGTGTCATAGTTCTATCTGTAAAACACAAAACTAAAAGTTAAAACACAGTAGAAAAATCTATGTGATCTTTGGTTTCTTGATGAGTTTTTATATGCAACTTCAATAGCATGATCCATGAAATAAAAAAAAAATCAGTAAGTTGAACCTTATTAAAATTAAAAAGGTCTGGTCTGTAAAAGACACTGCTAATGAAAAGACATGCCACAGACTGGGAGAAAATATTTACAAAACACATATATAATAAAGAATTTGCATACAAAATATACAAAGAACACATAAACTCAACAATAAGAAATCAAACAACCCAAATAAAAAGCCTGCATACAAATGGTTAGAGCAGCTTTATTCATAATCACTAGAACCAGAAGCAACCAAGATGTTCTTCAACAGGTAAATAGATAAACAAACTATGGTACAACCACACAGTGAAATATTTTTTAACAATGAAAAGAAATGAAGTAACAAGTAATACAAAGACACATGAGTAGGTGATTCCTAAATGTATATTATTAAACAAAAGAAATCAGTTTGCAGAAACAACATAGTGTATGATTCCAATAATATGACATTTTGGAAAAGCAAAACTACAGAGATGTTAAAGATTGCTGGTTGTCAGAGTTTGGGGGAAAATGGAAAGGGTAAATAAGGTGTAGCACAGGAATTTCTTTTCGAGTAGTGACACAATTCTGTATGATATTGTAATGGAAAATACAAGACACTAAATGTTTGTTAAAACCTATATAATTTACATCACAAAGAATATGTCTTAATGTATGCAATTTTTTTAAAAAAAATTAGAAGGGTGGAGAAACCCAGGGTACGATACAGGATAAGACAAGAAAATCTAAATGTATTACAAAGATATTAAATATCTTCACTAAAGCATCTGGGGAAATCAGGTTCTGATTTTAGTAATTTTGAAATGAATGTAACCTGCAAAACTGAAGTCAAACTGAACTGTACATAAGCACCGAACTCTCATTAATAAAGTTGTTCCTTATAAAACTAGGGGTTAAATTCAGAAAACGCAATACACGTGTACCCGTATTGAACAATTTAGTAAACAAATGGCAGATGGTGGGAGCCAGATTTCTCACTGCTGGAGTTGAAGGTTACAGGTGATCAAAGGGAGGAGGCTGGAATGATCTAGGTCAGGGGTCAAACTACATATTGATAGTTTACGGTCAGGACCACAGCCTGCCTCTGGTCTTGTTTTGGCGGAGAGAACACAGCTTCCCCATCTCCTGCTTCTCATTCCACAGTCGATTTGATTTCTATGTTGGCCACCTGGTGATGTCTATCTATGTACACAGTTGTGCCTTTGGTTGTTTGAAGTCTGTGTTTGCGATGAACAAGTTGTTGGCCTCACAGAAATCCATGAGCCAATCTCCTGATTCATTTCTATCCCTTTGTACAAAATTTTCGATGATATTCGATTCTACTTTATTTCCTACTTTTATGTTCCAATCATCTATTATTGGCAGCATGTCTTGTTTTGGTGTGTGATCAGTTTTTTCTTGGATACTTGTGTAAAATCTTTTAATTTCACCTTCAGCCTCTGTAGTTGGAACATATACTTGAATGATGGTTAATAGGTTTTCCTAGAAGTCTGGTTGATATTATTTAGTCAGACCGCATATGATAGCCCTAACTGCCTGTGCTACATCTTGTCTCAATATTAAAGCTACTCTGTTTCTTCTGAGTTTGTCATTTCTAGAATAGAACACTTTGTAGTTGCCTGACTGGAAATATCCCATTTCAGCCCATTTTGATTTGTTAACATGAAGCATTACAATATTTAGACACCATTTCTTTCTTTATAATTTCCAGCTTACCTCCATGTTTCCATTGTATGTGTTGTGCACCAGCATAATTTCCTTTCTCCTTGTGCACATCATCTGCTGGACATCCTTGCAGCTTTGGTCTAGTTGCGTCATCAGCAATAATGCTATTTGTGCTTCTTCTCTGCTCCGATCTTCCCCAGTAACTGAATGCTTTCCAAACCTCATCTTTCACTACTATCTCATGTTTATTTTGAACTGTCTCATCATAGGATTTTTGAGCGAAAGTGAAAGAAAAAAGAAAATAAAATGCAGCGATGCTTTACCATTGCCTTTTCCTCTGTGTGTGGGTCTAAGCCACAGGTGTTTGGGTTTGTGCTGTTGCAGTAACCAAACCCAAAATGTAAGCTCCCCTGTGGGAGGTTAACATATACATGTGTACATAATTGTACAAAAAGTAAACATCATTACTGCTATAGTTGTCATTTCTGGAATTGGTTAATTAGTTATGAGGCCACAATTTGTCTTCAAAAATCCCTGTTTCCACCATCAATTTCATATTCCCTTTGACTTTACACACTAAGCTGGTTGGCATTTTTTATCCGTTAGTGAATCCCAAAACCTGCATCCTTGGAAGACCTCCCATTAGATGTTCCTATTGTATAATGAAAATCCAAGAGTTTCCCCAGAAAAAAACTGTAGATTCTGGATAGATGGACATATTCTTCCATATCCCTACCAGGTAACAGCAATCATATTTCTCCTTGGTAATGATGAAAACTTACCCCAATATGTACAGCATCTGTTTCTCTGCCTAATAATTTGGTGCTCTAGGGGACTCGCATTGACCAATTTTCAATCTCAACTTCCAATTCAGTGGATCACTATTTGTAAAGTTTGGGGGTTTTGTTTGTTTGTTTGTTTGTTTATGTGTATGTTATTCAAGTTTTAGGAAATGAGAGTATTACATGTAATTGAAGACTTCTATTCCAAAGATAGGATTTGAAAAAAAAAGATGCTTAATAGTTTTTAAGTATAAAACTCCTAAGTCAATGCATTTGGGGGAGAAATAATCAGGCATGTAAATAACAAAAATATGTAGAAATATACACAACTCTGTCAAACTAATTTTATTTTACAAGTTTGTCTGCTGGTTTTTGTTTGAGTAATCTGCATTTCTAGGTTTGCATTACACTATGGGGATTATAGAGCGGTTCCATCACACTACAATAGGGTGTGTGTGCCTGCATGCTACTGTATAGTGACTTGGTACAGGAACATGATTTTCATATTTCAGTGAAGTGCAAAAGAAAATGCAATCCTTGTGAAATAGAAATAAATAGGGAAGAGAGGGTGTTTTTTCTCTAACACATTAATGAAATGAAAGTCTGTAGTTTTGTTAGTTCAGTGATGTGAAAAATAGAAAATCTGTAGTATCTGACCTCATAGGTCTTTTTTACATATGAAGAACCACATGTAAAAGGAATATCTGAAATTGAAAGTACATACTTGTTGGGATTTGTTTGTAGTCTTGTTTGCTATTTTTAAAATTCACTGTATTCTTATTTGCTTTTTTTTTTAATTGCAGATTGAGCACAAACACTAAAGAGCAGAAAATACTATGTAGGAAACCTAAAAGAAACAATGTAACATTAAATGTAAAAGAACAAACAGGAACTTTTTTTGGCGTGGTACTTTTGTAAATAAATAGCATTTAATAATGTAACATGGTTCCCTCTTTTTTAATGACATTTTTGTGACGCCCAAACCAATCACTGGTGTCTCACATAACTCTTTTATCCCCACAAGCTTATGGGTAGAAGTCTTAGGCTGACTCCACAATAAACTGAAAATATTTCCTAGCTCTAATACCTGAAAAGGTCTAGAAAAATGACCGAGTTATATCAACAAGTACCCTGAGGGCTCACCCTGGCAGGGGTTATAGATAAAAATGATTGGCTGCCATTGATAATATATAAAAAGTGAATGATCAATATACCCTTTATACTTTTACATATGTTTGAAAATTCCAGAACAAAACACTGAGGAAAAGTAAATAACCTTAAAATATGGGTCAAATACGAGGTAGCAGGAGCAGAACGAGACTGGTGCCTAAGTAAAGGAGTCAGCGGGAAACTCTAATGGACTCAATGGCACTTCCATAGGATGCGGAGTAACTACTGACTCTGGCATTCAGCAAGCATGGTCCCTGGCAATGAGGCATATATTTGCGTATGGCTGCAACAACAACAAAAAGCAAAATAAAATTTGCCTACCTTGTGCCTGGTGCTATCTGCATTTACATTTATAAAACAGCTCATTATACTTACACATTTTGGCAACAACAAACAAACTTTTGACTACAGAGTAGAAAGGAACAGATTAATTTTGAAGATAATTATGTTTCTATAAAATGTTAACCAAGTGTCAACGTAAAAATGTCCAAATCTATAGAGAATTATTTGAGCCAAACTGACGGCATATGGTGGGGGGCAAGATATTAAATGCTCCAGAGAATAACAGTTTTGTAGCTTCTTTAATGCATTTGAAATAAAGGAGGGAATGTAAGGAAGATTACATACAGGATGGGAGAAAACAAGGTAGGGGTTGGATTATAGGATAGTTAACAACATTATGTGCTTTTTTAAGGATGATTATGCCTTTGAAGGTTATTACTCCTGGCATCTCAAAGGTGTGTTAACCTAGATGCTCAAGAAAAATAAACAGGGCTTACTTAAAAACCTTCACTAAAGAAGTTATAGGTCTGGGGCGTGACTATGTACCATGACCTGCCCAGTTAGGAATTTGTGATTTAACACAGTGCCCCTTTTTTATCCACACAAGAAACTATTTGAAAGAAGTGGGCTTCAGTACTTCTTTGGGTATAATACCTTTTTTAAAAAAATTATTGTGATATTTCTTTAGCTAAACTAAATTTGATTCACAAGTTGTCCCCAAGAGAGACTGGGTGGTTGTCAGTGGGTTAATGGCTATACCTGTTTAATGTGTAGATGACACCGGTCCAGCTATGCCCAGTTATAACTAACCTAATGTCATAAAAGGTAATATTTATTAAGCAATATTGCTATTTTAAGGTCTATGCATGTTCTTTAATTTCTAAATTTGAAATTTTCAAACACATATAAGAGAGAATACTAAACGGAATTTGATTTATTCATCACATAGTTTTAGCAATTATCAAAACACAGCAAACATTTTTTTTAAAATCTGTAATCGCTGCCCTACTGGGCATTAGGGTGATTATTGTTATTGGGTTGTTTTTAGGCATTTTCAGTGAACAGAGCTGGGAAAAATGTGTATTTTTAAAACAAACTTTTTTATATTAGAACAACTTTAGGTTTATAGATATGGATATACTGCGAAGACAGTACAGAGAGTTTTCACAACCCACACCTAGAATTCCCCATTATGAACTTACATTAATATGGTACATTTGCTATGATAAATTACAATTAACTAAAGTCTATGCTTTATTCATTTTCCTTAGTTTTACCTAAGATACTTTTGCAGTTCTGTAATCCTACCCAGGACACCACATTACACTCAGTAGTCATGTTTCCTAGGACTCCTCTTGGAGGTGATAGTTTCTCATATTTTCCTGGTTTTGGATGACCATGACAGGTATTCTGTAGAATATCCCTCAATTGCGATATGTCTGATGCTTTTCTCCTGATAAGACTTGTGTGGAGTTTTTTGAGGAAAGGAACCACAGAGATAAAGTCTAATTTTCATCACATCATTATCAAGGGTACATACCATCAACCTGTCTTACCTTTGCTGATGCTGACTTTGATAAACTGGCTAAGATAATGTTTGTCAGATTTCTCCACTATAAAGCTTCTCTTTGACACTAAAATCACATTTCATAAAGAAAAAAATTGATCAACTGGTTCTCATCAAAATAAAAAACTTCTGCTCTGAGGAAGATTGTGCTAGGAGAATGAAAAGATAAGCTAAAAAATGGAGACAACATTTGCAAACCATGGCCCAACAAAGGATGAATATCCAGAAAATGTAAAACTCTCAAGCTTAATAGTAAAAAATAATAATAATAATTTAATTAGATATAGACAAGAGACATGAAAACATTTCAACAAAGAGAATATTTGGCTGGTACATGAAAAGTTATTCAACATCATCAACCATTAGGGAAATGCAAATATTAACTATAAAGTAAGCTATCATTACATACCTATAAATGGCTAAAAAATGTTGTTTTTAAAATATACATTTATATAAATATAAAATATTTTATACATATAAAATATAAATGTAAAATATATAAAATATAAATACATTTATACCTTGGTAAATAAAAAGTAGACCACACCAAATCCTAGTGAAGATGTGGAGAATCTTGATCACTCATACATTTCTGGTAGGAATGTAAAATGGTACAGTTACTCTGTAAAACAATTTTGCAGTTTCTAAAAACCTAAGCAAGCAATTAACATACAACCCAGCAATTGCACTCTTGGGCATTTTTCTCAGGGAAATTAAAATGCCAGTATGTTCACACAAATGCCAGTATGTGAATGCTTAATAGCAGTTTTAGTCATAATAGCCAAAAAATGGAGGGGAAAAAAAGAGAAAAAAACTCAGATCTGTCTTTCACTGGGTGACTGGTTATATCAATAGTAGTCCATTCATACCATGGAATTCTAAGTAAAAGGGAACAAATTAATGATATACACACCAAGCTGGATGAACTTCCAGAGAGTTGTGTGGAAAAGACCAATCTCACAAGATGACTGACTGTATAATTCAATTTATGTCACATTTTTAAAATGACAAAATTATAAAAATGAAAAATAGATGATTAGTTGCTAAGGATTAAAGAGGAGTTCGGGACAGGATGAAAGTAGGTTTGGTTATAAAAGGCCAATATGAGGGAAAGAAATTGTCTGTATCTGGACTGTAATCAATGTCAATATTTGGGTTGTGATATTCTACTTCAGCTTTACAAGATATTACCATTGGGATAAATTGAGTAAAGGGTACATGAGATCCCTCAGCACTCTTTATTGAACCTACCAGTGAATCTACTATTATCTCAAGCTAAAAGTTTAATTAAGATATCTAATTCTTGTTTTAATTTTTCTGGCAATGCATTATATAGAAGTATATTGGTTAATATCCAGACAACTTGAGATTTTTCCAATTATTCTCATGCTTTCTCACTTAAGTGCTGCATTTGGGTTCAACAATATACTTGAGTTTCTCCTGGGCAGTGAGGTTACTTATGGACACTGGGTAATATCGGACAAGAGTCTCCTCATGTCTCCAAGTCAGCATAAAGGGAGAATAAAGTTGAAAGATTCAAGATGCTCTCTTGAGCCTCTGGAAATAATTTTTTGACTTTGAGAGTAGATACATAGCCTTTGGGAATTCTTTATGGACTAATTTTATTGCTACATTGTTGTTGATTCTGATGATGATAATGATGATAATGATGATGGTGATGATGATGGTGATGGTGATGATGCGATGATGTTGTTTTCCTTAGTTGTATGGCATGATAGTTAAGCATACAAAAAAGAGACCATTCTCTTCATCACACTTTATGTATGCATCACCCTTTAGGGTATGTGGATGGCAGGACTCCTACATAACCTTCGGTGAGTCCCACTCTCACGATTTCTAGGGAGATCATTGATTCAAATTTATGTTTGTTTTTAGTCTGTTTTCAAATATTAATTTTACACTCTAGAAAAGTTTTGACAAAAATAAAATGAGCTTGGAATCATTATTTAAAACCATGATATCAGATAGTTTTTTCTCCTCCTCCAAGTCTAGCTGGATATCGTTTGTGTCACCTATCCACCAGCCTGCCTTTGTCTGCTCACTAAATTATCTTCTAAAGTCTATCAGATATTAGATAGATTTAGGAATATGGAATCAATATATGTAACTCTCACACTTCACCAAGTGTGTGTATCCTGCTGAAAGCTGAAGAAGGAAATTATTTTGTTTTATTGTCTAGGCTATTTTATACTTTTTGTATTAATTCATAATAATTATATAGAAGTAGTTATGTTTTCCATGAGTTCATATTTTAATTTACTTAAATTAAATATATGAATAATGGTGAATAACAATAAGCTCCAGATTTTTTTTTCACAGTATAATACATTTAACATCATTCCTCACATCAAGGATACAAATGGTTCCTGTGTAATATTCCTGACCATGCAGAGATTCTTGATAAATATAACAAAGTAGTCTTGCCTAAGAAATGTCTAGATGATTTTATAAACAAAGTTTATGAATAGGTATCGATAAGATTACAAAGCTGTTTCCATTGAACTCTTAGAAATCACAAAATCATCTTTAAAAATCATTACTAAAATTCATGTTAAAATAGGAAAATGATTCTATTAGAAGATTATGTCCCTTCAGTTTTATTTGAAATAAGTAAAAAATAAACATTCCAACTAAATGTACATTTATATTTTCTAAATAAAACCTCATAGCCTTAAGCAGTTGTACAAGGCATCGTGACACACATGCCTGATTAATGCCTGCAATATAATCTGCCACAGTTTGAAACAAGTCATTGCCTAAGGATCCTCATCCATGCATTTCTTGCTGGAATAGCTAAGTTTTATATCCCCAAAGGTGAAGTCATGAGGTTCTGATGATTTTTGTTTTCTTTCAGGTATGACCATTGCATTTTTAAAATAAACTTATAGAAATTCCCTCACCTACAAAGTTTTCAAGTAAATATGCTAATTTTCATAGTTTTGAATTTAATATACACAGACTTGTAAATACATTTCAATATTCCTGAGTCCATGCAATTCTATTTGGCCTGCCAAATTGTTCTTGGTTCAGCCCACATTTCTCAATGTCTTAAGTACTAGATTTAACTTATCACCCTTTATTCTTTTCTTTATATCACCAGGCTAATGTCAATTCTCTAGCAATCTGTGACATTTTTCTTTAACATTATAGGGCGTTCAGTTTAAACATCACAATGTACTGGTCTGAAATAAGTTTAGATTCTATTTTGTCTTGAATCCCTTAAGCACATATTAATTCATTCACTCATTCATTCACTCATTCATCCAATATAAGTAATCTGACTTTTCCAATGATGTATTTAAATTTCAGGAAAGCACTGGTTTCATTAAGGAATGAGTCTCACGATATAAAAAAATGCAGTAAGCCCCCCTATATTTTAGATATGCTTTTAAATTTCAGTGTTAATCTGAAAGGTGCTAAATCAGGCTGACATAAATATCAGTATCACTGATGATTCTTAAGAGTTCATTCAGGAGTTTGCTTATACTGACAATGAAGAAGGTTCAAATTAAAAAAAATCAAAAGTAACAAATAAAAGTACATATTTGTATGTACTTATAAGGATATTATACACTGGGACATAATCATGTTTCATCTTTAATAGCTGTTAAAAATTGATAAAGCTTCGTATAATCAATGGGTCTTAGTATCACAGAAACATAATATTGCCTATCTCAAGAGCTATAATAAAGAATTATAGATCATGGTGCCTAAGCCATAGGAGGCATCAAGCTACATACGAGTTATTCCATGGAAAAAAGGAAATTGTTTTTCTCTCTAAAAACAGTCTAACGGTAAAGACAGACACTTGGTGAAGGTCTGTTTCTTCAGGAAACTAGAGATTTGTATGTATCAGATTTACCAGAGTGCTCTGGTTATAACAACTATAAAGCAGCATTGGGCAGAAAGTGAAATTAAACTATAGTGTAGTTGCAACAGCAAACTCGGTCAATCCCCCCAGGGAGTTAGTTCTGAACTGCGGATGCCCCTAAAGAGTTATTCCCAACTGGAGCAAATGGGCCAGGCCTTTGTACTCCTGCATCGAACAGTTATTGATTGTGAGGTTCCATGGGGAAGAAGTGAGGCAGTTTCATTCAGCTGAGAGCAATTCTTTGAGAGGGACACAGTTGTAAATTGTCAACGGGCAAACCTTCCCCAAGCTGGAAGACTAAGTGTCTCTGGTCCTGAAGGGATAGCCAAATAATGCGCTACATAATCCACTGCACACATTTACAGAGAATGTCAACATAATGATACCCACTAAGTCAGAGGTGTGAACAAAGTACTTACTGTGCAAACCCAGAGGAAAGAATGTCTCAGTTTATTCAATGGAAGGAATGGCTTCATGAGGGAGCTAATATTTGAGGTTGATTTTGAGTTCAGAGTGGGGGATGGGTTTCAGTTAGCAGGACTACAATGCACATACGTTTTCAAAGGATCAAAGCTATGAAAAGGCTCAGGTCTGCAATCAGTAATGAAACATTGTTACTGCTTTCTAAAGAACACAACATCTAAATCGTCTCACTGCTGAATTTCATATGTACTTGGACTTTTATGACACTTTCCAAGTTTTCCTAGTTTTCTGGTTTACAATTAACCTATCGTTTCATTGTAAGGAATACATTTTAAGCTCAGAAATCTATATGTGTGTTTAATTCCTTTTAAAATTTTTATAGGAATTTTCTATTTATCTTAAAACTCTCTATGAACTCCTCAACATGAATCAAAACCAGTCCAATTTTTATCATGCTAGTTGACGTACCTGCTTACATCAGAGTTATACGTCATACAATTTTCCTCTTTGCAATATCCTTTGTTTGCCTTTTTCTACCAGACAGATTACCATGATTGTTAAGTGCACCAACTCTGACACTGTACTACCTGGATTCAAATCCTGGATTAGCCATTCACTACTTGTGCGACTTTGAACAATTTGCTTAATGTCTCCATGCTATAGTATCCTGGATGTAATGGAAATAATAATAGGTTGTTGTTAAACTTACATGAGTCAATATATATATAATGTACTTGGAGTAGTGCGTGGCATATAATAAGCATAATAAATGAGCAGATCTTTCTTTCTTTCTTTCTTTCTTTCTTTCTTTCTTTCTTTCTTCATTTATTTATTTTGGGATTGCTTCTGTCTTTTAAAACAGACAAACACCCAATTCACATGTCCCTTGTCAGAGGTCTCACATAAATACCGTAAGATCTCTACACAGGTAACACTCTTCCACAGTTTTATTTCATGTTATTTCTATATGCACTCAGCATCGTGGTACCTTCTCTGGTCAAACAGTTCATCAAAATATTTTACATCACTCAAAAAGCCATTCCAGTTATTTGTGCTGAGTGGCGTGTTGCCAGCTTGGTTCACTACCCCTATCTAAGATTGAGTGTTGCCAATTTAGGGGAAAGCTGGCCAAGAGGGCAATTCACATGACATATTTCAGAAGGTAGAAGGGGAGCAGAAGCCATTACTGTCAGAAGTTTTGGTGGTCATGCCCATAACCAACAGGCCCAGATGTGCCCAGCAAAACCCAGTTTTCGCTTGTTCTACTCTGTGTCCAGCTTATCTTCCTGATTGCTGGCCCTGACAACCAACAGTAGCCTGGTGCCCACCCTCCGTGCTTGACTCCAGACCACAGAGGCAGCAAGTTCCTCAAAGACAACAGCTTCCATACAAGCAGTAGTTTCCACAACCTCTTCATAACCTCATACCAGAGGGGCCCACTTCATGCCCAGACACCAAAACTCTGTCCTTTTCACCCACACTAAACTGATGTGGTTAGTGGCTATTTCTCTAATACTCAATCTTTATTTCCCCAGTTTTCCTCATATTCATATGAACTCATATACTTATACTAGATCCCTTGTTCTTAAAATACTTGTAATGGATCTGTTTTCTTGATTGAATTCTGATACTTCACCACCTGATAGACTAAGGAGAGGCGTGCATATGGCAACACCTAAGAGAAGGGCATGTGTATATGTATGCTATGGTTTCTATGCTGCATCCATTATACCCAGAACAACCACAAGCAAGAATATAGCTCTTAGGGCTGGCCAAGTGGCGCATTGGTTAAGAGTTGGCTTGGGACACCAGCTCTGAGCAGCAGGGCCCTGGTTTGGATCCCACATGAGAGCCAGTGATGCTGCGCCCTTTATAGCTAAGATGGTGAACAACAGCTCTACCTGGAGCTGGGCTGCCATTAGTTGCCAGTGACGGCGTAGACTGCAGTGGGGATGGCCAGCAGCTGGCGTGAGATTTAGTGAGCTGCTGTGAGCCACCATTAGCAGCCATCCAATGGCTGGTGAGCGACTGCCTCACCCGGGAAGAGCGCAATGATAATACCAACATGGGCAGTGAAGCGACGTCCTCCACAACTAGACTGAAGAACAAAAGGACAGCAACTTGTCTGTTCCCCTTCCCCGATTCCCCAACGCTGTTCCCCTCCCCCAATTCTCTAATAAAATCTTTAAAATATATATATATAGCTCTTAGGCTTATAGTCTCCATTTACCCAATGGCCTATCTATTCTATTTTCCTTCCCTATAGTATGTTATCTAATAAATTGTATTAATCCCAGCTGATTCTACCCTGTACCCTGAGCTTCATGACCTGCTCTAACAAAAATGGAGGCCAAATGTTGTGGTGGGTCAGTGTACTAGAAAGTCTGAGCCTTCCTTAAGGAAAACAGTGAGTCCTGAAATGTTGAGCATGGTTTATCTCTTTGTGTATTTAGATTCGGGAAGGTAACTAAATACAAGCTACTTGGAGATTACCTTGTCCTTCCAAGGCTTTGTCTATTACATTTGTTAGCATGCATTTCCTGAACTCCGATACTCTCAGCTCTGTTTGGGTTTTCCATCCTTGTCCTCCTGTCTGGAAAGTGTGCCAGGCAGAAGGACAATGGGATTTAGGGCTCATCTGGGAAAAGGGTCTATTTCCCTTTTCTCAGAAATTACAGTCCTGTGATACCTGTTACTCAATGTTTGAAAACAATTGCTGTATACATTTTATCCAAGTTTTTAGTTGTTTATGGTAGACAGGTTCAATCTTATAAGTCCTGCCTAATTTAATACATCCAGAAGTAGATGAGCTTCAAAATTCTCTTGACCAAATTTTAGTGTCCCAACTGCTAGGTCTCTGCCTTCATTCAACCATTGTTTTTGACACAGTTGCTAAATCTCAACTTAGTGAAATACTTCACCTGGCCTTTTGGACACCACTCTTACTTTGTTTTCTCCTGCTTTACTGGACACTTATTCTAACACTCTTTTGTTGATGTTCTTCATGTTTAGAGCCTTCAAACATTAGAGTTTCCAGGGTTTAGGTCTCTCATCACTTCTTCAGAAACCTCATTATCCAGTCTCATGACTTTAAATCTTTGGTGATTATGACAGTTAATTTTATGTGTCAGCTTGACTGGACTACAGATATTTGGTCAAACATTATTCTGGGTGTGTCTGTGAGGATCTTTTTAGATGAAATTAACATTGAATCCATAGATTGAGCAAAGCAGATTGCCCTCCCCTAATGTGGCCCCCATCTAATCAATTGAAGACCTGTCAGAATAGAATAGGCTGAATAAGATGGTTAGTCAGGTCTCCTGCCTAGCTATTTGAGCTGGAACACTATTCTTTTTTGGCCTTTGGACTTAGATGAAAATATTAGCTCCTCTTGGGTCTCAAACCTGCTGACTATTAGACTGGAACTTACATCATTTGCCCTCCTGGTTCTCAGGCCTTCGGACATAGCCTGCAACAAACTACATATTACTTTCCTGGGTTTCCAGCTTGCTAAATTCAGATCTTGGGGCTTCTCAGTCTCCATTATCATGTGAGCCTAATATTTATATTAAATCTCTTAATACATGCATACATATATAGAAAAAA
>NW_017732072.1:515658-533278 GCF_001890085.2 Hipposideros armiger | reverse complement strand
AGAGAGAGAGAGAGAGAGAGAGAGAGAGAGAGAGAGAGAGAGAGAGAAAAGATGAGAAGAGTAGCAGGTTGAATTTAGAGAAAGAAATTTAATCATCTTATCAATAGTTTGGAGATATTTCTTACATATTCAAATACAGACAGGTTAGAAGCTAGGTATACAAGTTTGAGGTTTGGTGAGCAGTCCAGACTTAAAATAAAATACGTGGAGATATCAGTGTATTAGGGTTGTATATATACAGAGGGTGCCGAAAAATGTATACACATTTTAAGAAAGAAAAAAACTGTATTAAAATTATGCTGATGGTAACCACTTTGAGCACCCCTTGTAATTGCAGAAGTCAAATGTGACTTGCATTCATCTATTTTTTTATTGGTATATATTGAGTAGTACAATTTTAATACAGTTTTTTCCTTTCTTAAATGTGTATACATTTTTTTGGCACCCTATGTATATATCCTATTGATTATGGCTCTCTGGAGAATATATTCCAGAACCAAAGGAATGGGGACACACACACACACACACACACACACACACACACACACAGAGGAGTGTTTTACTCAATGCTAAAGATAATTATTTTTCTGGTAAAGATATTTTTTACTGTAGGGTGTCCAATACAAAGAAGAAAAATATTTTAGACTTCTGCCAATCAATTCCAATGCATCCCTTATGAAACTCATATATATCTGTCTTTTTTTTTTCCTAGAACTTCTTGAGATCAGTTGTTTGGTGCTAGACTATCATTATTCACTTCATGAGATTGTTTTCCCACATACTAGACACACATTATCAAGTTTCATTGAGACTTTCACTAAGCATTTTGCATATGATGCTTCATTCATTCTTCACCAAAACCCCATGGTGTAGGTATTATTACTCTAATTACAAATTACTCTAGATCATGATCTTACAGTGGTCACTCTTGAATAGGAATAAGCTGGAGTGCTAAATTCCAAATACTAAAGTTTATAGATCATATTATCCTTAATGGAAGAGCAATGTTTCTACAAGGTAATTATACTGAAGTTGTGCTGATTTTTTTTCTGGTTTTTAATACATTGTTCCTATGTGAGTTTAGATTGCAAAACATATCAAATATAAGGTAGGTAGAAATCTAAGTTACAGAGAGTTATTCATTGCAAATTTTGTTCTTGAAAGCATGCTTCCAAGTGATGGGAGCAAATATTTTGTGGTAAAAATTGAACATAGGCAACAACAGTAATTACAAAACTTACCCTTGTACAGGCTTTATAATATCACTTATAAAGCAAGTGAATTAATTATATTATCTCATTTGAATCTCACAGGAATTAGTAGGGATTATTACAACCCCTCTTTCACATATGAAGAAAATGATGCTCGGATTAGATAAATGACTTAAACCCACTCAGCAAGTATCAAATAGTCAAGTTGGATCTTGAGGAAAAATTTCTGACTCTAAACTTTACATAACTGTTTTACTGTATGTATATTATTTTAGAAGGGCAGGGTCTATTGAAATGGTTCTAGCCATAATACTATGCTCTGGTAGTCTGGATTGTTATAAAATATATGTGTTTGATTTTGAAAAGCTGAGATTATATTCAGTATTAGAGGCATAACAATAAATAACACCCTCTCTAAATATAAAATCCCCTTAGGAGATCCAAGATGGCAGAGTAGTAAACATTGTGCTTGCCTTATCGCATGAATACATCAAAATTAAACTAAAGTATAGCATAATCAGCCTGGAGAACCATCTGAAGTCTAGCTGAACAGAAGTTTTATAACTTAGGATATAAAGAAGAAGCCATGTCAAGACTGGTAGGAGGGGCAGAGATGCAAAACAGGCTGGTTCCACACCCACCTGTGGTGGTTGAAAATCGGGAAAGATATCTCAGCCACAGAGGTTCCCCACAAAGGAGCAACAGACCCCAGGCCCCCACATCAGTCTCCCTAGCATGGAGTGCTGGTGCCAGGAAGAGCCCCCCATAAGTTCTGGCTGTGAAAAACAGTGGGAATGCCAACCTCCTAGTAGGACAGCAGGCTGCGGAAAACCAAGACATCCTCTTAAAGCACCTGCAAACAGACTCACTTGCTTGCAGGCACTCACCATGGGCTCCAGAAGTAGGACAGTGACTCTGGTGACATCAGAGAAATATGGAGAAAAATCGAGTTGTGTAACTTCAAGGTGAGGACAAGAGAGACAGTTCCAATTTTCCCTGTGTGGGGCCCTTCTGCTGTGCAGACAGTAGGCAGGTGCCATTTTTCCTGTGTTGAGCCCACCCCCACAGGCCAAATCTGAATCTGAATCATCAGGGTGAGCTCCACCCTGCTGACTCACTGAGACCCTGAGTCGCCCAACTTGTGTACCACAGGAGCTTTATCAGTGGCTGAACCTTAAGGGAGCCAGCAGGTGGCAGCAGGCCTCAGAGTGTGTTGGCTTTTTTTCAGAGCTGCCCCAGTTGTGGTACTGGTGGCAGCCATCCTCAGTTTGAAATGTGGCCTCTCCCAGGCCCCTCCAAGTATAGTACAAGCAGCGCACAATCATGGTTCACTTTGTAGCTCCTACCAGGTACTCCCTGGCCAGTCACAGGCAGTGGCTGACCTGGGCCTGCTCTGGAGCCCCTCCCAAAAGGACCTAGAACCAATATATTTGGAGGTTAACTTCAGACCACAGCAGAGCACCACTCAATTAGCCCCACAAGTGGCACACACAAAGAGTGGTCTAAACATACACCAAAGTGCACTGGGGTGAATCCCACCCCATGGGGTAACCCCATGCACAGCATCCATAAGCTATGGATGTGACCAGACCCCACAGCCAGCCTGCCTAAGAGCCAGTACCACCCACTGACATGCCAAGAGCAATCAAGTCTCAACTATAACAGGAGGGCACACACAACCCACACAGGGACATTCCTGGAGCACCTGACTCAGGGGACTAGGGAGACTGTGCCACTGGGCCCCACAGGACTCTTACTATATAAGTCCACCTGGCAAGACTGGGAGACATAGCAGCCCTACATAATACATAGAAACAAGCACAGAGAAGCAGCCAAAATAAGGAAACAAAAAAAATATGTCCCAAATGAAAGAACAGGAGAAAATTCCAGAAAAAAAAAAAACTAAACAAAATGGAGGCAAGCAACCTACCAGATACAGAGCTCAAAACAATGCTTACAAGGCTGCTGAAGGAAACTTAGGGAGAAATTCAACAAAGAGATACTAAGCATAAAAAAGGACATAGAAAGCATAAAAGAGTACCAATCGAAAGTGAAGAATACACTAACTGAAATAAAGAATGCACTGGAAGGAATCACCAGCAGACAATATGAAGCAAAGGATTAAATCAGTAATTTGGAAGACAAGGTTCTCCTAATTAAAATTATAATACTCAATATATACTGATAAAAGATGAATATGTCACGTTTGACTTCTGCAGTTACAAGAGGTGCTCAAAGTGGTTACCATCAGCATAATTTTAATAGTTTTTTCCTTTCTTAAAATGTGTATACATTTTTTTGGCACCCTCTGTGTGTGTGTGTGTGTGTGTGTGTGTGTGTGTGTGTGTGAGTGTTCCCTTAGCTCCTTAGCTTCAGGAATTTTGGAAACTCTGTAAGACCTCTGTTCCCATTGTTAAAAGCAAGCTATACCTATGCATTATTACATGAAATGGAGTGCCTCTCTTGTGGAAACACAAAATTATTCTCACCAGTCAAATGAAAATCAAAATCAAAATGGCTAGATATGTTTAGATAATCATTGAGATTGCTCACACTAAATACTGATTCATAATTATCTGACCCATTGAAATATGATGCGATGTTCCATTGTGCTCGTTCACTACATTGTACTTTGGCAGACAAAAACTATCTTGGTCACTAGTATTGATCACACAAAAAAATTTAAATTTTTGCAGAAAACAGACTTACTAGAAGTATGAAGATCTACAGCAGAGCTGAAATGCTGGACAACAGTGAATTCTGAATAATGCATTTCAGTCTGTGTTATTAAAAATGCAGTATGTGTCAGTCACACGAAACCCAGATTTCAGAGAGAGATCTTTTTCCAGTCTCCACTGTGACTTGTGACTTGCAACAGGCAGATAAATTTTTCACAAATTAAAGCTGAAATTCATAATATTCCCCTCCTTCTCTTCCCAACTTCCTGGCAAAGATTTATATTAGGTACTTAGTTGTGGTATACTAATCAAGCATGTCTAAAATATTCTCTCCCTATGTGTTGAAGTGCATGCGTGTGCATGTCTGTGTGTGTGTTTACATGTGTAGGTTGAATATAAAGGCGAATTAATGTTAGTAGATGAGCACATGAGAATAGAAACAACTAGTTCATTTGTATAAACAAGATTCACCTTCTTTACTTAGCCTTAGCAATATAAATTAGAAATAAAAGCATTATTGTATACAGATGCTCCTTGACTTGCCATGGAGTTAAAAATATCATACATTGTAAATACATTTAATATACAAGTATCTAACCTATCGAACACCATAGTTTTCCCTAGCCTACCCTAAACATACGCAGAACACGTACATATCCTAGAATTGAGCAAAATCATCTAACACAATGAATACACTGTAGAGTGCTGCTGTTTACCCTCAGTTGTTTACCTAGGAAAATATCAAAATTCAAAATTTGAAGTGCAGATTCTACTGAATGTATATCACTTTTGTACCACTGCAAAGTCGAAAAGTCATTAAGTTGAACCATTGTAAATCAGGGACCATCTGTGTATTTCTTTGACAGAAATTTAGGAAAAGAAGAGCAAAATGAAGGGTGGAAATTATAGCCTATAGAATTTTTATCTTTCTTTCTTGAACAGATATGCAAGGAAATCAGAATCTAAGTTGTGGAAATCAGTAGTAGTTTTACATACATTCAGTTTATAATTTGGTGCAGGACTATTCTTTTCACTAAGGACCATGTCTAAAGTTTGGCAGTTTCCCGTCACTTGAGTCCAGAAACGCTCTCCTGCCTCATCATAGTCCAGGGCTGCCTTCTGTACTGCGCATGTCCAGGCCCTTGTTCTGCGACTCCCTGGCTCACTGCTGGCATTTCTGCTCACCAGTCACCGCTTTCTCCTGCTTCCCTTGGCTGGGCGTGTTTCTCCACTTCTATACTCGGAGCAAGCAACCAGCTTATTTACACTGTGTGATGCTTCATAAATTGATGACGACTTTTTCCCTGATGTTTCCTTGGCCACAGCAAAGTAAAGGAAATAGAATGAAGAGAATCAATGATTTTCTGTAAAAGAAAGGTCTGGTGGAAATACTGAGTGCAGTGAGGATCTCTCTCCTGACTTGTAAAAGTTAGGGGGTGGTATATTGGAAGGCTTTGGATCTAATTGTGAGGTGTTGTTTTTTTTTCCCACCAACCTCTTCTTCTAAAACGATATTTTTTCTCTATGTGCCTGTACAGAATTATTCCTCTTTAACATTTGCTTTACCTAACAAATCTTTCACACTTATCACCTTTTGCCCAGTCCTCTGGGGGAACACATCCATTTTTGATGATCAACTGCAGCATCACTTAATTTACAAAGTATTTCATAACCCTCCCATACAGGATTTTGTGACTTCTCTTTTTAAATCTCCTGCCACACCACATTCATGTATTTATTATAACATTTATAATGCCCACCTTTATTACATAGATGATAGCCCAAACGAAATTGTAAACTTCTTAAAAACAAAAACAAAATTTAATTCTCTTTATGCTTAGAGCCAATAACACTGCCTGACACCTAGAAGGTACTTAATGTTTGTTGTGTAAAGACTGATAACAGGGAGAATATTTGAAAATTGGGGTGAACAAAGGTACAGAGAGCTTCTTGGAAAAGAGTTAAGAGGCAGGGGAAAAAAAAAAGAAAAGATAAAGCTTTTTGGCCAGAAAAATTGAGGAGAGTAAAAATAGAGAATTAAAACTTGCATACTTGCATTTTCTCATCTATTATGAAAGCTCGAAAAAAATATATATGTGTGCTGGATAGACACATGGATTACCACAGCACTCTTCTTTAAGTGCATGACATAATAACAAAAATAATGATGACAACTTTTACTGAGTGTTTGCCAAACAAATTTATAACATGGGACTGTGATCCTCATTTTATGAATAAGGAAAGTGAGGCTCAGAGAATTTAAGCAACTTTCCTAACGTAACACAGCTCCTAAGTGGTAGAGCATAGAATTGAAAGCAGGCATTCTTGTTTCAGAGTGTGGATTCTCAACTTCCAAACTATACTGCTTTTTGAATAGTGACACCCTTTGTACTATGTTTGCCTAGTGTAAGAGCACTTATTACTGACTGATGGTGGTACAAGTACTTTGAATTTTATTTTCAACATAAGCAAGATATTTAGATTTATAATGTGAATATTTGCTCATTCCTTCATGTGACCTGTGGTATGCATAGAAGAGGTGTAGGTGTACAATTCTGGATTAAAGGTACTGATCACTCAGAAAACAAAACCTAAATTGGGTCTTACCAGTCATATATTCCAAATAACTGATAATATCCCCAGCAATAATGATTTGGATCAATTTAAGGTATAAAATACACATTGTTACTTAGTCCAGTCTTTCTCAAACTATCTCTTATAAGGAACCAGCTTTTTATCTCACGACTCCCATTTTGCATGGGCTGAAATGAATTTCTCTCTGCACATCTGTCACACAGCTTTCACCAGACACAAGTTATCACATAAGTTTGCCATCAGCATAGCCAGTCCACGTCCTGCTCCATAAGATTCGTTCATTTTTCACATGTTTGGATAGCTCTGCAGTGTCAAGTTGTGTAAGTTTCTAAACACTCCATTTCTGTACTTTACTTACCAGAGACCAATGAACCAAGATTGCTCCACAGACCACACTTTGAGAAGCACTGATTTAGACAGCTAGGCATTAGCCCCAGCAAGGTCTGGTGAACTCTGACATGGGAAATATGAAATAAAATAAGGCCCAGCTATGATATGATCCAATAATAAAATGGATCATTCAAAAATCCTTTCAAATAAGAGACCAAACAACAAACTTACTACTACTTGCCATTGTTAATGATTTATGGGTAAAATTTTAGAAAACACAACGTAATAGTATGAAGAGATAGTATTGTAATAGATGTCACCAACAGATATCTGTTTTAGAGCCAAAATTGTCTTTGCTTAAAATAATACATTGTTAGGCTACTTTGTGTAGAGAAGGTAAGACGCAGAAGAAATATTTACAAAGTGACCCCACACACACACACAAATAATGGCTCTGTCTGTGAAACGATCAGAAATTGGTGGTGAATCAGAGAAGACAAGAGGGACTGTCACATACCAGGTATCCTGAAAACTCCCTGTCTACACAACATCACATACAAAACAAAATTTTTGGTTTCTTAAATTCATGTCTGAGTTGGCAAAATGAAAGGAATTTCCACTGAAGACAAAAAAGGAAATGAAAGCCTGAATTCATACATAAAAGCGGGTGCTAAAACTAGTGACAACCTTAACAGTGTGTCAATTCCTCTAGTGAGATTCTTGGGTTTTAAAGGTTCACATGGAGAAAGTCGCATTATGTTGGAACCATGTACAGAGGTGGACTAAAGATGCCCATAAAATGCCAAAGTATTTAAAGTGAAAGAGTGAACCAGATAATTATCTGCCCAGAAAGGTAGATGCAAGGGAAATTGACTAACTCAGTCTTACACTTGAGTGCATGAAAATATTATATCTTCCAAGAATTAGGAGTGTTGGCTTCAAATTACCATGCATCACATGACCTGGAAAAGCCCATTTAAGATTCAATTTAAAATGATCATAGGTTGATAGCCAGTCACTCAACACCAACCATAAGAATATCATCCTGGAAAAGGCACATTTAAAACCCAGTTCTCATAAAATTCAATAAAATTATATCATGAATAACTTGAGTTCACAACAAAAAACATCAGAGGAAACCAAAATTGAAGAGAAGGAAGAATGAAAGAGAACTAAAAAACAAAATATATAGCTAGAGTTCACAGAAAAAAATTGTCAGTAAGAAATTATGAATGATTCATGTCCAGGAATTTTTAAGAACAAAGATGTGTGCTATTTAATACTAAAGACTTGGAATTTTTTATAATTAAAGGCGCTCTGCAAACTTTCAACAAGCTCTGCTATGTACACAAATGCCTTGGGTGAGGGATTTGGGAAGAGAAAACCTAGGGGCCTAGATCCAAATATGGCTCGCTGCTACTCAGAGATGGGGACAGCAATGGGGAGGGGGGGTCCATTCAAGTGAGATAACTCAGTGGAAGCAAGCACTCAGATGAATGATTCTAAACCGATAGTTCTGGATCTCTCCAAAGCACCCCTAATCTATTGTTAGTGGTCATTTGCTGGGGATAAGCCTACACTTATTTAGTAAAATATTTACGTTAAATTATAGGACCTATCAGGAAAATAGTCAAAAGGGAAAGGCTGGGAGCCATGCTCGGGCTGATCACCAGGGTCCCTCCAGCTCTACATTTCTATGACAGGACGTAGGGATGGCTTTGGTAGCACACTTAGAGTTTATATTAATATCCCAAGCTTTGAATGTTTTACATATGTGTAAAATATGTATAACTTAATATTATTTACCAATAACATTCTCTTCTATAATTCCATTTGATAGGTACTGGGGTGGTGAGGCTAAATCCAGCCTTTAAGGAAGGTACTTTGATTTTTGTTTTAAAATGAAGGCTCATAAAGACAAAAACTAAAACCAAAAAAAAAAAGTGAAGAGAAAAACTAATACTTTTGTTATAATTAATCATTCACAATCAGTGTTCTTTTATTCTCACATCTGCTGTTGTAATCATCGGAGGCTAAGTTCTTACATGGCTTATGCATTTTTGTGGCATAGGTGAAGGGATGTATTCGCTGGCCTCTGCTTGACCTGTCTTCCTTGTCCTGATTAATCTCAGCTTTTCTCTTGGCTGGTGTAAAGATAGTTCTCTTGTCTCTTCACAGAAAGTCGCGGTCTTACCTCCCAGAGGCTTCAGAGAAGTCCCCATATTGTTCTCAGTCAGGTCACTCTGATGATCTTGTAACACCCATCAAACTATGTACTTCTCCAGATTTTACTTGTTGGATTCTACACTCTTCCACCTTTGAAAATCATTGCATTCTTGCAATAAATATCCACTCTTATAGGTGTCCTTTCACGTCTAAGCAAGGAACCCTTTGGAGAGCCAGTACAAAGGTTTTGTTTGTCTGAGCTTTCCCCCCTTTTATTTCTTTATATTATATCTACTGCCTACTTATCCTGGAGCTCTTTACCCATTAGATCAATTACATTTATTTTGTCAGATAGAAGATGTAGATAGCATAGAACAAGGTCATTTCTAGAAAATAGTCTGAAATCTGGAAAGAAGAAAGCGCTTTAAGGAGTAGATGGGGTAAACATGTAGTAGATAAGACTAGAGTCGAAACACGACTGAAGGCACTGAGAAAGGACCTAGTGCTTTCATCCTTATAAATCTAAGGTCCAGAGAAAGAATAAGATGATGGAAATCTCAAATAAGTTGAGGGGAAAAACAAGAGCACAGAGGGCTTGTGATACTCTTCTGGTTTGGAACACAGAAGAAATGTTTTACAGGTTGTCATTTACGAAAAGTGGATAGAGTAGAATAAAAATAGTAGCATGATATATTGATTTAGAAATGTCTGAAATAAATTTCACATGTCATCTTCCAGAATTCCTGAAAATTATATGGCATTAGGGAAGATCTAGAATTTTCAAAAAGACCCTAAGAAGGAGTCAAAAGTACTGAGAGAGCTGGTGAAGGAGACAAGACAGGGTGTGGTTTCAAGACAAGGAAGGCACAGTGTGCTCCTTGCAGGTGGAGAGTTTGTGAGGGACTGAGGACATGAATAATAGCAAATGCCACCAAACACCTTCAAGCTAGAAGGACATCAGTTACACATCATGGAAGCCATGAAGGATTTAACTGTGAGAATATAGCAGAAGGAAGTGGAGGCAAAAATATCTGTCCCCAAATCTTGATGGAACGTCCATCATCACATGCTTAGATGACAGCTGGGGAGCAGTGAAGGAAAAGAGGGTAGAAGAGGGGAAACCCTTAAATGTTTGAAATCACTTAAAAGAGATTTTTAAAACACGAACAAAGACTAAGTTAAAATCTTGAGCTCCTAAATATTGAACCACAATGAAAGATTTCATGAGCAAATTCAGTTCAATAAAATAGTTTTATTCAGTTAAATAAAATAAATTCACATTTTTGCACTTCCATGTCACCTTGTGTATTCAACCATGTATTGATATGTTTCCATACACAGAGAATTTTACCTGTATTTGTGCAACTGAAATTAAAGAAGTGTTAACGCAATTTTGATTTTAAAATCTTGATAGTTAAGAAAAAATTTGACTATGTCGTAAAGTTTTAAATAACTATGCAACTTTTACTTTCATATTTCCCATGTGGATATGACCCAAATAGAATACACTGACAGCTTTCACATAAAGTGTCAACGTGTTCTTTAAACAATGATTATCTCACCAAATAAGACAGCACCATAAAAGCACTAAACAGTGATGCATTGCCTTTTTTCTAGAGGTGAATAGCTTTAAAGAATCCAGCATGTTCTCTTACTATTAAATTAATGCCAGAAGCACTATAAAGCCTAACTTGAACAAGAGCGACACATAACCTGTGCAAGAAATCCTTGCTCGGAAAGGGCAGTGCAGAACATGAGGAATTAGACAAATTGTCTTTTTGCCATTGAACATTAGCCTTTGTGAGACCTATAACATCTGCCTATGTTCTTTCCAAGCAGAAAAATTCTTGAAATTTTTATCTGTCCATCATTGTCTTTAAACCTCCTTAGCCTTGACCATTTTGCTTTTTTGCAGTTGAGAAAAATTTGAAATTCTTCTTTACTGTATGTGGCAGAGATTAGAGTTCATCATCACACAAACATACAATAGAGTAGTAGCTGGCTGAATTAATCCATATTAGTATTGAACAGGAAAGAACATGTTACATGTTTGTTAAGAGCATTTTCACCATTTGGTCACATTGGATCAGTTGATCAGGTTTTTTTTTTTTTAATGTATCAGCAATGATGTAATGGACTTAATTTAATAATGATAAATATTTAATTCTAGAATAATATTAGTATTTTTAAACAAGCTAAAATGATTAAAATTCTATCAAATTATAGACTCCATAGATTCATTCTCACATATTTTTTTACAAACGTCTACATTTCAGGATGGTGCTTATATTATAAAGAAAAAAGATTAAAATACAAATAAAGTAAAATTGATATTCTAAATTTTATATAAAATCTTGAATTTGGTGATTTGTTAACTGAAATCACCTGTAATGAAAAGTGAACATTCCTCCCAGAACAAGGCTGAAACCTCTATGGCTTATTCCTGACCTTCATATTTGAAAAAATAAACCTAGCCCTATGCCCTGAAGTGGAAAAAAAAGACATTGATGCATGAATCTGTGGTAACATTTCACAAATATGCAATGACTCTTGGGAAATATACTCTCTCCATTAGAGACAAGAAATAAGCGAAAGAAAGCCCCAAATCCTTTTTGCCCCTGTGAGTTGTCAGTGCACAGTGGAGTCTTAGCAATGGTCCCTATGACAATACCTTAGCTAGTTTCTATTTTTAAAGTCCTACTATGCCTCTCAAATAGGCTGGCTGATTCATCTGTAAGAATATTCTTATTGCCTATCCTCTGCTTCCTGAATATCCATGATAAGCAAGCTTTTGGCTGTGTTTGTAACAATTAACATTTTTCTCAGGTTTAATCTTATAAAATTCATCCACTACTTCCAAAACAAACCAATAAAAAATCTTCAAAGATAAATTATTTTTCCAGCTAGTATGTTATTAAATATAGGCTGTATTGAGTAGCCCTTATTGTTAGCCATGGATATTTTCATATTGCTAGGGAACTTTCCCCTAAAGTCATATTTTAGTCTCATCTAAGGTGCCCAGTCACAATTATATGAACCCCTTTAACCTGGGAGAAAAATACCCTGCCCTGCTACAATAAATTTACTGGGATTTTTAGACAATGTCTGGGTTTTAGAATAAACTGGCAGCCTAGGGGTTTGTAAACAGGTTTTGTTTGGTCCACATAATGTTTCTTTGTTTGTTAAATGCAGCCAATATTTTAAAAACAGATGATTTAATATGAAAGTCTGCATTTCTAGTTTCTCCTCACAAACAGAAAATCTCACAACTGTACATCAGAATTCCTATCTGGCAGCCATTGATAGAGCTGAGAAACTGCTTCCCTCTTTCTATAAATAAGGCTCCCTGGTTTGTCTTCTTTCACGAAGCAGCTTCCTTCATTGTGTTCTTTTCCTGACTCTTACAGACTATGGTTTTTGGAGTCCCTAGAGAGAATTTCCAGGATGCTAAAGAATATGACAGCTAATACATCGTGTGCTAATTCCCCTCATGAACTCATAACCCAAGGAGAAAGAGAAAGAATTCAGAAGTAAAATGCCAAACTACCAGCTTTAGTTTTAATAAAAACTCATTAAAACATGCGGCTTTAAATGTGTGTCCAAACGCATTTGCAAACATTCCTACCACATTAACCTTATCTCGAGTATAGACCATGGAATAGCCCACTCAAAGGTTTAAAGAACAGACTCGCACAAGGTCCTTGCCTCATATTGGTCTCAGGCAGAGAGGGGAGAAAAGAAGGCTAATCTCCAGGGTATTTTCGTTTTCATTTTAGATTAGCTCTGTTCAAAAAAGAAACTTGGACAATAAATGTCAGGCTTTTGCCAACCACCAATTAGCAATTCATTCGTTCCCCAAAGAGTGGAAATGGTGTGAAGAGGGGCCATGTGGAGAGGGCATTCCATATGGAAACACGAGTCAAGGAGAATAATATTTCCTAGTAAAACAATAAGTGGGATATGAATCTTCATAAAAGGGCACCATAAGAGTGGGTAGTGAGCGACATAAACTTGAAAGGGTAATGGCAGTGACTTGAAAAAGTAGCGACAGAGACTCCTGGATACCTACAAACTACCCTTTTTCTAATTTTCTAACAAATGAAAATTTGATTTTAGCTGAGTGTATTGCAATGCAAGTGAAGGATCGACTTCCTTTTCACCTGCGTTTGATCATGTGAGTCTGGATACTGAGGTATAAGTGTACATGTGATATGGGACTTCCAAGATGTCTTCTTACAAGGATGGAAGAGAGCAATATTTTGCTATCTCATTATAGGCCATCTAAACAACAAAGAAAGACTGAAAGGTATGCTAGGTCAGGTGGTATTGTATTCTTGATGATGGCTGGAAAGACTTGATGTTGGAAGGTAGCAATTAAAACAAACTTTGGAACCAGAAAATGTTATAATTGAAAAGAATTTGTTATATCTGTTGAGAAGACTTAAAGAAAGATTGATTTTTCTCCCTAAGGCTTTCAGATTTTTCAGCAAAACAGCATTTTATGTTTTAACTTACAGCTCTTCTACTGTGCATAGGATACAGGTGATTCTAAGATCGTTTCAAAAATATTTAAAAAGCACCAATATTTTCCAAGAAAGTTCTGTGAACTAGAGCTCTAGCAATTTTGCTCTTTTGATCTCATCATATCTCATTGAAATATAATTGATGTTTTTTTAGAGATGTGATTACAAGCAGGACTGACTGACTTTCTCATTACCTACTCCCTCCTCTCTATAACTAAACCTATAAAATCACTACTATTTTTAGCTATCTCAGAGATAAGGAAACTGTGTCACAAGAGTTGAAATAACTCACTCAAGGTCACAAGGTCAGGAAATAATGGAATACTCTCTTTACCACAAACTCAACTCAGTCTATTGAACACCTCTTTTTTTAAACCTTCAAGGCCCAAGTCATTTACCATCAAACAATGAAACTCTTGAATGCCACCAAGCCACAATTCATTTATTCTCCTTCTTTACTTTAAAAGCACGTGATACCCCTGTAAAATCTCCATCTCATATGGGGAGAGAATTTATCTTCATGTTTAAGATTTGCATCATTTTGAATCCTGGGATCTAAGTTCCTGAGTTCTGCTTCCTTCTCTCCCAGGATTTTCATTCCCTAGCTAGTGAAAGCCTCTAATACCCCTCTAGTTGCAATCCACTTCCCTGTGTGCATGCACAGAGTTAATTGACAAAAAACAGCTGTAAATTATTCTGGTCTCTGGTTTCTTTTCTCAGATCAGGTTTACATCCTCAGATAAATATATCCAAAACTTTTTCCTGATGTCCTTTTTCCACTGTATTGATTTTCTCCTATTCAGATTCTCCTTTGGACCTGCTGAGGTACTTAGATTACCCTCTCCTGTATTATTTATTTGTTTGGCCAAGTAGCTATTTTTTTTTCATTTCTCCTATAACAATCATTTCAAAACCATTACTTATAATATTTTTTACTGTACATCATCATATATAGAAAATAATATATTAACCCCAAAATTCCTAGGCAGGAACAAATGATCCAGCAGTAATATTAATAACACAGGTTTTATTGACTCATTGCCCCTACCCCCTCAACTCCTGATGCAGGTCTTCAGTTCCCAGGTCAAAATCTCTTCCAGTTCTTTCTGGATGTCTAGTGGGTAAAATATAGGCAGTGAAGACAAATACATATTTTACTTAATTGTGCACTTAGTAAGCCATCAAAATTCTTGTGTTCAGCACACATACAAGTATGCTCAGAAATAAATTCATTTAATGTTTCCCATTTAATTTTCCCACCAATGTTCACTACCGGAAACCCACTTAAGGGAGGTGTCTTGCTCCCTCCAGAGCTGACAGTGATCACTAATAACATGCAGAACATTCGCTAGAGCAGTGCTCCTCAAACTACCTGTGCAGAACACTTTTCTCCTCTAATCTGACACAAAACCAATACATTTTAAAAAATGCAATAAAAATGAATTTCTAGAAAAATAGCATATTCTTGAATAGCAGAGAGATGTAGAATTGCTATCAAAGTTTCTGAATGCTTACTCTCAGTCTCGGTACCAACAGTGTGTGGATTGGGTCTAAACATAGACCACACTTTGCATAGCACTGCCCTTGAATGTGGCCTCCGAACATTCCACAAGCTGCTGCATCTTCACAGGGACAATTGCCCTACAAATCTCAGCCATACTGCATAGCATGAAAAAATCAGTAGAAAGCTCATGTCTCCAAGTCTGTGTTGCAATTTTGTCATCTGAGCCCTAAAAGTAACATTGTCTGTGCATGAGTCTCATAAAGTCCCTTATGAAGAAGGCTCATTTAAACTATTTCTACTTTGTCCATTGACTGAGGCCTGGAATATAGGGCCCAGTTGTTCAAAGTCACCATTTTGTCATCCTGGTGCTTCTGTCTCACATCTTCTTTTCTTCTGAGACATTTCCTCAAGGGACAACCTTTCCTCATTTATTGAAGTCATGAAAATAGAAAACTCAGGAGTCAATGACCCTTCAGTTTATGAGAGTTTTATGTTCATTGGAGACTCTGTCCCAATTCAATGTATGTTAATTCAGACATTGTGTTAGCTGTTGTGTGAAAAAGTACAGAATCTGGGTTATTTTGTCATTCTTTTCTATGTAGAAAAATAATTTTAATATAGTATAGTTACTAAAGGCCAAGTTCTGTATTGAGTGCTTTACTTAGATTAGCTTCTTTCATCCTCAAGCAATTTTATGAAATGGCACAGGCATCATTTCCATTTTATAGATGAGGGTATTGATACTTAGGGAACTCGTAACGTGAATAATGGTTCTCGACCTGTGATCAGTAGAAATACAATAATTAGTATTGCCTAAAAAAAATAGGCACAAGAGAAAGTAATAAAACAACAACAACAAGGTATAGAAATAAGGTTTAAAAGTTGATGCAAGAGGAGTCTTGCTTAACCGAAGCCCGACAACTGAGAACATACAGAAGCTACCTTGACACTGGTAGGAGAACAAAGACATGGAACGGGCTGGTCCCACACCTGCGTGTGACCATTATAAATTGGGAGCAATATCTCGGCTACCAAGGTCCCACCTCCCCCCGCCAGGAGCTATGGGAATCAGCATTGCACCAGGCTCCTCAGCCCAGGGTTCCAGAGCCAGGGAGAGAAGTCCCCAAAATTTCTAGATGTGAAAGCCAGGGGAGATTGTGGCTGAGTGAGACAGAGGGCAGCTACACCCTCCAAAGTGCTCCCCATAGAAGCCCTGCCCATGGATTTACTCACTGACAGGCTCACACATTCTGAGTTCCAGCACTGGGGCAGCAGCTCAAAAGGCAAAAGGGACATATGGGGAGGAACTGAATTATCTAGCTTTAGGTTGAGGACTGGAGTGAGAGCTTTCTTCCTGATGGAGGAGCTAGCAGAAGCCATTGTTTCTTTGTTGAGCCCTCCCCCTTCCTGGTGTGCAGACCCAGCTGCTGCCATATCTGAGTCTCCATCAAACTGGCTAAAGCTATTCGTTCACAGCACCCTGGTGATTCTAAGACCCTACCCCACCCAACTGTTCAGCACACCCAAGCCGCTTCCACTGGCTTTTTTATATAAACCGCCTGCCTTGGCTCATACTGCAGACTTTCCTAAAGTCTCTCAAAAGTTCACAAAACTCAAACAAGCAGCATCTGACTTTAGCATGTCTGGTACCTCTGGCTGAGCAACCATAAGCCCGGCACTAGTGGCAGCCAACCTTTGTTCTTGGCTCGGTATTTCAAGGTACCTCCAAGCATAATGTGGTGGTGGCCATCTGTAGGTTGCTTTCTGGCTCATACCAGGTAGCCCAGGGCAAGGCACAGGCTGTGGCTGAACTTGGTCTGGAGTGGGTCCCTTCCCAAGTGGCTCACTGTCCAGCTTTGAACCAAGCTGGAGCATCAACTGGCCGGCCACCTCTAAGGAGGACACACCCAAAGGGCACAACTGGTATGCACCAGAGCCCTGCTAAAGTGAATCCTGCTCCATAGGATTAGCCCCTCCAAAACAGCTCCTTCACTGTAACTATAGTTAGCCTTCACAACAAATGAACCTGAGGGTCAGTTCCTCTCATTGATGTGCAGGTAGCAACCAGGGATCAACTACAACAGGAGGACACAAACAACCCACAAAAGGACACACCTGAAACACCTGCCTCTAGTGACCAGGGATACTGCGCCACTGGGCCCAACAGGACACCTACTACATAAGACCACTCTACTAAGACTGGGAGACATAGCAGCCTTACCTAATACATGAAAACAAACACAGGGAGGCAGCCAAAATGGAGAGACAAAGAAATATATTACAAATAAAACAACAGAACAAAGCTCCAGCTAGCAAAAAGAACTAGCAAAATGGAGGCGAGGAACTTACCAAATGCAGAGTTCAAAACACTGGTTACAAGAATGCTCAATGATCTAATGGAGAACATCAACAAAAAGATAGGAAACATTAAAAATGGAGATAGAAAACATAAGAAATAACTAGTCAGAAATAAAAAATACAATAATTTAAATGAAGAATACACTACAGGGAGTCAACAGTAGATTAGATGAAGCAGAGGGTCAAAGCAGCAATATAGAAGATAAGGGAGCAGAAAACACAAACAGAACAGAAGATAAGGTAGCAGAAAACACA
>NW_017732072.1:492181-512203 GCF_001890085.2 Hipposideros armiger | reverse complement strand
ACTGAACATCCATATGAGGAGGTATGTGGCTCTGTTCCTTTTTGGGAATGCACCCTACTTGCTTGGCCTGTAAATTTAATTTCACTCACACTCTGTTTCAAATCATGTACATCAGCTCATACCTGAGAAGGAAGTAGATAAGGAGCGCATGCCTCCGATGGTATTGACTCATTAACAATGTCAGTTTTGCAACTGGTGTTATATCCACTGCACAGACTTCTGACCCCTGATAGCCAATACCCCTGACTCTGGGTGCAGAGGTA
The DNA here is from genome assembly GCF_001890085.2 of Hipposideros armiger. NCBI lineage: Eukaryota > Metazoa > Chordata > Mammalia > Chiroptera > Hipposideridae > Hipposideros > Hipposideros armiger. The sequence continues at coordinate 511,940 of NW_017732072.1, read as the reverse complement.
TTAGCCAGGCTGTCCTTCTTTCTAGGTTCCGACCCTTCATAGCCAGTGTTGCCTCTGCCCCCAGTAGGAGTTATACACGTGTACAGGAGTACTTAATTCCTCCAGCTTATTTGGAAATAAGCATGTTGAATTTGGCCAGAGGTGCTGCATATCTATTTGTTTTCCCGACCCAGTGCCCCTACCATCTTCAGCTAACAGAGCCACTCGCTCCTCATGGAGGAGGGCATTTCACACACAGGTTGGGGAAGGACTGACGTTACACTATTCACACCACATGCACTACACTTATTTCAGAAACAGGCCCACGACTTGGGCTGGACCAAGTCCTCATCGGAATGCATTAGTCTGAGCATGTTGAAGAATTTCTCTTTCTTCTGAGGCAGTTCTTGGATTGCCAATGCCTTCTCACCCACCAATTAGACAGGGGTGGGGTAATTGGAGGCATTACTTGAACTCCTGGTTCTACACAATCTTGAATCCAGTAATTCATGTTACTTATGTCAGCATTAAAACAAAACAAAACAAAACAAAATAAACAAAGCAGAAAACTAAATTAGATTGAATAGAATTGTTGTTACTTGCAACCCAAGTACTTCTTGCTAAATCACTAAACTGCAAACCTGATGAGATCACTTAGACTCTAGATTTTGTATCTCGACCTAGATCTATGGTACTTTCCCCCATTTTATAATAACAGTACCCATTTGTTTTCCACATTGCTGTGTTCTTTCCAACCTTCTGCTCTAACCAGGCTTGTTGTCCTGGACTTGATAAAGCTATTCTGCCCTGCCACATATAATGTGATGTGGAAAATGGTGGGAAAAAAATTCCATGAAGCCCTCTTCTGTGCATATTAACAATAGATTTTCTAATAGGAAACAAAGTGCCAACTTAGCACCAGTGTAGTACATCATAAAGAACCTAACATATGCATATATATATATATATATATATATACATATATATATATATATATATTGATGCCAAGTCCATTATTTACAACTACTGCAAGAACAGAATCACCGTGATTATTCTAAAAGAGAAGAATTCTTGGAAACAAAATAAATCAAAATGTCAATATACACAATCAATAAAAGTAACTGACTTAGAATGAATAAGAAATGGTAAAGTAGACGGGGAATAAAAAATCATCTAGTGTGTCTTGCATAAATTTTTTTAGGAATAATCTATGCACTAAACTCGTAAAGAGATACTGTAATGTGCGTATCAATTAACACCCTTATTAGGATGATCCATGCATGTTTGTTGACGATGGTTTAAGAAAGAAAATTTTAAGAATTTTCTTAGAAACACATTGCTGTAAAGCAACTTTAATCCTTTGTCTTTTATGCGCTAATTATGTTTGCTTACTACCAACTAGATATAGCATACCTTTGTGGAGAGTATCTTTATTGCTTTATGGAACAGTAAGCCCAAACAATTGAAAGGCAGCAATTGAAATCATTGTGGAGGAGATTCAATCTTGCAGACGGGATTGTCAATGCTGCTCAAAGGAGATATGACATTGCAGGGTAAAATCCTAGCAAAGGTCAAAATGTGAGGGGAACAAAAGGAGACATGCAAAATCACTTCATATGAGGGTGCTGCTCAAGGGTAAGAGGTTTGGAGGATCAAGTTATAAACTATATTGGAAATGTACAATTTAAGATGGTCAAATATAAGGAAAGAATTTTAAATAGAGAATAAAAAATTAGCTGTGATCAAAAAGGTAGTAATCTATTAAGGCTCTTTAGAACAGACAGGCTGTGATTTTTGCAAAACAGGATAAATGCTATTACAAAAAAAAATTCCAGAAAGAACAAAACATGCAATCAGACACCAAGTTGAGTAAGAATTACCTCAGGAGAAAGGCACACTTTGTTATTTACTCCTTAATATTGTGGTTTTGAATGAAATGTTTGAAAGGACAAATAGCAAATAACTGACCATGATGGTAGATGTGAGACTGATAATGTAAACACAGGATGAAATATGGGTATTTTAAAAAACAGGGAATAGGGAGATTTTATGATTTCATATGCCTCATCAAAAATATACTAATAAAACATACATGCAGATATAAAGAGATAATATCCGGGAAGCTCTTGGGATGCAAAATGTTACATGAAGGCAAAGCACTATATTATTACACTTTGAAGTCCTGTATTTGAAGATGTATGGGAATACATATATAGAGAATGTCTTGCTTTGAGTAGTTTCCCTTTTTTTCCTTTTTTTTTTTGAGCAGCATTTGAAAGAATTAAAATTAATTGTTGGCCCTCAATATACGATTTGGGATGCAGACGTTCACATTTCTGATAGGTATTCCGAAATCTCACAACTAAGTTTGTGAACTTGTTGCAACGATGTTGCTAACCTTTTTTTTTTTTTGATATGAGGGATTATTCATTATAAATTTGTACCAACTGGATAACCAGGTAACCAAGTTTACTATTTGGAAATGCTGAAAAGGGAGTGAAAAACTTAGATGATATGAACTTTTTGCTAACAATTCATGGTTTTTGCATCACAACAATGCACCAGCTCACACGGCACTGTCTGCGAAGGAGTTTTTAACCAGTAAACAAATAACTGTATTGGAATACCCTCCCTACTCATCTGATCTGGCCCCAATGACTTTTTTTACCCTAAGACAAAAGAAATACTAAAAGGAAGACATTTTGATGACATTCAGGACATCAAGGGTGATATGACAACAGCTCTGATGGCCATTCCAGAAAGAGTTCCAAAATTGCTTTGAAGGTTGGACTAGGTGCTGGTGTTGGTGCATAGCTTCCCAAGGGGAGTACTTCGAAGGTGATATTCAGCAATGAGGTATGTAGTACTTTTTCTAGGGTGAGTTTGTGAACTTAATTGTCCAACCTCATATGCCTAGCAGTGGAACTGCTAAATCAGATGATGCGTGAGTATTCAGATTTGGAGATACCCCTGCACGGTTTTCTAGAGTGGTGCTACAAATTTTAATCCCTAACAACAGTGTAGGAGAGTCCTGACTGTGTTACATCTCTGCCAGTATATGCTGCTAGTCTATTTTAGCCATGCTGGTGTGTGTGCAATAGAATCTAATTGTGATTTTAATTTGTATCTCCCTGAATATTTTATAATGCATTCTTTTGCCAATTTTGTATTTAGTTATATGGGGATTTTTTTGTTGATTTTTAGTTCTTTATATATTCTGCATATACATAACTTGTCAGTTATATATGTTGCAAATATGTTCTTCCACCCTGTGGCTAGGTTTTCCTCTTTTAATAGTAGCTTCTAAACAACAGAACATCTTAATTTTAATATATCTTAATTATCAATCTCCTTTATGATTGGGAATAATTTGTTAGGAATATTTTTGATGTATTTAATATGTGTAAAACCTAAACTGAGCAAATTAAAAAGGGAACTTTATGAATACTCATTTTAACACCTCTATCATTAATTTGACAGAATGAACATTTGTATCAGTAAATAAGAAAGGAAGAATTGAACCACACAATTACACACCAAAGTCATTAATATGTTCCATATGTTATTTTATAAGAGCTTTATACCTTATCTTTTATATAAAAATATAATTTAATCATCATAATAATATAATCCACCTGGAATTGGATTTTGCTCATGGTGTTAGAGAGGGTTAAAATTTATTGTTTTCCTAAAGAGATGTCCAAATGAACCAGCATCACTTATTGAATAGACAGCCTTTTTCCTACTGCTGTAAAACGCCATCTTATTGAGTCCAGGGGCTTTATATGTTTTGGTTTATTTCTGGATGAACTAGTCGAAGTTAGTGGCCTACTTACCCATATTTCCACCCATACCCCTAGTCTTAATTACTGTTGCTTAATAACAATTCTTACAATCTTGTAGTGTAAGTTTTAAAACTTTATTCTAGTTCAAGCTTGTCTTGGCTATTTTAGCTGTTTGCACTTCCATATCAATTTTAGAGTATTGTGAATTTCTACAAAATAAACCTTCTGGAATTTTCATTGGTATTAATTACATTGAATGGATCAATTTGTAGAAAATGGATGTTTTATTCCTGAACATAATACAATACCTTTCCTCATATTAGAGCTTTCTTTAATCTCTCAAAAATATTTTGCATTTTTCTGTATAAAGTTTTTGTAGAACTTTTGTGAGACATTATTAGGCATTCAATGGCTTTGATGTTATTGCAAATAATAACAATTTTCTTAATTTCACTTCACAAGTGTTTGTGGTTAGTATATAGAAATACAATTGATTTTGTTACTGACTTTATGTCCAAAGACCATCTTAAATTAGACATTAATTCCAATTGTTTCTCCATAGATTCTTTGGGATTCTCTACATGCACACAATATAATCTGGAAAAGACATTTTTGTTTCTTCCTTTTTGAATTCTTGTATCATTGCTTTTCATGATATGTTGCACCGGCTATAATCTTGAGTACATATTGAATACAAGTGGTGATAGTGGGTATATTTATTGATCTTGATGTCATGTGGAAATCTTACTATAACTATTTTGTTTAGGCAGCCCTTATCTAAAGGGCTTCTATTACTAGTTTACTAATAGTGATAGCTGCCTTTTTCTGAATCTTTTGAGATAATCATATGATTTTTCTCCTTTATTCTGTTAATGTGATGCATTACATTGGTTAACAATTATCTACCCAACTTTGCATTTGTAGAATAAATCCAACTTGGTTATGATCTTTCCTATACATAACTGGACTTTTTTAAGGACCTAAGAGAGATTAGTGCATCTCTTCCCATCTTGTAAAAAAAAAATTGTTGACCTTGTAAAATACTTGGAAATTATTCCCTTTTTGCCTTTCTCTGGAATTATTCATATATGATTATGTCACTGCTTCTAAAAGATTCGAAGAATTCACTACTGAACCAAACACATTCTATAGCTTTTATTTGAATAATGTTCTTATTTAAAGATACAGCTAATTTAATAGATAGAACCATTGCTTTCATTTTTTTTCTATTTTGTTTGTGTCAGCTTTGGTATATTGTTAGGGCTTTTTAAGGGGGGGATGTTGTTAATTTCATTTAAATTTTCTGTTTTGGGGGAATAAAGTTTTTAACTTGTTATGATTTTAATATCTATATTTAGCATTTTAGTGACATCCTCTTTTTCATCTGACAGGCTAATTTGTCCTTCTCCCCACCTTCTTGGGCAGGCTAAACAAGTTTATCAGTTTTATTGATATTTTCATAGAACCAATTTAGACTTTCTTCATCTTCTCTGTATTGCTTTCTTCTGTATTATTAATTTTCACTATTATTGTCATTATTTCCTCCTTTCTACTACCTTTGTGTTTAATCTGCTGCTGTTTTCTAATTTCTTGAGATGAATGATTTTAGAATACTGATTGTTTTTTCCTTTATAAGTCCATCATTTTACTGTTACAGCAAAATATATGCAATATATTTCCACTAAGTATGTTTTTAGCTGCATCCTACTAGCTTTGATAGGTCATGTTTTCATTATCAATCAGCTCAAACTATTTTCTAATTGGCATTTTGATTTATTTGATCCATGGTTATGTGCTAATTTGTTGCTTAATTTTAAAACATTTGGAAATAAATACTCCTATTGTTTGTTACTGATTTTTGGATTAATTCTACTATGGAAAGAACACATTCTATATGATTTCCATTCTTTGCTACTTGCTAAGATTTACTTTATTGCACAGCGTATTGTAAATTTTGATAAATGTCTCATAAGCACTTGAAAACAATGTGTAGTCTGCGGTTGAAAGTGAATCTGAAATGATAGAAAGATAGACGATAGATAGATAGATAGATAGATAGATAGATGATAGATAGATAGATAGATAGATAGATAGATAGATAGATGATAGATAGATAGGTAAACATCAGTTATATAGTGTGTAATTGTGCAGTTCTATTCTTCCTTTCTTACTTATTTACTGATTGAAATGTTTGTTCTGTCAGTTAATGACAGAGGTGTTAGAATGAGTATTTATAAAGTTCTTTTTTAAATTTATTCAGGTTGGGTTTTACACATATTAAGCTCTGTTATTAGGCAGACAAAAGTTTATAACTATTTCCTCTAAGCTTTTTCTTCTTTATTATTGCAAAATATTCATTTTTTATCTCAAACAATGCTTCTTCCTTTAAGGTCTATTTTGTCTGATATTTGTATAGCTTGACTAGTTTTCTTCTGGTTATTATTTGCATGTTTTGTACTTTTTCCATATTTTTAAATTTTGAATCTTTCTGTATATTTATACTTATATAATATACAATACATTTACATTTATATTCTATTTATCTATTTATTTGTAGCACTAAGTGCTATAATATTTTTTTTCCCCTAACTCAAGTTTGATAATATCTTTCTTTTAGAGCAAGGATTGGGAAACTTTTTCTATAAAAAGTCAGAGAGTAATGATTTTAGACTTTGTGGTCCACATCCAATGTATGTATGTCACAATTACTCAACTCTGCTATGGCAGTTCAAAAGCAGCCATAGACAATACATAAATGAATGAATGTGACTGTGTTTTAATAAAACTTCATCTATTAAAAAAAAGGTGGCAAGACAATTTCAGCCTGTGGAGTCTAATTTTCCCACCCTTTTTGAAAGCATTAATCAAATTTATATTGATTGTTCTATATGTTAAGGGTTAAGTCTAACATCTTATATGTTTTCTCTTTGTCCTACTGTTAGACGTTCTTTTTTTTTCATTATTTGATACTTAAGTATTTTTTTAATCATTTAGTTTCATACTATACATTCTTTTATTATTGTTGAAATTATTTTGCTGGAAATTATTACATGCATCTTTGAGACTTATTAGGCTCTTATAGAAATTAGTTCTTTGTTACTTCCTAGACAATCTTAGAACTCCCTTTATCTACCTCTTGCCTCTTCTGTTGTTTATTCTCACATATATTAATTCTATATACTTTTTCTCCAAAGACATTCTTACTATTTTTATGCATACATAATTCAGATTAAATTACATTATTTCATTCCATATCTTTCCTCTACATTTCTTATAAAATTCCATGCTTCCACATTGGAAAATTTTCTTTTTGTCCAAATAAGTTATTTTTGTTTTCTGTGCATGTTGCTGGGAAAGGGCAGGGGTGGAGGTAGTGACATCTGATACTGACACACTTGCTCAGTTTTGTTTTGTTCTGTTTTGTTTTAATCTAAAATCATGAGAAGTAGTTCAGCTAATTTCCTTTCATTTTATGATCATTATCTCAATTTATGGCTAATGTATGATAGCATCAAACAAATTTGTTTTCAAAATTTTGCTCACATTTCATGCCATTTATTTGTTTGTTTGTTTGTTTTGCTGGCAGTGTTGATCTACAGCAAGCTAATGTGGCATAACCAAAATAATTTTTGTTTTTTCTCTTTGTATGTCCATATAATCTCCTTTTACCCACTAAATACAGATAAGAGAAAGGAAATTCACACCAACATATTCTCTCCTAAGTCTCTAAAATGAGTGCAAGACAACATACAGTTCAGGTTATTTTTTGTTCATTTTTTGATACCAGCAGGACCCTGGGTCCCTATTTACATTTAGGTCTTGTAGTTTTCATGTAGGCTCTCCTACTATTCTACTACAACCTTTTAGATTAATATGCATTAAAGTTCCCTTTCCACAGTCACACCCATTCAAAGTAGCAGGCACCTTGACCATATACCTTCTTAATGGGTTATTGAATTGCTTATTTGGCTACTTAGTCATAATTTCAAATGCCTGTAACTTCACTTTGCAAAGCAGACCAAATTACTTCAACCACAGTTTATCAGAATGTCTATATATCCTGCTAGGAAGCCTTTCAACTATAAGACATTAAGAAATAACACTTTTCTCTACCTCATATTTTACATGAAGTATCTTGATTTCTTTTAATTTAATAAAGACATTTTTAACCAGGATATTTATTTCCTAGCTATGTTATTTCTTTTCTTTTATTCTTTAATTGCATGACTTGTCATGAAAATTTCTTTTGTATAAAAATAAATAGTAACTTTTTTTGTAATTCTCCTCTCACCATTTAATACAATTCTAAAGTCATCTCTGATCAATTTTATCCAAAGCTTTAAATAAAAATAAAAGGCAATGACACAGGACATTGCACAAATGTTATCATCTTTCAAACAAATATTCCAAAGTCCTTTACCATGTTTACATAGTAAATGTGTAAACAGAGGCACAAACAAAATGATTTAACTTGCTTAGGGCCATGTATGGCAGGCAATGTAATATATTTAGTGCTAGATCAATCAGTTCATCAGTTAATCAATGTGCACTGTGTCCAATGTTGGTTGGGGTGGTGACTCTTAACCAGGAGAGTGAATCAGATTCTCTTGTGATGGTTTTTAAACAAATGCATCCAGTGTCCTAACCCTAAGGTACTGCAATGTGGATCATGTGGATTATTATAGAGCCTTGCAAATGACTTGTATGCACAGACACTGAGAAACACTGCTTTAGCATTGGAAGATAAAGAAGGAATGGGCCTTGACTCAGCAAAGTTGAAAAAAAGAAACCCTGAAGATATATAAGATAACATAATTAAAAATTGAATTTTCCAGCACAGTGTGAGTTAGAATAGCTTCATTAGGAATATTAGAATTGATCTGTACCTTCAAGAATAGGTTAGACTTGCAGAGCTGGTAGAAATACATAGAAATGGAAAAATTTTAGAATATGAGCAACAGCACAGAGGCAGAAATAATCATTGTTTGGTAATCAGTTCAAAGAACAAGCTAGTCACCTCAAAGTAGAAACTGTTCCTGTCTGTTCACTGCTTTATACAGAGTTTTATCACCTGTTGAACAAACATGTGAATAAATGAATGAACCAATCAAATCTATCAATATAGATGACACATTCTCAAGATGGAGTAGTGGAAAATAGATATGTATATTTAGAACAAGATTAAATTATGGATGACCTTAAAAGCCAGAAAAGGAGTTAAAACAGGGATCAATTAATAAAAAGAATATTTGGGCTAAATTTATCAGCAGATCACAAACAGCATGAACTTGAGGGGTTCCACACTTGAAGAGAAGTCAGCTGGAAAAGTTCTGTGGTAATATAGGTGTGCAATAATCAAGGTCCTGCACTACTTTCATAAAATAAAAATAAAGCATACCTAGCAAATAAAAAGGGCATGGGTAATGCTAAGACATCCTTCAAAGCACATTTCAAATATTATATAACACTACTTAGCTGTTCAATTTAATATTGCATGTTAGCTAATTTGATGATTTTGTTGCTCTTAAATTGCACTTGTCCTTTGAGTCATTTGTCTTCTACTGTCTTTCTTTATCCTCTCATAACTATCCCCTTATTCTTGAATGTTTTTCTCCCTAAGTACATTCAGCTAAAATCATTAAATAGTAGAAAACTCTGGTTGCTGAAATTTTTATTATAGTTGGCTATTTTCTATTTGCCAAGTATTTGAAAAACTCAATTTAGACTTCAATATTTTAGAATTGACTTACCCTGGAGTGAGGATGAAAGAATAAAAATGAAACATAAAAAAGTTGCTTTGAAAAAAAGAGAAGAGATGTTAATGTTTTTAGATATTCATTTTAGTATAGAATATATACAGTTAAGGTAGTTTAGCCAGAAATTTATGGTCTGATACTTGAAACATTTTTAAAAGTCTGGACAATATTTCACAACTTTTGTCTTCAGATACCGTATTTTGTAGACTGTTCATTTCTTCACCCATGTTTTATTAACTTTTCATAAAAATTCTAACAACATGATTTAATGTGCATATTTATGGAAATACAGGTATTTCAATAAGCTGAGAATATGTAAAATAATGACCACACAGTTATATTATATAGTATTTACAATATATAGAATGAAAGATGAGTCTGAAGCTAAATATTATATATATATATATATATATATATATATATATATATATATCAGAACTTTAATTGGTGGGACTATAAAAGAAAGAAATCGAAACTAGATAAACTAGAGAATATCCTCAGCCCCATGATTACATAAAGCATGGCAGGAAATTCTATGAGGGCAAAACAAAATATAAGTCCATTCCCATAGATAATTAGATAGTTAAAGGAGTTACATTCACTCTTTCAGGCCAATGGGGGAATGATGCAACTAATTCAAGGAATTATCGTCCATCCTAATGGACTAAATGGGTGCGGGGAGGAGATATTTCCTCAGCTTCGTATTACCAGGAAGTTTCATCTACAGTGAAAATCTATTCAGCGGGAGAACGAAAACTTGTATTATTATGGTTTAGGTAAGTTTGAAGCAACAATTATTTCTGAAGAGGCAGAAGAAACGATGTCAAATGCAGAAATGGTTGCTGGATTTTAATGGGCTGTGATGGCTTTAGGAAGAGCTTAAGAATTTCCAGTGGACTAAAAAGCATCTACCTCTAAGAAGTTGAACTATGTCAGTACTAGCTGGATATGCTCCCCACCATCACTTCTCCTTATGTTCATTTTGACACCATCCATGGATTAAACAATTAACTTTTGAAAAAGCAATGGTTATTTGAAAACTGAGGTTTCTGTCTTACTAGTGCTTATTTACCTAGTCTTAGATGAGATAGATACAAAGAAACTGTTATGCATATAAAAACTACATTAGCTTGAACGTTTGCATGTGTATATTCGAATACAGGAATCTATCAAGAATTCAAACCAAAGTGGAAGAAGAGTGTTTAAATCATGCATGGATCTTAGAGACAGAGAGAGACATCTACTGGTCCATTTATTACCAATCCCGAGCACCTCCCCTTCCACTGTAATTAATGTAAGGTTTTTTCTCTTTACAGCTGACAGCCTAGAGCATAATTAGAGTCTAATAAAACATGGAAAAGTCACAAATGCAAAGTGGAATAAACAGTAAACAGTGCAGGAAGAGAGGATTCGGGAGTGTGATGGCTGGGTAATGCCTTAGATAAACTGTGTGCACATTGACACTGTCACGCTCTCGGCAGCCCCAAGTGTGCTGGTAGCCTGGTGCAGACAGACAGCTCGAATTAATCCCAAGAGGGGCGCATGACAGGCGAGTGAAGCAGACAATTAGAATGAAGGAGGAAATTGGAAATGGCAAAGGTGTGAACATATGTCAAATTACAACTAAATGATAAATTACAATTCTGTCATTGGAATAAGCGGTAATTAAGAAAGATTTCAGCCTATCCCTCTTGAAAAAAATAAGAGAGAATCACATTCCCCCCCCCCCAGTTTAGATTTGTTTGCTGAATTGTTTCCATCCATCCATCTCACACATGGGACTGGATCTCGCTGACTTTTGGGCTGCATTATTTGTGTACATTAAGGATAATTCTTTTCTTTCCTCTTTCCCATTTCCAGACTGCCAGAATGATAGTGTCAAAATGAACAGGAAGCTGATAGTATCTGATATAAAAACCTGCACTGAGGTTTAAAAAAAAAAAGAGTTTTTCTGCTGAAGCTGCTGTGGCACTCTAATTATTTTCAACAAGCACTGCACAGTCCAGCTGACAATTAGGAAAGTCTGCTTTAGGGCTTGGGGGATTCACACAAAACTTCATAATCTCTGTATATGCGTCCTTTTCGTTCAGACAGTAATGAATGTGGGTGGGGTTTCTTGGCAGTTTCGGCCACTTAACCACAATTTAAAACAGCTGTGTAATAATCATGAGTTTTTGAATCCAACATCCAATTCCAATTTAGAGTTTGTAACACCTGTGGTTGGTTACAACCACTAGGACCCATGCAAGGGAATGGCAGAAGCAAAAATGCAGTGTTGGCGAAAGCAGCCCTAGAGAGGGCTCATTGTCCCACGGGGCCACTGCATGCCAAGACAGATGAGGAAGAAATCTCACCCAGGCAAATCTCGCATAGAAACATCAGATGCTGTGTGTAGGGAGGAGTTCTTCAGCAGAGTCAAGGCAGCATAAACTACTAGTCTGCAACTCCTTCAAAAAACAGACATGTCTTTGAATTCTATAACCCTTGCAAACTCTATAAACAAGTGGGGGACATAACATGCCAGTGGGAAGGGCTATACAGGTCCTGGACCCAAGGTGAAAATCTTTGATAATTTAGGACATCTCAAAACAGGATTTCATTTGATTATCATTTTCTACCTATTATTTGGTGAAAGTGATTATTTTAGAAATGCGACAACAATCATAGGGATAGCAAAAATAGTAATTTACGTGAGGATTTGGACTGAAATAAAATTTTTTCACATGGTAAGCAAAGTATCCAATTCTAATATTTATAAGATAAGCTAACTCTAAATTTCCTCTGGATTATACATGCTTTTGCAAATGTTTATATAACATTAAATACCTATAGTCCTACATTTACAGAATGATGAAATACAATTATCTAGTATCTTAAAAAAAGAGATTGAAATAGTGAAAGCTGCTCTTAGAACATATGCAAATATTTACATCGTTCCTTCTCACCCTCCTTTTAGGGCAAAAAGGAGGCAAATATCCAAAAAGCTAAATAAAATTCTCTAACAGAGAGGTCAGAAGCTCCAGTGATCTTCCGGGATAAATCAATTTCTAGCTGCTGTGGCCAGATATTGTAGTTCAAGGCCTTGAAAACTTAATTGGGGAAGCATGTTAAAGGGCCAGAGTCATGTTAATTACATGAGGTTTTCCTTGTAGAAAATCTGCTGAGCACAATGCCTCCCCTCCCTCTTTCTTAGATAAGGCTATATTTCTCCACCACACAACACACTTCTATAATTCGACAAGGCTTATTTTAAAAACAATTTATTTATAGTCATCTGTATGATTCACAAATAATAGAGCCTAATGTGTTCATTTATTATATTCTTAGTACAGTTTAGGTTAAGAAGCCTCTGACATCGTATGCCAGAACTTCAGAAGGGTCCAAATATGGAACAAATTAATAGTTGAGTTTTAAGTCTTCCTTCTTCTGAAAAGTAAGGGGTGAGAAAAATAAAAGAATTATAATTATTGCTCCAATACGTCTATTTTCCTTCCAAAAATAGAATTCCTCATAGGAAACATGAATATAGGAGAGTAGCCAAAAAAAATCTTGGACTTTTACTCCAATTAGGGAAAAATGTTCATTAAATATAATCTAACAAATTGTCTATATAATAAAAGTTGAATGGAGATTGATAGTCTTCAGGTTGTTTACTTTGTAAACATAGAAAAAGGCAAATCTGAACATTAGAAATCATTTTTTCCAAACATATAACGTTCCACATTCTGTTTTCAAGATACATTTACTATGTGTCTATTAAATCTAAACACATTAAATAACTTTCTTCAAAGTTAATGGTAAAGCACAAACGCCTTCTATGAAATAATGTGATATATAAAGTTGGTTTCTGAAAATTATGTTTCTTTAATAGTAGGTTAAATTCTCATGTTTGCCACATCTGTTAACTTTCTTTTTACTTATTTACTTTTTTATTAGTTTCAGGTATACAAAACAACATATTGATTACACATTTATTCACCTCACAAATAACCCCAATGTACCCTGAATACATTCTGAATGTCATAGTGAAATATTATTCAGTGTCCAATAGCCAATGACACAAACATGTAAAAATATTCCACAAATCTAATCTCAGGAAATCTGACTGGAGTCTTATTCAATGTTTAAGTATGTGTGAGATAACAGAAAATATATATTTTGGGCTTTGTCCCTGTTCCTGGAACAGAGCTCCTAAAACTCTTGTATTTGTCTAAGTGATAAAAGCATCTTTTGTTCTAATATTTGGTCTTTGACCTCAGTTCCTGACAGAGCTCCTAAATCCCTTGAGACTTCCTTGGTAATAACAGTGTCTTTTGTTCTAACCCATCTAACTCTGGATGGGTTCCTGGGTGGGGGCTGGTTAGCAGAAAGACCATCAGCAGAAAGACCAAGCCATGATTAGAAGCTTGGAATTTTCAGCCCTACCCCTCATTCTCCAGAAAGGGAGAGGGGTTGCAAATGGAGTCACTGACTGATCATGCCTATGATGAAGCCTCCATAAAAGTCCTCAAAGCATGAGGTTCAGAGAGCTTCTGGGTTGGTAAACATGTGGGTGAGCTGAGAGGGTGGCATGCCAGGAGAGGGCATGGAAGCTCTACACTTCTTCACACATACCTTGCCCTACACATCTCTTTCATCTTGATGTTCAACTGTATCCTCTGTCATATTATTTTATAATAAACTTGTAAACAGCAAGTAAACTCTTTTTCTGAGTTCTGTGAGCCACTCTAGTAAATTAATCAAACCTAAGGAGGGAGTTATTAGAAACTCCAATCTATAACCAGTTGGCCAGAGTCAAAGGTAACAACCCAGACTTGTGACAGGTATCTGATGTTGGGGAAGTATGGACAGTCTTGTGGGACTAAGCCCTTAACCTATGGGATCTGACTACTAAATTGAGTTAAATTGTTGGACATCCAGCTGGTGTCACATAATTGCTTGGTGTGGGAAGAGGCACACACATATGATGTCAGAAGTGTGATGAGTGTGGTAGTAATGTGAGTAAAGGAGAAACACAGGAGAAGTATAGGTTTTCTAAACAGAGTGCTTGGGCAATAAGTTGATGAATTTCCACTTTCAGCTTTGAGTGAATAACTGGTGTGGATTTTTCCTTTCACCAAGAGAAAAAAAATATCTATAAACCTGGAAAAAATATACAACTATTTGTAGGCATTAAACAGTAGACAATGCAAGACTGTGATCTTTGAGATAATTATTGCAATCACATTCTGTCTGGGGATATGTTATTGCTTGTGTGTCCAGGGCTGTTAAGCCCAAACTGAGTAACACTCCCATTGAGCTACAGGTTGAAAGATAACAGTTCCAGTCAACTAAAGTGACTGGAATTTCAGAACAGAGTTCTGGATAAGAAGAAGCAGGACAGTGTTAAAGAACAGAAGTCTTCATGGGGATTCAAAACATGGGCTTTGGTTAAAGGCTGGCCTGGGTATGCACAGAATAAGACTCCACAATGCCTAGAGATAATCATTTGATGTAAGGCTGACTGAAGAATAGTGACAGCAAAAGTTATAACCAGCTTAAAAGACCTTGCTGAGCTATTTGACTATTTAGTACATCTTTGGAAAGCCCATAAATTAGGTATAAGAAAAAACCTAGAATTAAATTCAAAACTAAAATAGAGCCATTGAAATCAATAATAAACAAAGGCTGACAGGACAAAAAAAAAAGATTTGGCAGTAATCTAATTGCCTGACATAATAAAACAGAACACTATTTACAATAAAAACACATATTCTAGAGCAGTGAGCAAACCATGCCCCACATGCATGCCACCTGTTTTTGTAAATAAAGCTTATTGGAACACAGCCACACCCATTTGTTTAAATATCTCATGTTGCTTCTTCCCCACTACAAAACTAGGTAGTTATGGCAGAGATTGTCTAACTCACATCCTAAAATATTTAGTATCTAGCCCTTTAAGAAAATATTTGTCAATCACAGATCTATACTCAGTGTATTATAATGTCTAGCACACAATAAAAAATTACTAGACATGCAAGTATGCAAGAATGTGACTAAAGCTAAACTAAAAACAGTCAATAGAGCAAGACTGTGAGATGACTCAGAGATTGGATTAGTCATTAAAAACATTTACAGCAGTTATTATAGATATGTACAGAAACTTGTAGTAAAAGATTGTCATAATGAATATCAGTGAATAAATAGAAACTCTAAAACAGAACTAACTGAAAATCCTCATATCAAAAAGTACAATATCTGAAGTAACATATGTACTAGGGAGGTTTAACAGAAGCCAGAAGCTTACAGAAGACGGAATTACTGAGCTTAAAGACAGACAGATGAATAAAAAAGTCATCACTATGAAAAAAAGAAAACAAATTGAAAAAAATTTTAAAGCAATTCAGGGACCCACAGCACAATATCAAGCAGTCTAACATATATATGATTCAAATCCCAAAGGGAGATGAGACAGTAGAGCAGAAAATAAGGGTCATGAATTTCCAATATCTGTAAGGACGTGGGGAAGAAAATACCAATTTTCAGATCCAAGAACCTCTGCAAAAGCTAAACAAGATAAATACCTAGCCAACCACATCTAGGTAAATTATAGTAAAATTGATGGAAGCTGAAAATAAAGAGAAAAACCAAGAAAACAGTTATGGGAAAAAGAGACTTATGACATAAACGGTAACAATAATAAAAATAATAACAGGCTTTTTACTTAGAGACAACAGAAACTGGAAGACAATTTAAAAGATTTAAACTACTGAAATAGAAAATAATAATTTTGAGGCCATACATTAAATCCAGCAAATACTTCTCCAACAAATAAGGTTAAGTTTTACATGAACAAAAGCTGACAGCATTAGTTAACAACAGAGCTGCACCATTAGAAATATAAATGAAACTCTTCAGGTTAAAGGGAAATGACACTAGATGCAACTTGGACTTACAGGAAGGAATAAAGAACACTGGGAATGGGAAATATGCGGGGAATATAAAATAGTATTATTTTATGTTTAATTCCATTAAAAGACAAATGATTGTTCAATGTATAATTTATAACATTACATTTTGATGTTAATAAAATACTGTATATAGATATGTGATAGACAAAGGATGACAAATAAATGAAATCATAATGCATTTTTAATTAGTATATAACAAAATATTCTTACAACTAAGAAAACTATGATAAGTTAGAGTTTTAATTTCCAAAGCAAATGTAAAATGAGAATATAAATATAAACTACAACAAAGTAATCAAAACAGAATCCTAAAAATATTTTATTAACTAAAAATGAAGACAGAAAGTGAGGAATTAAAAAAAACAACAGGAAAAGAAATAGCAATAAGATAGACTTAAATCCAAATATTAGAATGATTATATGAAATATAAATGGACCATATTCTATAATTAAAAGGCAAAGACTGGTAGAATGGATTTTTTAAAAGATCCAACTATATATTTTTTAATAAGAAATGAAACTGAAATACAAATACACAGATAGCTTGGAAGTAATATGGTAGAAACAGATATATGCAGTTAACAAGCATAAGAAAAGTGGTGTTGTTATATGAATTCAATATCAAATGCTTTAGGACAAGAAGTATTGCCACAGGTGAACAGGAAACATTTTATTAAAAGTGAATCTGTGAGGAAGACCATAATATATCTGACAGCATATGATCCCAATAACAGTTCTTTAAAATGTATGAAAGGAAAAAATTACAGAACTAAATGGAGAAATACACAAATACACAAACATAGTTGGAGTATTTAACACCACTGTCACTTTAATTAATAGAACAAGTAAGCAAAATTGTTGATAATATTGAAGATTTGAACAATACCTCCAACAACATGACCTAACTGACATTTTGAAACATTACAACCAGTAACTACAGAATAAACATATTTGTAAGTGCACATGGAATGTTCGAAATGATAAACCACGTGCCAACTCATAAAACAAGCATCAGTAAAATTTAACACATTGTAATCTTACAGAATATGTTCTCTTTCCAAAATGAAATTAAATTAGAAACAAATAATAATAAGTATTTAGAAAACTTCAAATATTTGGAAATTAAACTGCTTGCTAATAAATAACACAAATCAAAGAAGAAACCTGAAAAATACTTTTCCCCAAGATCAAGAACAAGGCCAGAATTTTTGCCACTTCCAATTCAGCATGAAAGCCCTAGCCAGTGCAAAAAGGCGAGGAACAAATAAAAGACATAAACATTTGAAACAAAAAGTTAAACTCTCCTTATTCACATACAGCGTGATTACTGCAGAAAACATTATACATTAGTTTTGTAGTAAATGTAAAGAAACATACAATAATACTGCTAGAGCTAATAAGTAAATTTTGTTGCAAGGTTAAAGTACAAGATCATTGTTTGAAAATCAATTGTATTTGAAAAGTTAAATTCTGAATTTTGATTTATCATCAAATCAAAAGATATATACACAAGACCTCTACCCTGGTATATTGTGAGACCTAAATTAATGGAAAGATATACCATCTTTATAAATTGGAAGGCTTAATTTTGTTAATATATCAATTTTCTCCAAATTGATTTGTATATTGAATGCAATCACCATCAAAATCCCAAAAAACGTTTTGAGTGTGTGTGTGTGTGTGTGTGTGTGTTTGTGTGTGTGTGTGTGTGTGTCTAAATTGACAGGTTATTTCTAAAATTCACATTCAAATGCAAAGGTCCTAGAATAGCCAGGTAAATCATGAAACAAACAAAGCTGGAGTAGACAACCTGTCCATCTTCAAACCTTATTATAAAGCTACAATTATAAACAATATGATAATGATGTGAAGACATATAACTAAACCAAAAGAATAGAATATAGAGAACAGAATTAGATTCACATATGTAGAATCAGATTCACAGTGATAGGTCCCAAGGCAACTCAATGAGGAAAGAAAAGTCTTTTTAACAAGTGGCGATGAAAAAA
Source organism: Hipposideros armiger (assembly GCF_001890085.2). Classification (NCBI taxonomy): domain Eukaryota; kingdom Metazoa; phylum Chordata; class Mammalia; order Chiroptera; family Hipposideridae; genus Hipposideros; species Hipposideros armiger. Next base: position 493,461 of record NW_017732072.1, on the reverse strand, counting down.
TAGATTAACATATTAAAAATAATGATCATCAACATCTATACGACCCCATGCACAAAAATTAATTCAAGGTATCACAGACCTATATATAAAACCTAAAACCAGTAGGAGAATATCTTTGTAATCTTGGTAGAGGCAGAAATTTCTTAAAAAGGATAAAAATGCTACCATAAAATAAAAACTTGATGAGATGGACTTCATTAAAATTAAAACCTCTGCTCATAAAAAAATCACTATTACAAAAAATAAAATTATTTGCAAAATATAAAACTGACAAGAAACTTGTGTGCAGAATATATAATGAAATTCTACAAGTCAATAATAAAAAGACAAACAACCAATTAAAAAACAGAAAACTGATCTTGAACAGATACTTCTAAAAAGATATGTGAATGGTCATCAGTACATGAGAAAGATGCTCAATATCATTAGTTATTAGTTAAAAAGAAAATAAGATACAATTTCACACTCACTAGATTAGCTAATATGAAAATAAGCTGACAAACCAAATGTTGGTGAGAATACTGTGCAACTGGAACTCTCATTCATTGATGCTGGGATTCTAGAAATGGGTGGTTTCTTATACAGTTAAACCTATACCTACTTCATTACCCAGAAATTCCACTTCAAAATAATTAACCAAAAGAATTGAAAACATAAACTCACAAGAAGACATATAAAGAATGTTTAGAACAACTTTATTCATAATATCCTAAAATTAGAAAAAAATCCAAATATCTATCATAGGAGAGTAAGAAAACAAAATGTATATTTATATGTTGGAATACCACTTAGCAATTGAAAAGTACTACTGACATATACAAAATCAATTATGCATTTAAAGATTATGTTGCACAAAAGAAGTCCTCCTCAAAAACTGCATGCTGTTTGATAACATTTTTTAGGGGTTCAAAAACAAGCAAAACTTATCTATGGTAAGAGAAAACAAAACAGTAGTTACCCCTGAAATAGGGAGGCAAATTCAATAGGATGAGACACTAGTACACTGGGTGATATAAATGTTTACCTTGATTGGAGTGACAGTCACAGAGGATTATATGTTTATAAAACCTCATTAAATCATACTCCTAAGACCTATATATTACACAGTATATAAATTTTACCTCAAATTGTAAAAATGTTTGGACAGGTCCACTGTTAATTAGAAAGCCTCTGCCACATAGATGTAATAGACAGTCAGTCTACTTCCTGGAGTTGCAAATGCTTCCCTGAAAGCAATCAGGCACTTTAGTTTAGGCAAAGTAATTAACTTTTTCTGGTAA
>NW_017732072.1:459775-489356 GCF_001890085.2 Hipposideros armiger | reverse complement strand
TCTATACTGTTTTCCATAGTGGCTGTACAATTTACATTCCCACCAGCAGTGTGTAAGAGTTCCTTTTTCTCCACAGCCTCTCCAACACTTGCTATTACTTGTCTTTGTTGATGATAGCCATTCTAACAGGTGTGAGGTGGTATCTCATTGCAGATTTGATTAGTATTTCCCTAATAGCTAATGAAGTGAGTTATTTTTCGTATATCTGTTGGCCGTTTGTATACCTTCTTGGGAGAAGTGTCTGTTCAGGTCCTCTGCCCATTCTCTGGCTGGATTGTTTGTTTTTTGTTATTGAGTTGTACGAGTTTTTTATATATATTAGGGATATTAGCCTCTTATTGGAGGTGTTGTTTTCAAATATCTTCTCCCATTCATTTGGTTGCCTCTTTGTTATGTTGATGGTTTCTTTATTTATATAATCCCATTCATTTATTTTTGCTTTCACTTCCCTTGCCTTTGAGATCAAATTAATAAAATCATTTCTAAACTCAAAGTCCATATGTTTAGTACCTATGTCTTCTGCTATGCAATTTATTGTTTCAAATCTTACATTTAGTTCATATGTGAAAAACCCTCAGCTAATATCATTTCTTTTTATCACTGAATAATATTCTATTTCATCCATGTTCCACAGTTTATCTATTCACCTATTCAAGGACATTTTTGGCAATTATGAATAAAGCTACCATAAACATTCATATTTAGGTTTTTGTATGGACATAAACTTTCAACTCAGTTGGGTGAATACCAAGGAACACAATTGCTAGATCACACAGCAAGGCTATCTTTTTTTCTTTTTTTTAATAATTTATTTTTTTTAATTGGAGAATTGGGGGGAAGTGAACAGTGTTGGGGAATTGGGAAAGGGGACCAGCCAAGTTGTTGTTCTTCAATCTTAGTTGTGGAGGGCGCCAGTTGCCATCTGGCTGCCCTTCTGCAGCTCATGGCTTCTAAGCTCAAGGTGCTGTGTTCAATCTTAGTTGCAGGTGGGCATAGCCACCATCTCATGCGGGAGTTGAACTGGCAGCCTTGTTGTTAAGAGTGCATGCTCTATCCACTGAGCCACTTGGGTGGCAGCTCAGCTCAAGGTGCTGAGTTCGGTCTTAGTTGTGAGCAGGCGTAGCCTACCATTGAAAAGGCAGTCTTGTTGTGAGGAGCATGTGCTGTCACCAGCTGAGTGATCCTGTCACCTGTTGGCAACTCAGTGGCAGCTCATCTTGGGCACAGAGTCAGTGGCCCACGTGGGAATCAAGCCAGCAGCCTTGTTGCTCAGAGCTCACGCTCTTAAGCTAACTCTTAACCAACTGAGCCACTCGACCAGCCCAGCAAGGCTATCTTTAGCTTTGTAAAAAGCTGCCCGTCTTCCAAAGTGGCAGCACCATTTTGCATTTCTACTAGCAGTGAATGAGAATTCCTTTTGCTACATATCGTATTCAGCATTTGGTGTTGTCAGTGTTTTGGATTTTAGCCATCCTAATAGGTGTGTTTTAGTAACTCATTGATGTTTTAATTTACATTTCCTTACTGATATAGGACATTGAGAATCTTCTCATATGCCTACATATTTGCTGCCTATATATTTTCTTTGGTGAAGTGTCTTTTCAGAACTTCTGCCCACTTTTTAATTCAGTTCATTAATTTATTATTGTTAAGTTTTAAGGGTTCTTCATATACTCAGTCCTTATCAGACACCTGCTTTTCAAATATATTCTCCCAATCTGTGGCTTATCTCTATTCTCCTAACAGTGTCTTTAACATAAGTTCTCTTTTGTTTGTTGGTTTTTGTCTTTTAATTTTAATGGAATCTAACTTATTAATGTTTTGTTTCATGAATCATGGTTTGACACTGTATCTAAAAACTCATTGTCAAACCCAAGGTCACCTAGATTTTCTGTTATCTCCTACAGTTTTATAGTTTTGCATTTTTAATTTAAGCCTATGATCCATTATGGGTTAATTTTTGTAAAAGGCTTAAGATCAATTTACATGAATTTTTGTGCATGTTTGTATACAGTTGTCTCATCACATGAGAAGACTATCCATTGTCACCTAACCATCCATTGTCACCTAACCCATTGTAAAACTCTGTGGTGCATAGTTGATCAACCTACCTATTCTACAGTTGAGGGAACTGAGCCAGTGAGGTTAAATGCCTTACCTATGGCTGCACAACAAATAAGTGGTGTTTTGGAGCTGTTAGTTGCTCCCCCCACCAATATTCATTCTCCACTTCTTTTAGTAATAGAAACCCTGAGTTTAAGTTAGGCACATGGTTTAAGCCCCAGCTAGAGACCACATTCCCCACCCTCTCTTGCAGCTAGTTATCACCATGATACTACATTTTGGTCAAAAGATTTCAACTAAACTATGTTGCTTGCAACTTCTCAATCTTATCTTTAAAGGGACTGGAACTTAGTTGCCTACATGTCTAAAAGCTGTGTGTTGAGTGTGACAAAACAATGTAATGCAAGGGGGCAATTTTGTTAGGCAATGAGTTAGATGTTAGGCAATGGATACTGATTATTATTATTGTTAATGTATATTCTTCATTTTAAGAACAAGTAGATAACAGGCTCCTCAATGGAAAATTTTCTCCCTTCCCCACTAACAACATAAGGTCAAGCATTTTCCCAGGAGGTTTTTCAAGATCTTTGCATTCAAGATTTTACCACAGTATGCTTCAATGGCATTTCTGTAGATTGAAAAAGAGAGCCTTTAGTCAAGAACTGTACTTATTTACCAATAATTTAAATTGACATCGCTGTTTCTTCTAGTCTTACTAGCTAAAGGTGAACCTAAAATACTTTTACTCACATATTTCAAAATGAATCTACATGCTCTTCATTTTTGCCTATCTTTTAAAGATATTAGCATTTAGAACCAGCCTCTCTTAGATTCTGACATGTTCTCACAAAATATTTATGCAGACCACCAAGTAATCTTTATGCCAAAAATGTACACTAATTTAACTTAACATTTTTGAAAACAACATATGACCAAGTTGTATGAAAGCTGAAGCTATTAATGATATTTATATTTTGAAAATGTTTTACTTTAATGTTGGAATCAATTAAATCACAATGTCCAGTAACCACATTTAGCCCATAGAAACAAGTATTTTTTCCTTCTAGAAAATTATAATCATATTAAATTACCATTAATTTTTCTATCACATTTGATATTTGGGTGAGGCACTAAAAATGTGCCAGATGTTTCAAATATAATTTTTACTTGAGTGATGAAATTATCTTAATCCAAGCCTCAAACCACAATGTCATGTCTTCAATGACAATGATTCACTTACAATGATTGTTCTCTGCACTCTGACAGAACTCATTATTCCAACTTCAACTGCAATAACTGGTCCATATGAGATTATATCACTTTGTAGAATATAAGCCATTTTTGTACATTGTCTCAGGCATTTGAAGTTATATTGGTTGCACTGCTCTGTGGAAAGTCTACCCACTACATAAACCACAATTGATACACACTTGAGTATGTATGTATAATTTCGAAATTGATTCAGAAAGCTATTTTTTCCTATTAACATTCTTCCTTTCCTCTCCGCCCATCATCCATTTTCTAAATACACCAATATACGAACATAAAATAAAATTCAACATAGTAAATTGTTTTACTTTCTAAATCTAGGTCTCAAACTTGGAAAACTATTGTGTCAAGTGAGAAAAATAAAAGCAAAATAATTATCACGTCTAGGTTATAAATAACCTAATGTATAACTGTGGCAAACAGTGCAACTTCTTTAATTTGCTGCAAGACTCCTTATCTAGTACAATACCATTCTGCTTACAGTTGAAGAAAACTCTGTACATGATACTGACCTTTTAAAAAAACCAAGGACAATCTCTTTCACAGATTAAAAGACCATAAAAGTGCTAGTTCTGCCATTGCCAGAAGCACTAACTAAACCTCTAAAGAGAATTATTTACCAAAAAAAGAGAGAGAGAGAGAGAAAAAAAAAAAAGGATCCAGACAAGTTTCTATAATATGCATCATCTTTAACAAGGAAGCTAGAAAAGAAAGTATATTAAATCAGTTATTAGGTAGGAGGAATTAACAAAAGTGGCTCAATGCCTTGAAAGCCAGGCAATGTTGTGTTATGGTTTGGCCTTAAAAAAATTCCTTATGTGTAGTCAGCAGGACTCTGGCCTTTTAACTTTTAACATGCTTCTACAGTTAAGCTGCTCTGCTCTATACTCAAATAGCTGTCCACAGCTGCTGAAAATTGATTTATCCCCAGATAATGGCTGCAGTTGATGACCAAAATGTCACTGTGAAACTCTTTAGCAATTTAAGGTGTGTTTGGCCTAATACAACCTGATTTTAACCCTATTTCAAAAATGTATTAACACCTGCAGAAATTCTTAGAAAAATGTTCCAGTTGCATTTAATATTCAACTTATTTTTTTCAGAATGCTTATTAGAGACATTTTTTTTTCTTGTAGCAAAGCTTATGACATAGCTCTCAAGTTAAGTAGAAGTCGTAGGAAAGATACTACAATATCATAGCTGGAAACATGCAGATTACAGACAACACCAGAGCTAGATTTTGTGCAGAGAGCACCAATTCATCCCATTTGGGATTCAGCATTACGCAGGGCCTCACAGCACCAGTAAAATAGGCTAATCACAATGAAGCTGGACTAAAGCAAAACAAACAAAAATATGATATGCTTTAAATAACCTTTAAACATAATAAATATATTACAGACCTATGTGTAATATTAGAGATGTATGGTGGTGGAAATCTATGAATAAAATATTTTCGAACGTATGAGCTATATATGTGGTTGTTTTCATTATCCACTAAATGGAATGCTTTCAGTCCAGGTTAATCTCAGTATGAATCTTTTAGAATCTTTACCAAGGAGATTTTTCTTAAACACACAATCACATGGAGAGTGGAATCAAATTGGTTAAATGTTTATCACTCCAACCATTTCAAGTCCCAAGGAACTTACTTATGAACTATTCACATATGACTGATTTGAACCCACTGAGGACTTTCTAAGTAAGATGTAAAATGTAATTGAGGATATTGATCTAACTTGGCAAGACGTAAATTCAATATAGATTTCAAAATTTCTAAAAGCACATATAGAACAATTTTCTGCTTCTTTTTTTAACAAAAGTGTATAGGCTACCATAGAGAATGTATCTATTAGCGATATCCAAAATAACAGATAATGTTACTATAATATTACTAACACTTAATTCACAAGATCACTAAACAATACTTAGTGTAACATGCATTAAAGAAAAGGCCTATGGCTAATCCTTATGTATAAACAAATGTGTTCTTTTTCTTTAATGGTTTCTAGGTGTCCCTGAAATATGTGGCTGACATAGTTTTATACATAGATTGAATTTGACCACTTTTAATGCAGAACTAATTTTACTAGAAAGACTGCTTTTGTCCAGAACGTTCTCTGTTTCACATGTGCATGTTTATGTTCTTCAAAAAAATAAAACAAGGGTATCATCAAAACATTCTACTGTAAAAAAAAGAAAAACTCAAATTTTACACTTAACATGAAGAATTTATTATATGTCAATTACACCTCAATAAAACGCAAATATATATATATATATATTTTAAAAAAACAGTCTACTGTAAAATATTATAGCAATTCTCTAAAAGCAGTGAATTAATTATTCCAGAACTACTTAATATAAACCATTCCTATATAGAGACTGTTTTAAATATAAGATGAATGACTTGCCAGCTGATAAGATCTATAGAAATTCCTAATTCCCATAATAATAAAAAATCACCCCCAGGATTTAGTCATTGCAGTAAATAAAAAATGTTAAAGGCAGGTATAAATGAAAGAAATATCTGTAATGATAGATGTAGAGAGAAAATTAGGTCACTAAATGGAAACATGTATAATGAATCATTTGATGTCATATGTAAAAGAGCATTTGGTGTTTATTGATACATGATTTTTAAATGGAAAGTTCATATACAGAGCATTAGTTTTAATCTACAAAAAATAAGTAATTCTGTCATAATTAACACATTAACATGAAGAGCAGATTATAATTCACCCCGCCTGTTCATGACAATATTAACAAATATCCTGTGCATTGAATTACAGGCTCTATATAACAATGAAGAAAGGCATAGAGAAGTTATAAGCCTGAAATTGTCATCTCTAAGAATCAGCCACATTTCCAAAGATTGACAGTTGGACATAAGAAACTCATACACTTGGGGGAAACGAAGATTTCTATATATGATCTAAAGGTTTGTTCATTATTGCTTCAGATAGCTTGAAGACTACAAAGAATTGTGTGAGTTCAATTGTGTAATTGCTTCATTTGAATTTTAATGTTGAGAAGTAATCACTGTATGTTTTGGTAACCTAAGAAAAACTCTCTTTTCCCTTTAAATTGTAAATTAACATGTACTGCTCATCAAACAGTGACCAACAACACTATCTACAGAGGGATAATGTATTTAACTTTTTAAGGAGCTAATTGATTTCACTCTATGAAGATAATTTCACTTCATCATTTTGGATGCCAATTCAATGAAATCAGGAAATTGGTGGAATTTTAATATATAAGTTGCATAAGTAAAAACATGTTTTTAATGTTTAACTTGGAACTACAGTAATACCTTGGTTTGCAAGCATAATTCATTCTGGAAACAAACTACTAGTATTGCAAGACATTGCTCGTTTACCACGTTAAAATGTATTAGAAATGTTTGCTCGTCTTGCGGAACACTCGCAAACCATGTTACTCTCAATCCAAGGTTTTACTGTATGTAATTTCATCCTTTGCCTGAGTAATATTTAATTGAAGTAAATGGAAGGACGTTTGCCTATCTGAAACAATAAAATATCATCTCTATGTTAACTGTTATTTTTTCCTCCTCTAGGTTATTAAAGGGCAGGACTAGAAAAATCCCTTGTTTCCTGTTCATTTAACAAACATATTCACCCACAAAATTACCCTATCCCCAATCCCCCTCCCCATCCCCCAGTCCCCATTTGTGACTCCCAAGACTGCAGAGTTCCTGCGCATGTGCATCAACACCTGAGAGTGACAGGGCTGATGTGTGTCTTCTTGCAGTGCGGTGCTCATGGTCATGAGGGAATGGATGTGTAATGCTGCGCTGATACCAGCCAAGTAATATAATGTGGTGCCGTTAGGAACATTATTCATAGTTGATGAACACATACCTTTTCTAGTGAAACACATACATTTCAGAAAGAAATGCATAGATCATTTACTGAAGCACATTTATTATAGCAAAATGTGTACCTCAACTAATGAAACACATAGATCATAGAGTAAAATGATTATACTTATATTGAGCAGATTTAACCATTTATGGATGTTTGGGGGGGACAAACCAGTTTGGGTTAGCAGGCAAAACTGAATTTATAAATAACAAACTAAACTTCTTTACAGATTTATTCTTTATTATTTTGTAACTTCTTTTACCATTTAAAAAAAAGGAGTTCTGTGTGTCTTTTGCTCTACTCTTTCTTCTGCAATTACTTATTTATGCACAATTAACAGGATATATATTTTTTAACATCCTTACCGGTGTGTTAATCAGCACTAAACATGAGGAACAGGGATAAATTGAAATATGATGTTAAGGAAAGGCAAGGATTGTTTGGGGGTGCCAATTTATTGCTTTCCTTCAAATAAAATTTAGCACTTGCATTTTGACACAATTGTATTCTAGGACCAGCAGCACATCTTGACACAATCTACCTTTATCTGCAGTAACAAATGCCAAGAAAAGCCAGAAATAGGTTGTGAGTCAGTGTCCCTGCCCCTCCAGGGTCAGCAATAAACTATCAATTTCCACTGTATAAATTCAGTTAGCTCTGGCTCTCTATTGCCCTGAGGAATACAGTGGGTCAAACACTTTGTTTATGACTAAGGAATCCCTCAGTACACCAAGCTTTGACCATAACCCTAACTCACCAGTGCTGGGAATGGATGTGAATTCCAGGCTCTTGCTTTAGTGAGGACATAATTCACGTGGATGAACATTGCACTGAGGAACTTTGTGAGATTGATCTGGTTTGTATCATTGTTCTGTATTGTGTGTGGAAGTCTGTCTTAGCCTGGGCTTCTCTTAAATAAAACCTTGCAGAATGGCCTCTACCAGCTTATGACTTTCTTTTAAAAAGCAAAACTGAGTCAAAGAATTCTCTTCGTCATTTTATTTCTCTTTTATCCTAGTAATATCTGTGTGAACAAAGGTACAGAGAAATAAAGGGGGAAAATTCTTTTAAAGTCAAACATGAAAAATGATTCCCAAAGGAAGATGAGCAAAGTCTTTCTATATCCATAATGCAAATGTTTTTGTTTTTCATTGTTTAATGCAGTGACTCAGTCCAAATTTGAATTGCTTATCTACATTCAGAGCAAGCTGATCTCAATTTCGTCTCTTCTCCATTTAGAGGATCTTTTTAATATTCAAGACATTCTTAATTTTTGATGGAGACACATAATTTTTGATGAGTTTAGAACTGCCATCCATTCCAATCTTGACTTGAAATCTTGGCTACCAGTGTTCACCATATTTGAAAGTTTATATATTTGAGTGTCCTTATAGTGCATCATAATTCAATCTTGCATTTGTTTTTTTTGTTTGTTTGTTTGTTTATACCCCTTCCCTCATATTGTGCAACCTTGATTCCTTGGGTTCAAGACGTATAGAAGATAAAATGGGATTATATGGAATATTCAGCCCAATACACAATGGGTTTTTCTCTGAGTTACTCCACTTTTCCTTAAGTTATAGGAACTCATTTCATTATTCAGTGAACCCTCCAGTGACCCTGGGATTTCACTATATAATTTATGTTTCCTGATACAATTCAACAGTGTAATCTTATGATTTATGTGCTTCATTTATAATTTGATCATCTCAGTATAATGCATGTTTTTCTACATGATTTATGTACTTTGTCCCATAATATATGTGTTTCCCTGTATGATATATGTATTCATCAGCTATGTATTATGGCCCTGGTGGCACATTCCTAGAAAAGGAGGTAGAATACCCCAGCCTGAGGGTAAGTCCTGAGGTTAATTGCAATCAATTCACCTCCCACACAATTACACTTTCATTTGCAGGAGCTTGTGAAGTGAGCATGCTTAAATGCCAGCAGCAGGGAGGAAAGCATGCCAGATCCTTTTTACCCTAGATCCAAGAAAAAGCAAATTCCAGCAGCAGATCAAGGAATCAGAGCTATATTTCTCTGAAAAATTTTTCAACTGTCATTAATCATATTTCCATCTTTCTGATATAATTTATTCAATCTGTAACAAACACTTATTTACAGAAAGACTGGCAATAAACAACTTTCATTTCAAATATTCAGTTCCTTTCAAACTAATTGTTATTTAGGAATCACTGAAACAACTCACATGAAATTCGCCACAAAGCATCTTTTCAAAAGAACTTTCATTAACCTCAATCATTCAACAAATATTGAGTTCTAACCAGGCATTTTCATTTTCTCAAACCTTCTTCTTACATTCATTTATCCATTTATTTATCCAACAAATATGTATTAATTCCTTACTTTGTTTCAGGCAAATATAAAACAGATCAAAAGCCCTGTCTTCATAAAGTTTGCATTCTATGGTGTGAGACAGACAATAAGCAAAAAGAATACACCAAGCATATTATATTATATAGCAGTTTAGAATATTATACACGCCATGCAGGAAAAAAAAATGCATGCAGGGAAGGAGAATAAGATTCCTAGCTGAAATGAGAATGCTTTGAAAATTAAGTAAGGTACTTAATAAAAGCTTCACTAAGAATGAGTCATTTGGGAGTTCCGGTCAAGATGGCGCAGTAGGTAAACACTGTGCTTGCCTTTTCTCACAACCACATCAAATCTACAGCTAAACTGCAAAACAACCATCATTGAGAATTACCTGAAATCTTGCTAAAACAAAGCCCTACAAATAAAAAAATTCAGAAGAAGCCAACCTTGAGACTGGTAGGAGGGGCAGAGACACAGAATGGGGCTTATCCCACACCCAAATTTGACCATTAAAATCCAGGAGGGCTATTTCGGCTTTGGGGGTCCCCACAGTAGGAGCAAGGGGTCTAAGCTCCTCCCTATTCCAGGGTCCCTGTGCTGGGGAGAGAAGTCACCATAATTTCTGGTTGTGAATACCAGCCGAGATTGTGGCTGAGTGAGACAAAGGGCAGCTAGAGTCCCAGGTGCTCCTCTTAAAGTGACCACACCAGAGTTATTCACCAACAGAATCACTGGCTCTGGCTCCAGTGCCGGGGCAGCAGCTGTAGAGGCAGCAGGGACATATGGTGGGGAGCTGAGTTGTCTGGCTTTGGGACAGGGACTGGAGAGACAGCTTTCTCCTGGGCAGAGAAGCTGGCAGAGGCCATTGTTTCTTTGCTGAGCCCTCCCCTCCCCAGCATACAGATGCATATGACCACCATATCCGAGTCTCCATCAAGCTAATGCTGCCATTCATTCTCCATGCTTTGGTGATTCGAGACCCTGCCCGGCCCAACTTTCGGGCACCCAAGCCACTTTTAGTGGCTTTTTGGTACAAGCTACCTGACTTGGCTCATGCTGCAGACTTTGCAGGATCTCACACAGGGCCACAGAACCCAGACAAGCAGTGTCTGGCTTAAACATGCCCTGTACCCCAGGCTGAGCAACCCTAAACCTGGTACTAGTGGCAGCAAGCTTTGGTTCATAGCTTGGTCTCTCAAGGCACCTCTGAGCACAGCATGGGTGGCAGTTATCTGCAGATTGCTTTGTGGCATCTGCCGGGTGGCCTCAAGTGGGGCATGGGTTGCAGCTGAACTTGACCTACAGCAATTCCCCTCCTAGGTGGCCCTGGGGTTAGCATGGGCAGTGGCCAGCTTCAAAACAAGCTGGGGCAGGGCCGAGTGGCTCAGTTGGTTAAGAGCTCGCTCAAGAGTTTGAGCTCTGAGCAACAGCAGTTCAAGTCCCGGCCCCAGCTGAGCAGCTGCTGAGCTGCCAACAGGTGGCAGGATGGCTCAGCTAAAAAAACAAAAAAAAACAGAAAAAAAATAAACCAAGCTGGGGCATCACCCATTTGCCTCCAAGGATGGCACACCCAAGGGATGGATTGGATAGGCACCAGAGCCCTTCTGAGGCAGATCGTGCTCTGTGCAGTCAGCCTCTGTGCCACAGCTCCTCCACTGTAGTCATGGCCAGTCCTCACAACCAATGAGCCTGAGTGTCAATCTCTCCCATTGACATACAAGGCTCAACTACAAGAAGAGGGCACACAGAATGAATACACCTGGGATGCACAGCTCAAGTGACCAGGAAGACTGTACCACTGAGCCCAACAGCATACCTACTACATAAGGCCACACCGCTAAGACCAGGAGACATAGCAGCCCTACATAATACACAGAAACAAACGCAGGGAGGTAGCAAAAATGGGGAGACAAAGAAACATGTCCCAAAAAGAACAGAACAAAGGTCCAGAAAAAGAACTGCACAAAATGGAGACAAGTAATCTACCAGATGCAGAAGTCCAAACACTGGCTATAAGGATGTTCAATGATCTCAGGGAGAACTTCAACAAAGAGATAGAAAACATAAAAATGGAGATAGAAAAAAAAGAACCAGTCAAAAATCAAGAATATAATAATGAAAATGAAGAATACATTACAGGGAATCAACAATAGATTAGATGAAGCAAAGGATTGAATCAGCAATTTAGAAGATAAGGTAGCATAAAACACCTAATCAGAACATCAAAATGAAAAAAGAACTCAAAAAAACATCAAGAGAATATAAGAGGACTCTGGGACAACATCAAGCATACCAACATTCACACTATAGGGGTACCAAAAGGAGAAGAGAGAGCAAGGAACTGAAAACCTACTGGAAGAAATAATGACAGAAAACTTCCCTAACCTGGCAAAGGAAACAGATATACAAGCTCTGGAAGTGCGGAGTTCCAAACAAGATGAACGCAAAGAGGCCCACACCAAGACACATCATAAATTACATGCCAAAGGTTAAAGACAAAGAGGGAATCTTAAAAGCAGCAAGAGAAAAACAGTTAGTTACCTACAAGGGAGCTCCCATAAGACTGTCAGCTGATTTCTCAACAGGAACTTTGCAGGCCAGAAGGGATTGGCACAAAATATTCAACATGATGAAAAACAAGGACCTACAACCAAGATTACTCTACCCAGCAAAGCAATCATTTAGAATCGAAGGACAGATAAAGAACTTCCCAGACAAGAAAAAGCTAAAGGAGTTAATCACCACCAAACCCATATTACAAGGAATGTTACAGAGACTTTAAGACAAATAATAATAATAATAATAATAATAATAATAATAATAATAATGAATAAAATATGAATAATAAAATGGCAATAACTTCATACCTATCAACAATTACTTTCAATTAATGGAATAAATGCTCCAATCAAAAGATAGTGGGACTTAATGGATAAGAAAACAAGACCCTTACATGTGCTGCCTACAAGAAACTCACTTCAGTTCAAAAGACACACACAAGCAGAAAGTAAATGCATGCAAAAAGATATTTCATGAAAATGGAAACAAACAACCAGATAAGAAATCTGGAGTAGCAATGCTTATACCAGACAAAACAGGCTTTAAAACAAAGATGAGAAACAAGAGACAAAGAAGAATCCAGCAATCCCACTTCAGGGTATTTATCCGAAGAAACCCAAAATGCTACTTTGAGGGAATGTGCTCATCCATATGTTCATTGCAGCTTTATTTACATAAGCCAAAAAATGAAGGCAACCTGGGTGTCCCTGAATGGATGAATGGATAAATATATACTCAGCCATAAAAAAGAATGAAATCTTGCCATTTGCAACAATGTGGATGGACATAGAGAATATTGTGCTGAGTGCAATAAGTCAGACAGCGAAAGACAAATGTCATATAATTTGTCTTATAAGTGGAATCTAAAGAATAAAATAAACAAACAAACAAATTCATAGATACAGAGAACATTTTGATGGTTGCCAGATGGGATGAGTGTTAGGGTGAGTGAAAAAGGGGAAGGGGTTAAAAAGTACAAACTGGCTGTTACACAGTAATCATGGGGATGTAGGGTAGAACATAAGGAATACAGTCAATACTATTGTAATAACTATGTATGGTGTCGGATGGGTACTATATCTATAGGGGTGATAGATGGGAGGGGGTTGGGGGCAGGGTGAAAAAGGTGAAGGGATTGAGAAATACAAATTGGTAGTTACAAAATAGTCATGAGGATATAAAGTATAGGGAATATAGCCAATAATATTTTAATAAGTATGTATAGTGGCAGGTGGGTACTAGTCTGAGGTATTGCTTCATAAATTTTATCAATGTCTAACCACTATGCTGTATACCTGAAACTAACATAAAATAAAACTGAATAATAAATCTAATTGAAAAAAAGGGGGAAATATAAAGAAGAGTAAGAGGTTCAAAAATCCAGGTATAAAACAAATAAGTCTTGGGGATGTAATGTATAGCATAGGAGATATAGCCAATAATATTGTGATAGTGTGGTACAGTGTCAGATGGTTGTTGGCCTTATCATGGTGATCACTTCTAGGGAATATAATCAATAATGTGGTAATAACACTGTATAGAGGCAGGTGAGTACTGTTGAATAACTATGATGTACACCTGAAACTAATATAATATTGTATGTTAAGCTATATTTTAATAAAAATCTTTCTTTTTAAAAGGGGGACAAATAAATAAATAAATAAATAAATAAATAAATAAATAAATAAATAAGAATGAAACATTTGGTGAAGGAGGTGAAGGAGGTAGCTGTCTGTATATCTAAGGGAGCACTTCGTGGAATGAGGAACCTATGTGGTTCGACGTACCTGGTGTGACCTGGAAGAATGAGGAGGCCTGTGTGACTGACTATAAGAGAGTCAGCAAGGGCCGGCCTAGTGGTTCAGTTGGTTAAGAGCTCACTCAAGAGTGTGAGCTCTGAGCAACAGGGTCACTGGTTCGATTCCTGGCCTGAGCTGAGCTGCCTGAAAGGGTGGCCAGGTATTAGAAGGAGGAAAAAAAAAAAAAAAAGATGTGTTAACCTAGATGCTCAGAAACAATGGAAAGAGAGTGAGCAATGGGGAAAGAGGGGAAGATGAGCTCAGACATGTGTTACTTAACAAGCAGATCACACAGGACCCTGTAGACCATTGTAAGCATTTTGGATTTTACTCTGAGCAAGAATGAAGGACTGGGAGGGAAACCAGGAATAACATGAGCTGACTTCTGTTTTGAGAGGAAGCTATGTAGACATGTCTATAAGAAAGGAAGGAAAGGTGGGACATAGGAAGAGTAATTAGGCCATAGTCCAGTCTACAGATGATAGTGGGCTGGCTTAGCTTTATAGCAGTGCAGATGGTGAAAGTGGTCAGATTCCAGGTATTTTTTTCAAGTGTACCTGACAGAATTTTCTGATCAATTGGATATGGAGCATGAAAGCGAGCAGTCAGTGTATTTACAAACAAATAAAGAAGATGAAAGCAAATGCTTGAGTGTTTGATGTACATATTTCCTTCATTTAAAAAACAAAAATACATGGGGAATGTACTACACGCTTATACACATGGAAAGTAATACTGATAACTAAAAAATTACTGACCAAATCATTTGGGTTCATCTTTTCTTGATATATATTCATGCCATCTGAAGTAATTTTCATGTCTTTCTTTAGTGAGTATCAAATGCTGTACCTTTCAATCTTGGTAAGTAAAATATTTGAATTAACTTTCCAAACAGGTTGATTTCTAAAGTAATTTTATAATTAATTTTAATTCAAGAAGTAAAGAAAAATAGAATGGATAAAAATGAAAGTGTCTGTAGTTATTGTGATGATTTATCTGAAAGATTAAAATTATTTGAAATAATTCTGTCCATATTTTGTGCTTTTATTTTCTCAACACATACCCAAAAGACCAATACTTTACAAGATAAATAATATTATATTCTACCCCTCAATCACAGAGCAGTAAGTAAAGAGACATAGAAAGGGAATTATGTTAATATTTTTTTACTTAAAGTAGGATATTTACCTAAGAAATTAAAAATGTTTTAAATATAGGTGTATACAAAAATTTCTTAAACACCAGTAACATTTATTTTTTGTCCAACAAATAAACCAAAAAAATGATATCTAATTTGCTGTTTTCATCTACGTGAAATTTATTTTCAATTATAAATTCTGCTGATGTCACTATTGCTTCCTAAACACTAAAGATAATATAAAAATCAAACATTTCTTCAGTCTTAAAATGTTAATTCTGTAAATGTTTCAAATCTGGACTTCAAATATGAAATTCCTATCTTCAAAAGAGGCTATAATCATCATTTTCATATTGATGAATAGGTTTGAGGAAAGGAAAGAATGATAAAAATCTTGGGCTACGTTTCACTGTTATAAAATTAAACAGAACATGTTTTAACTAAGGCTATCACCTTATTAGGAAACAACCTGTACAAAGCAGAGTTACTAATCACTGCTTTTTGAGGTATCCTTTAAAAATATCAGTTCTTTGAATTCAAATAAATTCATTGCCACATGTTTTTAATTACAAGAACAGATTTCTTAAAAATATTGGGGCTGTGAACTTTGAAAGTAAAATGTATTATTAATAGGATTCCAAAAATACTACCTAATGTTTAAATAAAATATTGAAAGCCAATTGTAAGATTCAAAGGATGCTCACCATTTAAAAATAATTATTAAAGTTACATTAATTAGCATGTTAAAAGTGAAATAGCAGACATCAGGTAAAAAATATATTAAAACACTTCTTATTTCTCAGTTTGTTTCCTTTTACTGCCCAATACAAAAGTATGATTTAATATAATTTTAAAGTATAGTAGTACAATGTGTGTGTGTGTGTGTGTGTGTGTGTGTGTGTGTGTGTATAAACCATTATAAATAAGGTTTGGGTGATTGTCAGTTTTGCTGGATATGAGTGCATAATTCCTGGGGGCCACACCCCCTTTGTGTATTCTCCATGACCTGGGACATAGTATTAACCTCTCTACTTCTTTACCTATCAAATAATAAAAAATATAAAATGTAGCCTATATTGACAAGGAATGGTTTAATGGAAAATCCTTATTCTTTACTAAGCGAGAAAATTAGTAATACCAAAAAGAAAGGGTCAAGTCATCCAAGTGTCCATTCAACAAACATAATTTGAGCACTTACTGTTTATTAATTACTGTGTTAATTTTTCAAGGGGTTCAAAAATGAATAAGATTCCCTTACTCATGAAAAAGATTCTCTTACTAGGAGATTTCGTTATTTTAAGATGGTATGTTAAGAGCTATAACAAATGAATTAATAGGGTGCTGTAGTGTATAAAATAAAGGCACCTAACCAGCTTGATGTGGGAGTGAAAAGACTTCCAAGACGCTTCCAGGAAACTATGGCACCTGCAGGGAGATATAAAGGATGATAAGAGCCTACTGGGAAGGAAGGAGGTGAGGGGCACTCTAGTAAAGGGGATGAAAAGAGCAAAAGCGCACAGGTCATTGAAATGCTAAAGCTTTAAATGCCTCTAGAGTGAACAGTGTGGAATTAACCTGGAAGGGTAGACAGATCAAATTCCAGAAAATTTGAATTGTATCCTGTAGGTCAGAACTCTCCACCCCTGTACTGTGACACACATGTGAGCTCTGAATGGGTTACACTTGTGATTCTTTCAGCATCTCCGTGATGAGTGTGACCTGAATTAGCCAGATCCCCAGCATGAGTCACCTCAGACCTTGAACGGCTATGCCCATTTTTCTCACTGTACTCTAAAAATATGATTATGCCCTGTAACATCGTGATGTGAAAAAGTTAGAATTTTCTCCTAGGTAAAAGTAAGCCTTAAATAGTTTCTGTTAAGAGGAAAATTTGCTTTAAATTGGACCTGACTGCTCAGAGATCTACTAGCAGAGGACTAAATCCCTCGATATAGCAGGAGAGGACACAGAAGGAGCAGACCACAAAGGCTGGATGAGTACTCAATTTTGTGGAGGCATCACAGGACGGTGAGGCCTCATAGCCACCTCTGGGTAATGAGGGAAGCTGGTAGCCAGAATCCTACAGAGCACATTGGAAGGGAGCAAAGCGTCCATGGTAATGCCTATGATAAAAACTGGCTATTTCATGGGAACCTTGAACAAATGTAACTGCTAAGAGATAGGAATGAGGGGCCTGAAATAACAAAGAGCATCCCAGCACAGATGAGCATGGTACACTCAGAAGAGGACCCGTAGAATTCAGAGGGCTCAAGAAAAGGAGAAATCTAAAAGAGCCAGAATGGAAACCCACTTCTCAGTCAAATCTCTCAGAGGGGGTTTCCCCAGTTCTCTAGTGGTGAGAAACTTGTATTTACATTGTATTTAATTAATGTTAGGTTAAGAAATATTTTTATAATATTTATAAGGTTTCAAGTTTTTTACAAATTATTTACACTTGTGGATTTTGTGAAGGAATGTATCTGCCAAGAAGGACTCCTCATGGTTAACTGGGCCCAGATTTGTAACCAGAAGTCTAGCAGCCATTGCTGACAGAGGTGGCTCACGCACACTGCATTTCGGGGGGAAGTTGTAGGCTGAACTACCATACCTCCTGCACTGCGTTCCTGCCATGTGCACTGATTCTTATAAAGGAGTTCCTGGAATTATCTTTCAATCAATGGGCTGAGACCTGCCCCAACCAATTGGAACCGCAAAACTATGTCCACATTTGCATCTATACTGACCACTTGGAGCGGCTCCATAACAGCCAATCAGAACACATGATTTCAACTAATCAGGATCATGATGTTTTGGGCCAATCAGAACTGTAAAATTTGGAGTCCTCATTTGCATAAAAATAGACTAATCCAGAACCAGGTTGGGAACTTTCTCTATAAAAAGCAGCCTCCCTTTTGTTTCAGAGGAGTGCCCTTTCAGTTTCCTCTGGAAACTATGTTTCCCTGGTTTGCAAACTATTCAGTTGAATAAAGTTTCTCATCATTCTGCACCTCAGTTTGGGAACATTTGTTGACACACCTCATAGTAACTGTATAAGGTAGGGTCAATAGAGTCTATAATTTTCCCAATTTTACAAATGAAGAAACTGGAATTCAAAAAGGTTAATAAAAGTTCTATAATTACATTGCCATAAAGCATTAAGAGTCAAGATTTACCCCAGTTTGTTTGGCTTCATAATATGTGACCTTAATACCTATGCTATCCAATCTCATAGAGTTTCACTGACTACAGTTTGTGATTGTAACATAACATAACATCATAAATCTTACATAACCTGAGACACATATGTTTAGGTGTACAAAATCTATAAAGCTTTTGTTTCCCGGTGTTGATCCATCGTTTTGCTCCCAATAATCCATTTTCTACATAGCAATAGAGAATGCATCTTAAAATAATTAATAATAATAATAATAATAATAATACAGATCATTCATTACCTTGCATGTAATCTTTCAGAGGTTTCCCATTGCTCTTAAAATCCACAGTTGCTACCATGATTTACAAAATAATCTATGCATTCCAACCTCTACCTCCCAACGTCACAACCGTCTCTCCCTTTATCAATCAAAGCCCCCCAGTTCACTTGTTCTCTTTCTTCTCCAAGTTTTTTGGTGATTGGCTTCTCATCATTTAGTTTGCTCTTCTAATGCCTTCACTCAGAGAACTCTTTGCTGACTAAACAATCTAAGGTAGATCCTTCCCAGGCCCTCTGTGATGTCATCTTCTTTGATTGCCTCCAAACTATTTATCATTCTCTGAAACAATTTTTTTTTAATTTGCTTACTTTTTTATTATTTATGTCCTATGTCCACAGTAGAATATTAACACAATGAAGGCAGGCAATTTTCATACTGCTCACTTAGATTTGAGACATGCCAATATCTAAAATAGGTGACATTATCCAGACAATTGGTGCTCTGTATGTTTTAAACAAAAGAATGAATGGATTATCCAAGGAAACAGATTCACTAAAAGCTTTCATTCAATCAATCATAAAATTGTGTTTACCTTCTGAGGAAAAGTCACTCTAATGGCTAGCATAAAATGGATGATTTATGAAATTTCCTAATCTTTAGAGAATCAATATAACATAATGTACAGAAGTGAAGTCAAACAGACCTGTTTTGAATCCTGAAATCTTTAATTATAATCTTTATGAAGTTGGGTAATTTATGTAGCCTAGCTATGTCATAGTTTCCTCAAATTTAAAATTAGAATAGTTATAGTATTAGCACATAGCATCGTGTGTAGACTAAATAAAATTATATATATATATATATATATATATATATATATATATATATATATATATATACTCTCTTACCATAGAACCTGGTACTCAATAAATGTTACCTATTATTATTATCATTTAAAGAAATTAAAGTCAAAATTCCCTTTTCACATGGAATCAGTGGATAATGAATGCATAGCCAGCACTGACAATTTCAAAATAAAGGTAAATATATATTAATCACTTATTTGTCTAAAACTTTTTTTATTTATTGTTTTGGTTAAGATAACAGGATATAAAAGTGTTTTGCCATATGATCGATTACTTGACATTTTTTCTGAAAATGTGGGAATAAAAAAATAACTGCTTGGTTTCAAATAATGAGAATTAGAATCCAACAACATTATAATTTTTGGACAATGTTAAAATGAGAAGAAAAAAAGTTTAATTTTTTTATATTCACTTAACAATAAATATGTAAAAATTAGTAAACATTTTATTTTGACAAAAACTATGAAATCCATCCTATTAAATGAATCTACCAAATGTTTTTATTCTTTCCCAATCCCAGAAATACCTCATTGGTCAGTTGCTTAATTATAATAAGGATAGAATTTTTGACTGACAATTTTCAGTACTCCCTCTTTCAAGCTGAGTTCAATTGCAACACTTCCCTGCTGCCCCTCCCCCCAGTAACATTTCTTAATTTCCCCCCAAAACAAAAATCTTAGAGGAATTGCAACTTAACAAGAAAATATCACAGTATTTAACATGAATTATGTATTGATTGACTGATAGTTTTTGCCAGATGTTTTTATAATAAATCAATGCTGGAAGCTATTCACTTTTTTAAGTATAGGTAACAGCAATAAACATAATGCTTATGAGACTGTACTTAGGAAACACATTAAAGCAAAATATCCAGGTCAGATAGCAAAGACCCCGATTTCACTAGAATCACAAAGGGTAGTCTAGCTAGTCTGGTGGCTTTCTGTATGAGAATACATATTATCTGTATTTCTATAATTATTTCCAAGCAGGAAATTTTTAGAGTAAGTTAAGATTTCAAAACTGAAGACATGGCTTATTATGGACTTTATACTTTCCTTTGGTTATTAGTCTCTTTTGTAAATCCCATGTAATAGGGGTGAATAGGCTAGTTTTGTTTTTGTAGCCCCAAATTGTCCATATAGGAGGCACAGTAGTGAATGAACACAAGGGGTCCCCAGCTATTTTCCACATTGTATACCTACAGGGCCTAATCTTCAGTTTGTTCCTTGGCTTTGGGATGCATGGTCTTTTTCATCAAAAAATGAACTGCTCCTAAGGGGAAGTCTTCCCACATGGACATCTTCCTTTCCAAATTAAAATCCCTAAATCACATATAAAGTGTTCTTAAACAAACAAATAAACAGAAAAACAAACAAGCAATCCTATTTTTTTATTTCTCCCAGTAAAGAAAAAAGTGTGTGTGTGTGGGGGGGGAAGTGAAGTAAATTAGTGTGGAAGAAAAGAGTTATCAAAATAATTATGAAGAATCTCCATTGTAAAGCCTGCTTTACTCCCTGGACTTGCCATACTGGCAGCTCTGTGTAGCTTTAATAACTCTGAAAGCATCCAGGTTTTCTTTCATTGATCAGATTGCCCTCTTTTCCTTTCTAGTTTTCATCTGATTAGACATAAACTTGAAAAAAGGTTTTTGAGGCAGCCCAAGAAGGAAAAACAGAAAGAAAAACAAAAACAAAAAACCATGTAAAGGCTCAAGCAAACAAACTGTTAAACTGTAAGCAGCGATATACAACACTGCTCTCTTTACACGAGGCTTGGGAGGCATTTTACTGAACTGTCTGAGAAAGACCTATGTAAAGCTAGGGGATTGAGGGAGTTGAAGTGCGAAGGCAGAGCATTGTAATGCTTCCCAGAGTGGTCGAGCTGGATTCCATCCCCCAAGGCGCCGCCCCTCCCCCTCCTCCATCCTCCTCTAATGAGAACACATTAAGCCTTTCTCAATGCCCTGATGTGCTCTTACACTGCAGAATCCTTGCATTGCAATGCACAATGCAGTCCGAGGATTTCTAACGTTATAAAGAGAGAAAATGCTTTCTAGACAGCTCATCCAGCCCCTCCCCAGCGCTCAGCAGGGATTTAAGGGTGTCTACTTCTACTGAAAGTAAATGCATGTTTTTGCCCCCAACTAAAAGGGACTTTTCCCCTGTTTCCTGCTCACAAAGGCATCTGTATAGTCTCTCAGTATCTTACTCTTACACTGTGGACTTTGTCAGAATTTGGAATTGTAGACCACACACACATAGTTTATGCTCTTGGTTTATAATACCTTCACAATTTTATTTCCTCACACACATTGCCCATTATTTTTAAGCTCTTCATGGAGATAAAGGAAATATTTAACACAGCTAGGAAGACTGGAAGCCCAAACTGATTTTAGGAATAACTCCATCACTTAATTTCTACGTTTTTATACCTCTTAACTATGTAGGGATCATGTATTTCAAAAAATTATCCAAAAAAATTCTATCACACAAACTTCTTTTGACTTAGGTGAAGATGAAGATTGCATATAATAATTACAATTAGGGGGACTGCTCCTTCAGGATTTCCAAGATTACATAGTATTTTCAGCGAATAAAAACTCTGAATTTTCTTCCCAGGGCAAATGTTTTCCAAACACCCGTATGATGGTGTTGCTAAGCCCAAGGACAGCATCTGAGTCACTAAGCAGGCACCACAAATGATGGCCAGCAGGATAGAGCCTCTGGCCTGACCAGGGGTTAAATGATAGGACACCAAACCAATGTCACACTAGTGTCATTGGTCCCTTCACTACTGGCAGATTTACCAACATCTATAATAAAAATAAATACAACGTAATGATGGCTTCACAATAGGAGTAAGTTTTACTTATCCAGTGGAAGGAGGACGCATAAAGGTTTGTAGTTTTAGTTTTTAGGTGATTTGTTGTTGTTGGTGGTGTTGTTACTAGAAATTTAACAGGTAATGTTCCCCCATATACAATTCACCTATTAAAATAAGCTCAGAGCTGCAAGTGGAAGAAATGTTATGTTCAATTTTTAAGCTTTCATCTGGACAGATAGCTAGCAGAGTGGGTGCCAGATGGGATTATATGACAGAGAGATATGTCGTATGGGCTCAGGGTGAAAAATGGAATGTAAATTGTTAACTGGCACCTGGGCAATGGAACTCCCGTCAAATTCAGGAGATCAACCATCAATACTTGTACTTCCCTTGCCCTGTGTTAACGTTAGCTTGTTTCTGAGAGGGAAAAATATGCCCCTCCCCATTCAGGCAAAAAATGAACAGCTTCATCAGTCTCAGACTGTCTACCTAACACAGACACAAGGGTAGTTCAGAAAGCAGTCAAGCAAAATGTTGGTTGGGCACCTTGAAGACAGAACTGCTGGATGAATGAATTGCTATTTCTTTATGTTTAGTTTTGTTCTTTGCCAATTATTTGTGGGTCTCTCTCTCCCAGGTATAACTTCTATCTAAGATAATTTATTCGAGTCAGCTAATATTTATTGACTAACATCTATGCACAAGGAAATTAAGAAATGTGCTGACAACGGGGAAAGGTGGGTGATATACACACTCAAGGTCTCCTTGCCATCTATTGTGCAAGGTTTCTACCAAGAACCATGATAAAGGAGTTTGCTCCCGCATAGTTCTCTAGCTTTCTCGATAGATTTGCACTCAGTCCTGAGTGTGTCCTTGCTTAGTCCAGGTTCCAAGGTTCAAGATCACCCACTTCCCCTTTTCAAGCCAGAAGACATGTCCCTCAGCCAAAGAGCAGACACAGAACTGACATTTATTGTAAAAGTTGGTACAGCATGCTGAGTCCCCAAATATGGGAGGGGTCACCTCCACCAGGGAAGAGGGAGATTTGACCAAGGACATGATTCAATCTCTGGTCAAATTCTACCTTGGGTTTTTCTTTAATTGGTCATCATGCACCCTATGATCAGCGCCTACAAACATGACTAATGATACCAAATACTCTGTTTTGTTATATAACAATTTAACATTAAACCAAGTTCATGAGAGTGAACACATGCACATACATATACTCTCTTTTTCTAGTGAAAGGAACTTCTAACTTTTATTGAGTTTCATTCCTTCGGTTTTGTCAACCATAATAGTTAGTTGATCCAATTCCCTCTGGATTTTCTGCACCTGCTTCCATTAATCTGAGTGTTTTGGTACAATCTCTTCAGACCAGAGTGATCTGAGTGAAAAGCTCTTGGATTACTCAGAATCCAGGTACTTCCTAATCCTATACGTTCCCCAGTTGCTAGGAAGAACCACTGTTTATTCTAACTTCCAGTACATGTGAAATTCCATGAAGGAGCCAAAATAGGAAAGAAAAACTCAATGTATGCTTTAAGTCAAGTTTTTAGGCAGCAATATAGTCCAAGTTTTCTGACAAGGGGCATTTGCTCAAAGCAGGTCTTCAGATAATTTCCCAAGTTTTTAAATTCTGTTTGAGGTTTTATCTTGGTTTTCTCCTCCAAACTTAATAGCTCCCCTTTACTGACTTGTGCTTAGCTTGAACATATTAGAAAATAAAATAAAAGTTAACATATATCATTAGAGACAGGCTTGAAAAACTAACCTGAATATTTAGATATTCTGACTGCAAAATTCTAGGTCTTAATTGGGTACTTCAATTATTCCTTATTGGTAAAAGAAATCTTTATTAATAAAAACAAAACTCAAATTCACCCTTTCCTTGTTGTACTTATTGATACGTTTTCAAAGATAAATCTTGATTGCTTATCCCTACACTGTTCTGTTTTGTTTTGTTTTGTTTTGTTTTCCCCAGTCTTTCATGCTTGTTTGGAATGCCAGCGAAAATAGATTCAAAAGGCACTTCACAGACATAGTTATTTTTTTCTGATTATTAGTAATCATGGGAACTTTTTATAGAACACCTAAAATTTAAATGCAGTCTGGAGGAAAACAATAAGCCTTTGTGTCCGTTGAGTGAAACCTCCTCTTTTCCTTTGTTGTCTGAATGTATTTCACCCTGCTGTCAAAGTGTGTCCACTCTAACCTTTCCTTTCGCACTCTTGGCATCTCCCCAGTCTCCAAAATGCCTGTTTGACTCTCATCTGACACCTATATCTGATACTGTCACAACACTTCTTTGCATAATGAGCAAGCTTTTCCTACCCATTAGAAAGTTAATTAAAAAACAATGTTTAGATTTTTGTTTTCATAGACATAACGGTATAAATGCAACTTCTGTTCAATTAAGCCCCAGTGTCAGAGACGGGGGAGGGGAGCAATGGTTCTTTTCATAAGAGCAGGTCTTATGCTTATATCTTAAAACTGGAGATATGGATTTGTGACTTTCCCCTCCCCCACGGAAAGAAATCTTTAAATAAAGATGTCTTCATCTGAATTGACCACCGTTTATAAAAGCAAATCTGGTTGGGGCTCTGCTGCTTATGCTAAAGGAGCACTCCTCCCCATTACAACAGCATTTGCACATTTATAGGAGGAATAAAGAAAAAGATGCATGATACATGTGAAGGAGCCTTCTCTCTGCCATCCAAAGAATGAAGAACTAAAAGGATTATAAAAGTTCAGATTAAAATGATATAAAATCTAGTATTTGGCTCCAACACTAGTGCCTTGGTCCTCGGAAGCTAATCTGTATGCACCCTGTGACCTCCTCACAGCGAACCCTGCTAAATATATTATTCCCACGGGGGCTTTCACTGCTGCTTGGTGTCAGAAATCAATATGTATGAGGCGCGTGGATGGGAATTTCTAATAGATCTGCCTGGCCCTGTGCTGCTTTTCAATATCTGCCTTGGACTATTAGTGCCGGCTCGGTGCCTGTGAAATAACCGAGATAATCTTTTAAGGTGCACTGTTAAGGTGGAACCTAAATGTTGCTGTTTCAATTAAAACAAAAATTATATTCATAAATCAGTCAGGTCTCTGTAACCTTGTATAGTCACCCCAGAAGGCTGATTAGAAACAAGATGGAATGTAAAGCTTTAAGGAGTGAAATGCTATTTTTAACTTCTATTTAGACTTCCAAGGAAGTTATTATATGTTAAGGCTAATGATTTGTTATTTGAAAAAAGGTTATCAGATTAGAAAGAAATTTAGAATGCTCAGAGATCTATAATCTAATGGTGTTTATTTTTCTTTGCTTACTATACAGAAAAGAGAAAACAGGTCATAATATATAGAAAGCAAAGTCATTTTCCCCATATTAGATGAGAATCCCATTTGTACATGGGCCTTTTTCATATAATTTATTCACACTAAAATTATTGCATGAGTGATTATTTTTGGATAACTGCACAAATTAATTTTATCACCATCATGCAATTATGTCATGTCATTTTTTGGTTCTTATATCTGTATAGTTATATGGAGATAAAAGTGGGCAAGAAAGCGGTTCATTAAAATTCCATGTGACCCACCCTCATTGATGACTATCCTCCCTCCTTCAGTAGCCCAGCAGCCTGAGCACAAGTGCAGAGCAGCTCAGGGCTGAGCTGTGTGCTGGTAACGCCATGCCAGCCTCTTGATTCTGGTTGTTTTTCCTCTTTGTTTTCAGAGGAAGCTGTTCCAGCTCAGTGCACAGAGGTGCAGCTCACAGAAACAACTGGCTAAGGTGCTTCATCATTATTAGTCGCAGTAGTATCATTATCAGCATGAATGAGGAAGCGGGAGGTGGCCTATAACCCACGCATACATTCACCTGGCTTTTCAGACAGCAAGGCTGGGTTCAGATCCCTGTGTGAGGTGTGGCAGTGAGAGAAGCCCCACCCAAAGGGGTCACTTTGGGCCACCTTCAGCTCTGTTGCCTAGTGAGGTTGTCACCCTCCCAAAGATTGCGGAACTGGCATATAACTTTTTTTTTTTCCTGCACACTTCACTTAGCACAGCACAATCCACCTGACAACCCTCCAAAAACACGCTGACCGCTTGTCTGGCCTTCTCTGGATTGTGTATGAGGCCGTAACGTACCATCAGGGAGGCAGGGCTGGACCCCAGAAACATGAAGAAAGGAGGCACGAGGACGGTAGCCCTCTTAGGTCATGAGGAAGCTGCATGTAAAAAACATCCTCATCTTCTTAAGCTTTATTTGTGGAAATGTCGAAGCAATTGTTTTGGGGGGAAAAGTCCGTATTCTTTTTAAGAGATACTATTTTTCTCATTCGTTACTGAATATTTAACAAATGTTTGTAGGAATTGAGCTTATTAAGCTGTGAATATTACTACTCACTGGTGAAATTTCCTAGACAACATAGAAGACGACTCCCTTTTGAGGCATTTTCCTTTATATGCTTATTTTCTGTTAGCGATATTAACCCACGGATATATTTTCATATGATCTGTAACTGTGCTTCAGAATGATTAGAAGAAAAAGAAAAGCTTAAAGCACAAGAAACCAAACTATTCTTTGACTTCTTTGCTGAGGAAATGGAATTCCATATACTAGCTTTATTTAAAATATCACCAGAACCCATAAATAAAATGTAAATGTTTATAAAGTCTTGTACCACTAGAGTCATTTTTTTCTCCCTCATGCAACAAGCCAGCCAGCTCAATTTTCAACTGAGTATATAATGCAAACAGTTATGATCTAGCATGAGCAATCCCCAGCAGTTTAATATGTCTAAAAGTCCCTCCTCCTTCAAGTTCCTCCCTCTCTCAACCCTTCAATTAGACATTTGTGAAAACAATCTATGTGTTTTCTGCATCTCCCAGGGAAGTGCAATGTTATGAAGCAAGGGTTATAAGCTTTCAGCAATAGGAACAGGAATTATGACAAAGTTTGATAAATGAAGACTTTTAACAATTTTTTTTTCTTAAGGTGGGGGAAGAGGAGAGAAACGACCACCTAGGCAGTAGTGTTGAACTGTCTGCTTCTAAACTGGCTCAATAAGAGTAACTGTTCTTAAGAAATTTCACTCAATGTAAAGTTAGGGTAACAGGGAATAATTTCTGAAGGTGACATCAATATATTGGCTTCTAAGCTAACCCAAGAAAAATACATAGCAAAATAATCAACAGCAATAACAAAATGTGTGGGGAAAATGAGCATAGGAATAAGCATGTTTATCATAAGAAGAAAAATGACAATATTTCATTAATATTCTTACCCGCATAGTTGGGAGGAAAAAAAAAAAACCCTTGTTGATGAATTTGCATCATCTTTTTGGGTATTTCTTTTTTGGCAGTGTCACCACAATTGTATCTATCATGGGAGATACATTTAAGAATTACATTGGATAGCATCCTTATCCTCATTAAATACCCATTACTTCTATAATAGCAAGAACACAATGAGAAATAACTATTGGAATTTCTCATGGATCTGTCCATCTACCCAAGAAAACAGAATATTTTTCTTTGTTAATACATTCTCCAACATAGTAGTTAAAATAATCAAATCTTCATTTTACAGTCAACATTATTGATGTAAATTCCACCCAGCCAAATTAGAATAATACACATTTAACCATTTTTGCTCCTACCTGGAATTAGAGATAATTCAAAATAACACACCAAACCATTATATAGGAAGAGTCTAAGCTTGTATCATAAAAGGGCAGCTTTATATCTTGACATTTTGTGCAAATCTAGAAAAAGAAGGCTTAGTTCCACAAGTCCTGTGCTTTCATCCAATGAGATAGAAATATCCTACACAGAAATTTAAAATGCAGTGTTTTTTATTTCTGTCTGAATTAGTTGTTTTTTTCTGTTCATTTCTTTTCCATTCATTTCTATTTCCTTTGTCTCAGCATTTTGGCCCATAAGAATACAGTGTTTGATTAACTACATCACAAGGAAGAAGAAAACAGTAAATAGAAGTATAGGGTAAATGGGTGGCCTCTCCCTATGAAATTATAAACTCCTTGAGAACAGTGAGCCCATCACCCTCCTTTATACCTCCATGAATCCAACTAGAAAGCTTTTATTGGGCATCTTTAGGTCTCAGTCAGTGTGACAGGCAAATAAAAGGACGAACAGTTCAATGCCCACATAGTGTTTATATTCTAATAGAGGCGAATGACCTGCAAACAATATTGAAAGTATTATACAGGAAATTCAACATATCCTCTAGTTCTATGAAGTCTGGTTTTCAGTCTGACTCATCAATAACCCCAATGCACAGTCCTGCTCTGACACATAATTAGTCAATCAGTCAATGTCCAATCAGAAAAAGAGAAGCCACTCAGGGTATTTCCAGGAGAGCGGGATTTAATGTCAAAATCTCATTACCAGGGAGTCGGAATTACCGTAGGAGCTAAAAGAAGTGAGTTGGGGCTGGTGACACAATACTGAGGCAAGGGTTACCTGAGAGTAAGGAGCTGCGACTGCCCCAGGCTGAAGCCACGACAAGCCTGTACTCACCACTGCTCTGACACTGTTGGGACTGCACCACTTCTGAGGAGAGGTACCTGGCAGCATACACTAGTGCTAGCCCTACTGGAGGTGCTGCCACTACTGCTATTAGGATGGGCATTGCTTGAGCAGGAGCTTGTCTCCCCTGCTGCCCTCCAGGAGGCAACTCCTGTAGCTGGGACTGGGTAGGGGCAGGCATCTTTTTTTCTTTTGTCTTCCAAACTCCTACTAATGCCTTCCATTGGCAGAACCTAACTAGAAGCCAGCTGACAAGAGAGTCTAGAAAAATAGTTTGCAAGCTTTCAGCCTGATGGGATGAAAAGGAGAACAATGAAGGGTAGAAATGGAGCTGAGAGACAATAGGCAAATAATCAACATAGTAGCTTTTCCAGTAGCATTTGTTAAATGAGCAATACAGGTATATAAAATGTACAAATGTAATAGAGAAAGTACTCTTAACTCAGCCTACAATCATGTTTAACCCCAATGATTTCCAAATGTTTTTGGCAGCAAAACCAATACTTTTCAAATGGGATTTTAATAAAAAGCACTAGTATACATTAAGTGACCAAAGCAGACACGTAAATTATAAGTTTGTATGTAATATAATACAGTTTACAAACTACTAAGAAGTGGTTAAGAATAAATAAAGCTGTATTGGTAAATAAAAACTTTTTTTTATATTAGAGATTCTAGATAATGCTTGCAGTCTAGATCCATAAAATTCCAAGTGAGTCTTAGGAGATTTCCTGAAGCACCTATGCCAAACCCTAGAATTTCAAAGAGCATTTAGAAATTTCTATCTAATCAAAATCGTGCATTTGATAGATAATCCCAAATTATAACAGTTATCAAAAAGTCC
>NW_017732072.1:450803-456420 GCF_001890085.2 Hipposideros armiger | reverse complement strand
CCCAATTCCTGCAGAATGTGTATTAACTTCCTTGTGACAAAACCTGTTCTAGATACTCTTCAATACACTGTTATTCCATGCCACTGAAATTTTAAGTTCAAATAGCCAATCAGATCTAAATAAGTGAATTACTTCATTTGGGTTAATAATAAATAGTATCAATTATGCTCAGTAAAAAGTACAACATAGGAGCTAGAAATTGAGGAATGTAGTGTCATCAGAGTTTAATTCTCCTTGAGTTCATCATTTTTTATCTCAACTTCTCAATCTACCTTTATTTGCTTCCAGTCTCAACTACCATTATTATTATCTATCTACCCAGTTGGCTCAAGCTATGAACTAGTGACTTCTCTCTCTTTCTCATAGTCCTCCACACACCTGGAAAAGTCCTAATTATAATGCCTCTTTATCAGTTCTGGAATCAACGCCACTGCCACTGCTCACATATAGGCCATCATTGTCTAGGCTAGAATTTGAATTATTTGCTAGCTTTAAGCTGCTTCCATCCAGTTCATTCTAACGGTTTTATACAAAGTTGTCTATGCAAAGTCTAAATATGATATTGCCACATTTCAACTCAAAATTTTTCTCTAGTGCTGTAATTTTCTTCAGAGAAAGTCTAAACATGGAATAAAATGTCCTTCATAAACTAGTCCTTGTACTACTCTTCAATTTTACCGTGTTTAATTCTACTTCTCCTGTGCAGGGCAGAGGTTGCTATATGTTCATTAAAACCCATTTATTTTAGAGCTAGATTTCATTTCCCAGCATCCTTTGCGATTAGCTATATCCATATGACAAAAATCTGACCAATGGAATGTGAGCAGGAACAATGTGTCTCTTTTGAGGCAGAGTGGTTAAGACATGGGTGTGTCTTTCCCATAGTGTCATTTTCCATCTACTTGCTAAATAAAGAGGACTTTGAAGGCTTAAAAAGCATAGATATATAAGACAAAGGGAGCATGGATCCCTGAATTATTACATGGGAGACAGCCCTACCAGGAACACTGGCAGTGGGTTAGAATTTGTAGTTTATCTCTTATAGCACTTAGCATCCCCTTAATTTCTACATGATTCTATAGCCTGATGCTAGTTACCAGCTTTTTCTGGAATGTTTCAGGTCTTTACTCAGTTCCATGTTTGGTACATGCTTTTGAGTGTCTAGAATTCTCTGCCCTCCCTGCTCCTTTAATTTCTCTCACTCCTGAACATCTGTCAGAGTTCAAACTCCACTTCTTCTGAAAGCTACCCTTCCCCAAGGCCAAATGTGTGCTCCTCTCATGTGATTTCATAACACCTTGTGCCTACTATATTTAAGCACTTATCATGCACACTGTATTATAATTGCTTATTTATCTGTCTATTCTACTAGATCTAGCTACTATCTTCTCAAAAAGTGACTTGTTCATTATGTATATTTACTGAGTACGTTCTTATATTCATTCCATTCACAAATATTTATTGATACCTTATATGCCAGGCACTATACTAGACAAAGTGGATATAGTAGTAAACAAAATAATTCAAGTCCCTTCTCATAGAGCTTAGTGTAGAGTGGTAAAACAATATAAATTGTGATAAATGTAAAAACAAAATTACATAACAAATAAGAGTTATCAGGGAAGGGGGGACTAATTTGGACTATGAACTGGCCCTTCCAATAGCCTTGAATTCTGAAATACAGTTTCTCTCATTCTGTGGGCAAATTGCCTCGATCATGATTTATAAATAAGAGAACGATGTCAGTATAACATGGAAGTTACATTGGCTCATGCACAGTTTTTTCTCAGGTGTGTTGCTATTTTGATCCTCTAATTTTTCACACAGCTGAACCCAGCAGGTGTGTCCTGGGGTCTCATTCTGAGCATGATGCTCATTCACCCCAACTTCTTCCTCGTAGCTCAGTCTTGGCCACATGCTCTGCTTTGGAAATACATTGCATGGTCTCCCTGACAGTTGTGCATTTTCCCCTTATCTCCATAACTCAGCTACCTCCAACTTTTGTTAAAAATCTTTCCATAAACCTCCCTTTGCCTATTTTTTGGAGGGAAATTTCCTGTTTTACTCTAGCAGTTCTTCATGTATGAGGAACTTAACACATCTTTTAAATCATGTTAGCACTTTTATTAGGATTGTTACAAGGTTTTGTGAGTGCATTGATTACAAACTTTCAAAGTTTCTTAGTTTCACAAAACAATGGAAGTTTCAAATGGTCTACCCGAAACCTATCATCTCATATCCCCTGTTGTTCTTCTGTAAATGTTATGGAACACAAGGGTTTTCAGGAAACTATTATTGTGTTTTAGCAGAAACTCTCCTTCTCCCTTGCACAATTTCCCTCTTCCTTCTTAAAATGCTTCCATGGAGTTCCCTCTGGAAATTAACAGGTGTCCTGCTCTCTTGCCATACACCAAACATTGGGCATGTCATGTGGTTCCATCTATGTACAGAAAACCTGTCCAAATTTACTTGTCTAGCTGTGAACCTGACCTCTCTACCCAAATCGGTGCGAGTTTTCTGTACGAGGCATTTCAAACTGTTATGTACTGTCACTAACAGAAATGAAATGTGGAGAAGACAATTCAGCTTATCATCTTGCAGTGACAGAGCTCTGTGCCTGGTTTCTTTGTCACACTGGGTAATGCCACTATATCAGCAGCTAGCTACACAGGAAATCTTGGAGTAATTGTCAACTCATCACTGTCCTTTGTTCTGTAGATCCATTTTCTTCAACTCTTGCTGTAATTGTACTTTTACTTCCCAAATATGGTCCTTCTTCACTGTGCTTTCACTTTATCCCCTTCTTACATGTTTCATATTAAAATCCTCTCATTATCAGGCTTTGTGAATCCAGTTATAGTATAATATTGGAAAATGAGTGAGCTCTAGGGCCAGACAGACCTGCATCAAAAATTTACTCTGTGGAACCTAGAGCAAATCATTCCACCTGTCTAAATCTCTATTTTCTTAGATGCAAAATGGGAATAATAATGCTTAATGTGTGCAATTATTATGACATTTGAATGATTACCTATAAATTAAAATGTATATATCAAAAACTCTGAATAATAAGATTAAAAAAAAAACAATTAGGCAAGTATTTGCCAAGAAATTTAAAGGATTTGATATTTTAAAAGATATTACAAGCTGTTAAGAGACAAACTGGGGGCCGGCCTAGTGGCACATTGGTTGAGTTAAGAGCAGCAGGGCCCCGGTTCGGATCCCATATGAGGGTCAGTGACACTGCACCCTCTACAGCTAAGATGGTGGACAACAGCTCGACCTAGAGCTGGGCTGCCATGAGTCACCAGCGATGGCTTAGGCTGCAGTGGGGCGGGCCGGCAGCCAGCGTGAGCCGCCGTGAACGGCCATCCAATGGCTAGTGAGCGACTGCCTCACCCGGGAAGAGCGCAATGATAATACCAACATGGGCCAGTGAAGCTACGTCCTCCACAACTAGACTGAAGAACAAAAGGACAGCAACTTGTCTGTTCCCCTTTCCCGATTCCCCAATGCTGTTCCCCTCCCCTAATTCCCCATTAAAATCTT
Source organism: Hipposideros armiger (assembly GCF_001890085.2). Taxonomy (NCBI): domain Eukaryota; kingdom Metazoa; phylum Chordata; class Mammalia; order Chiroptera; family Hipposideridae; genus Hipposideros; species Hipposideros armiger. The sequence goes on along the minus strand of NW_017732072.1, from coordinate 452,871 downwards.
TAAAAAGAGATAGACTGGAAACTCAGAAAAATAGAAAAAGGTGTGAATTGGTACCTAAAACATGAAACATAAGATACTAAAATTAGAGAAAGATTTTAATCATACTAGTAATGAGACAAATTCCAATTTGAGATATTATTTTATCATAAAATTAGTGAATAATAAAATAACAATACCCAATATTGAGATGTAGATGCATTAAACAGAGACACTAATGGTTAGGAGTTGAAACATTAAAGACTGTCTTAAAATTATTTTCACAAAATTTATCAGAGCTTTAGATTTTTAAAAATTTTGACTTAGTAAATATCTTTCCAGAAAGCTCATACCATTGGCAGTATCAGACTTTTTTCATAGGAGAAAATTTGAAATATAAGGCAACTTACCAAGAAATTATGATATATGGGATTATATAGCTAAAATAATATCTTAGCTAGTGCCCTTTGATGATGAAAACATTTTAAATAGACATTTAGCATGCCTTGGTCCCACTTTATGTGATAAGCTTAGTATGTACAAATCAATTAAAATCTAACTGTGAGATGTTCATGCATTTATATGCATGAAACGCGCTCACTTTGTTTAGCAGATAATCAAGAGAATACTGTTCAAATATGTATTTTAAGCTAGGTTACCAGATGTCTAGCAAAAAGAGAAAATGTCCCTTATGCCTCTCCTCATACCCATTTGCTGCAATAGTCTCAGACAAGTTTTTAACATCTAGACTGTTTGCTATTCTTTTAATGTTTTTTATAATTTCTCATTCAGTAATTTTAAAATTTAAAGTAATTATTTTTCTAGTCCATCTCATTCCTTAGGGTAGCCCCATTTCAACAATTCCTAGAATACACCACCAATTTAATCTACTGAATATCCAAATTTTTACTACTGATGATCCCCTCATATTCTTTTCCCCCTTAACTTAGTTTCCACATTACATCATTATAATCACTGCATTACATGGACATAACTCCTTTGCCCCTTCTATCTATTCATGGTTCTTTCCTGCTAACTCTAACTATTTACATTAGATCACACTATTCCAGTGAACATGGATAAAGGAAAACTCACAGCCATTTTGACAGGTTTTATTTTGAATCAATGACCACAGATTTCAAGTGAGCCTTCCTGTAGCCTACTAAGACTCTCCATTTCCCCAATTTACCTTCCTGTTCTGCTAAACTACTACTTATCTGCATTTTCTCCTCCTTGCTCTTCCAATCACCAACACCTCACTCCCTCTCAGATGATGACTCTGTTTCCTATTCCGCGAAGCAAATAGAAGCAGTTGGAAAAGAGCTCCTTTATCCTCTTCCCACCCAATCTGCATCTAATTTGATGATGGAGGCATTCTGTCAGATTCATTTCTTCTCATCTGCAGAGTGAAGCAGGCCCACATGATGAGTCTACTTTTATTCAATCTGTTTATTTAAAGCTAAATGTAAGGTTTCAGCAAAATACTCAGAAATTGGCATTAGGATACGTAGAGGAGCTTTTCTGATTAGCTCTTTTTTTTTTTTTTAGTAAATCATTAATGTCTCCAATGGTTTCTGTGAAAGTCAGCCATAAATTATTACATCATGCTATCATCTATCTAGTAAGAATATTCCAGTTTACGTGTCATGTTGCATAATGCATAGCATTAACATTAATCTAAGGACTCTTATCTTTGCATTTGCCTTCATAAGGCACTTCCAATTCATTGCCTTAGATTACAAGTCAGGAAACTACTATGGAAGTGTGAACCAGGAACCTGGTACAAATACCCTTTGCTGTTTCCAAATCAGTTTCAAGATCTATACCACTGTGTAATACTGAACTAGAAGGGAAAATTGTGGCTGTTCAGAAAGACAGAGATGCCATTCTTTAGAGCTCTGGTTCTTTGAACTCAGCTACCATGCGCCACATATGTGCAACAGACTAATGACAGTGAGCAAATATTATACTACAATGGTAATCGGGGTAAGCAGAGAAAGGACAAAGTGGGTTTTGGTTAAGAAAATCAAAGCATAAAAATGTTAAACAAATTAAATATGAAGCAGTTTCCAAACATGTAAAATAAATAAGG
>NW_017732072.1:446101-449083 GCF_001890085.2 Hipposideros armiger | reverse complement strand
GACAAAGGACAATATCATGCAGTGTCTAAAGGGGCTGACATATCCTAATTGCTTAAAACTTGTATGTTGAGTGGAGATTTATTGAATGGTTATTCATGTGCCTTTGCAACTTGCACAAAATGGATAGTAAAGAGTTAAACACAAATGCTCTGGAATAGCATTTCTGCCAGCTTTACACAGGATTATGTGGTGCAGCCACTTAGCTGCTTCAGCAGAGAAATACTTTAAAGGGAAAGAACAAGAAGCCTTGGAGAGAAAGGTTCTGTCACATTTCCAGGGGGAGAAATGTATTCCTGGTGGTTTTACCCAGAAGGTGGTCCTTTCTGACAAAATGGTGATGTTAACGGAGGAGAGATGCAAAAATTTATGAAGGCTTGCATATGACCACACACAAGCAAATAGATACAACAAGAATGATGTCCAAATGAGAATGCCAACAGCACAAGTATAAAGCGAAGCGGGTTTTAGTGATAGGTGGGGAGAAGCAGCAGCAGCAGGACTGGAAAGGAAGGAGAAGATGGAGAAATAAAGTGAGATAATAAGGATTTACTGCAAGGAAAGCAGGTAGTGGTATCAGCAGGAAAATGAGATATCTGCAGAAAAAATCAGTAAATCTCCCACGAAACTCATAACAACTGTGAGAGCCTTGGAATAGCATGTCTGCCAGCTTGGAAGATTGTCCAAGAAATGACAGCCTGCTCAGCCAGCAGGATCTGCAAGGCTCTTAAGGAAGACAAGGAAATAAGGTCGAAAGAGAAGACCTGGACCCAGGCCATCCACATATAAACTAATGCATTCTTAATCATTGGTTAGAGATTGCTTTCATTAACTGTACATGTACAAATTAATTCTTTGCTAAACTGATTATCATTTTTATGTTCTGTATATATGGACCTAGTTTCAAATAAATCAAATAGTTGGTTAAGTTCTAATCATGTGGTGTCAAAATATCCTAACCAGGTACTATCTATGAAAGAAATGCTGACTTCATCCATGCTAGGAAATAAAAATTCTATGAGGCAGTGTGACACAGTGCTTCAGAACGTGGGCTTCACATCAGATATAGCTTTATGTCAATTCTTGCTTTACCAATGAGCAGTTATGTTAACTTGGTTTCTGTCTTAGTTTCTTCTTCTGTGAAATGAGGATAATGAAGCCCTGACTTCAGAGGTTTTTTATGAGGATTAGAGGAGTTAAGACATTTTAAATTATACATGGTTAATGTGTGTTAACACAATGCTGGGCACATATTATCTGGTGAAATCCTAAACTAATTGCTACTTTTAATGGAGCCTATTTTCTACTTGTTTTGCATGAGGTTGAAAGGAAAAATAAAAATTGTTTCATTTTGAAGACTGCAAAATAGTACACAATTTGAAATGTCATTATTACGTATAATCATTTATGGTATAGGGAAACTCATCTAAAAAAGTAGTTTGGACATTGCAATTTATAGCAAATTTAAATTCCACATCTATATTGGGTTGTTAGATTATCATATAGCATTGTGATTATAGTGATAGATTAATGCCTAATATTATTTTATGAACTAACTGTGTTAGTCACTAAACCACAATATCATAAAGTGCCCCAGTTTTTTAAATAATAGTTTTCTTGAGATATGGTTTTAAACAAGTAAATAGAGAGAATACAATATTTGTACCATCTAAATCTTATTATAGATTAAGTTATTCCATTTTACAAGTAAAGCAACTACCTTTGTTTAACACATAGTGGGTGATTAATATTAAAATTTTCTGACTAAATAGCTGAGACTTGTTTTGATCAAAATTATGGTAAAAGTCAGGAATCAAACACAAGAAAAAAATCTTAATGCAAAAAAATCTTAATGCTTAATTACTTTTACGTAAATGAAAGTCTTTGTAAATATAACTGATGCAACTAGCTGCAAAATGAACAGGTTTTAAACATTGAATTAATGAGTATGAGCCATGAAAAACATTGTAACACACTCCACATTCCCACACCACACTTTCCAACTATTTCCTCCAACAAGTGAAAATTACAGACTAGCCAAGATCCATTCTTGCATAAAGTAATGTTTACCATTGTGTAATTTCTTTGCCATAACTTAAAAATTACAATTTTGAGTCAAAATGTTGGATTTTTTTTCCTGTTCATTTCTATTTTCTCTTGGTTCATTGTAGAAAAATGTTTTTTTAAGGAATCACCTTTTTCATCAGAAAAAAGCAAAGGAATACACTGATTAAGGAATACTTACTTTAAGTCATTGAAGCTGCAGTGTGCTCAGGACAACAAGTATGACTCCTTGGTATTTTTCTGGTACTTGCCAAAACACAAACTGGTGAAACACGAAGAGACCTGAGGTCAGCTATTTCAGCTATATTAATTTGGAACTGAACTGTATTTATTCTGTACCTACAACATCTATAAAGTTAAATTCAAAATCACTCTACTGTCCCAACATTCATGAATAAAATGTCACACTACACTCTTCCCTCACTAATGGTGATTCACTAAAGCACTGTCAGTACTTCTGAAATTGGGGGGTACAAAGGAAGCCAATGGTTATGTGATTTCAAAAGATAACCCATTTTTTATTTCCAGTCAAGATGGCAAGTAGGTAAATGCTGTGCTTACCTCCTCTCACAACTACATCAGAATTACAACTAAACTACAAAACAACCATCAATGAGAATCACCTGAAGTCCAGCTGACCCAAAGGCCTACAACTAAGGACATGCAGAAGCCACCTCGAGACTGGTAGGAGGAAACAGGCTGGTTCCCCTCCTGTGTGTGATCATTAAAATCCAGGAGAGATATCTTAGCTGCAGAGGTCCCTGTAGGAGGGGTGAGGGGTACCAGCACCTCCTCAAGCTACCCAGTACAAGGTTCCAGTGCTGGGAAGACAAGTCCCCATAATTTCTGGTTATGAAAACCAGTGTGGATTGTGACTGTGTGAGATGGAGGGCGGCTGGAGTCCCAGCTGCTCCTCTTTAA